>NC_000086.7:56940216-57253549 GCF_000001635.26 Mus musculus
TAGAGAAATCTTAATTAATTGCTTCTTATTATGTGGTCCATATTTGCTTTCTACCTGTGGGTTGCCAGTTCTTGACAGGAAATAGTAATCACAACCCTTGATTATAAAAACTTAGACTCAATGTTTGCTGATATTTGAGTATAGGTGGGATCTTAACTTGAGCCAACACTCAAATATCTTAACTTAATTAGCATCAAGTTTCAAGATAATTCTTCAGTGACAAAAAGATTTCCCTGATGCATTTGAAATCCGACTTAATGAATACAAAATTGACTTTTGTTCATCTTCCCGGAACTACATCTATTGGAGAACTTGAGCTTCAATAGTTTCCTTTGGTGAACTTTATTTCCACTTCACTGCCTGGTCTTTTTAAAGGGAAGTGGGCCATACAGCATAGGCCCACAGTAAAGGCCAAACTGGAGGTCACCCATTTCCACTTTGTTTCTCCCAGAGAATGCGGATGATGTCGCAGAGCACATTTTAAATCTGGTCAATGAGTCTCCACCTTTGGATGAAGAAGAGACAAAGATTATTGTTTCTAAAGTAGCTGATATTTCTAACTGTGATGAGATAAGTATCAACCTAACCCAGATCATACTCCAAATCCTCAACACTGTGACGGAAAAGCAGAGTGATTCAGCTTCCAACCTGCCTCCAGTAAGCAATGAGTAAGTCAGAATGCTTAACTCAGGAAGTGGAGATGTTATCGGATCACTTCCTCCTCAGCACACAGGCAGCTATGCCTTGACAAGGTCCAGAGCAGTGGATGACACCATTTGAATATGAATGAGCTCTCAGTGATAATGACTTTTCAAATACATTCCTACCCAGAACCCAGCCTGAAATCTCTCTAACTGCTTCACATTTTTATAAAATGTATCCAACCAACCCTTGGGATCATGAAAAACGTAGGCGTTGTTTCTGGTTGACACTTTTTACCGCACAGTCAGTAACCAGGTTTTTATTTCCCCTTGGGAAGCTGACTTATAAATGTCTCATTTTTATTTACTCTTTTATTACATTTTTTATTTATTCTCTGAAAATTTTCTATATTATCCAATATAGTTTGATCCCTATCTTACATAGCATTAATTGAACAAGACACAGGGGGTTATCAATAACAGCACTAAAGAAGAAAATACCTCTTATATGAAGCACTGTCCACACACCCTTTAACCTCTTAGACCTTCCTAATGCTGGGATCTTTTAATATAGTTCCTTATGTTATGGTGACCCCCATCTACAATATTATTTTGTTGCTCTTCATAGCTGTAATTTTGAATAATAATGTAAACCTCTGATATACAGGATATTTGATGTGGGACCCCAACGGAGTCACAAACCACAGGTTGAGAACCACTGCCTTAAACTATTGTAGTAGAATCAGTGAATCTCTCCATCTCCCAGTTCTACTCTGATTTCCTTCCCCTGTCCATCTGCTTGAGCCTCCAATCCTAGCCCTCTGCTTGCACTGTTGCTCCTCTGTGATCCATTTTCTACACAGCACTCAGAGATATGTTTCAATGTACACATCAGATCACACCATGATTTTCAAACTGGTGGCATTCCTTTATAGCTTTAATAAAATCCAAACTTCTCAGACAAACGAGGCCACAATGGATCTGACTTTATAAAAGATAATTTCATCTGTTTTTTTTTGAAACGAACGCTAAGATGCTTGCTGGTACTATCTCGAACTTTTTTTTTTTTTTTTTTTTTTTGCAAGGGAAGTGCAGCTTGAGGAGGCCATTTTCTTTACCCCTACAGTAATTAGAGGCACTAAGGCATAGACCTCCATTTGTCAGGCCCCAAACCTAAACAACATCAATGACAGTGAAATCACAAAGTCAAGTTTCACAGTGAGGATGTCTTGTAGGGAGGATGAGTTTTACCAAGAAGGCAGAAAAAGTGATTTTTTTTTCCTGTGATTCTTTTCAGGATTCTGAGGATAATTGAGCGTGTTGGTCACAAGATGGAATTTGCAGGGAGAACAGCAAATCTCACTGTAGCTAAGCTGGCTTTGGCTGTGCTGCGGGTAGACCACAAGTTTGAAGGTATGGCCTTCAGCATCCAATCCTCTGAAGAAGTCATAGCCCCCCAGGTAAGTGCAACACAGGAAACTGAAAGCCAGGCAACAAAATGGTGTCCTAGATCTTCACCCATGAAGTTCTTGGGAAGGAAAAAGTGCCCCCTGGAAGCTTTTAATCTGAATGGAAATATAAGAAAGTATAGAGACCCCAGGGGAAAACCCTTGGTAGGCTAAAAGCTGTACTGATGTCTGTGTGGTGTGCAATGATGTCACAATTGACTCTGTCACTGTAAATCATCCAAAATAGGTGACTATAGGCTACTATATGGGATAATTTATTGTATGTTGAATGTTATGCTACAGAGTATTGTTGGAAGACACAAGGTAACAGAAAAATCAAGGGATATGCCCAAGGACACAACCTAATAGCTAAACTGGAATTCAGATCTATGTCTGGCCGTATCTTAAAGTCTGGGTTCAGGTTAGGTAACAGAAGCAAATGTCAAATGTTTGATGTGATGTGGATGCTAATTACCCTGATTTATCCCACTGTACTCCATCATGTATCAATCATAAAAGTCTCAGCCCTTTCCACTGTCTAAGAGAAGTTCACCTCTGGCAGGTCATATGCAACTTCAAAGCAATCTGAGGGAGCAGATTTTGTTTTATACCTTAAAATTGTAAATTTATATGTGGGAAAGTATACAAATCTTAAGTCCAAGGTCTCTGAATTTAGCTAAGGCATATATATGTCCACATAACAGAAACCCTATCAAGATACAGGCTATTACCATTGCTCCTGAAAGACCCCCCTTTCCCGGTCAATCCCTGAAGCTGTCGTCTCCAGGGGCCACCACCACCCTGACTTTTTTTCTTCCATAATTTGTTCCTGCTCTAGAACTGATTCTTCCAGAAAACTCACAGCTCTGTGCGCCTCCATAAAAAACTGGAGAGAGCTCACACTAGCAGCTTGACAGCACACCTGAAAGCTCTAGAACAAGAAGAAGCAAATACACCCAAGAGGAGTAGGTGGCAGGAAAGAATCAAACCAAGTAAAAACAAAAAGAACTATACAAAGAACCAACAAAACCAGGAGCTGAATCTTTGAGAAAGTCAACAAGATAAATAAACCCTTAGCCGGACTAACCAGATGGCACAGAGACAGTATCCAAATTAATAAATTAAGAAATGAAAAGGGAGACATAACAATGAAATATATCTTAAAATAATTATGCTGTCTGTTGAATATTAACAGTTGAAAATATTAAAATCATGTTCTATAAAAAAAGAACTGATTCCTCCAAATAAAATCATGTGATAGATATGTACATGATTCTGTGCTAGAAGTCTTCTTTCATATATGTTACATTGTTTTGAAATTCATCATTCTGCTTTCCATATTTTAAATTGTTGAATAATATTTGATTGAATAAACATATTGTGTCCTTTTAACTTATCCTACCATTCCTGTTTATTTGTTTGTTCCAGCTTGTAGACATTACAAATAGCACTCCTATGAATATTTGCATAAAAGTCTTTGTGCAGACATGTTTTCAAGAGCCTTAGGCACAAAGTTAGAAAGTGAGTAGCTGGCTCATAGGGTATGTACGTACACTGGTAAGAAAATGCCGCGTTCTTTTCTCCCGTGGCTAATGATGGGCAGGAAGCTTTCATTTTCATCTTGATTGCTCCCAGAACTTCTTTGTTGACTTAGCCATCAATCTTTCGTTCGTATTTTAATTGGCTTGTAGTTCCTTTCGGTAACTTCCCTATCATTTTCTCAGTGGGGTCTTTTCATAAGCATATGTTTAGAATTTTTTTCTGAAATCTAATTTGTAGTTCTTTTACCTTGCTAGTAACCATATATGATTTGTCTGGCTAAAAAAAAAAAATCTTTGGCATAGGGCAGTCATGAAAGCATTCTTTTATGCTTTCTTTGAAAAACTCTTTGGTTTTAACTTTTATGCTTAAGAAGAAGATTCCCCAGTGAGCTAATTTTCTTACACGGTATGAAATCATTTTGTTACATATGAATATTTAGTTTTTAAAACAATACCACTTACTGGGAACTTTCCCTTTCCCATTGGTGTTCTTTGTTACCTTTGACAAAAAAAAAAAAAAAAGCAAAAAAAAACAAAAACAAAAACAAAAACAAAACAAAACACCAACAACCAAAAAAAAAAAAAACAACTCACAATACATTTTTAAAAGATAAATAGGAGGATCTCATAAAGCCTCGGCCCTAAGTGAAGAGCAGCAAATATTAATGGTTGCTGAGAGGTGGAGAATCAGTCTTCTCCAGGGATGAGCCTCTGATAGGCAGTCCAATCCCAAGTCATCAGCCCTGGACACATATGTGTACTCAGCAGGCTGTATTTATAAATGTCTATATATCTACATCTCTCTAGATATGTAACAATAATTTAAGAGCAAGAGCTCATGAAATTGAAAAGGAGCAGAAGAAAC
The DNA here is from genome assembly GCF_000001635.26 of Mus musculus. Lineage (NCBI taxonomy): Eukaryota > Metazoa > Chordata > Mammalia > Rodentia > Muridae > Mus > Mus musculus. Next base: position 56,944,712 of record NC_000086.7, read on the forward strand.
ATAGGAGGAGTTGGAAGAAGGAGGAAGAGAAATAGTACCCACACATGAAATTCTCAAAAGAAGAGTTGGGGAAGGGCTGGGGAGGTCCTGAGTTCAATTCCCAGCAGCCATGTGGTGGCTCATAACCATCTGTAATGGGATCTGATACCCTTTTCTGGTGTGTTTGAAGACAGCTACAGTGTACTCGTACATATATCAATAAATAAATCTTTTTTTTTAAAAAGAAGAGTTTTAAAAAAGTAAACTTATTTTTTACTTTCTGTGTTGTTATACTTAATTTTTAATAAATCTTTGTGTTATTGCTACTTTCTTTTGGAACCTATACTCAATGTATGTGTGTTATATGTATGTGCATATGTGTATAAATGTGCACAGGTCAGAGGAGGATGACAAACTGCCTGATCCATCATTCTCTGCCTTATCCCCTTGAGACAAATCTCTCACTGAACCTGAAGCTCTCTGTTTTTAAGGCTAGATCCTCATGGTCCTTGTTTTCATTGGCGTGCTACCTGCTATGTGACCATTAGATAGTATGAGCCCTTCACACCTCCTTTTTTGAGAAGATTGCTACTCTAAGTCTTTTCTAATTCTATAGGAATTTTACATCTGCTTGCATATTATTAATGGTATTTACTCTTTATATATTTTAAATAAGCAAAGATTATTTTACAAAAAAAAAAATTTTTTTTTTTGGTTTTTCGGGACAGGGTTTCTCTGTATAGCCCTGGCTGTCCTGGAGCTCACTTTGTAGACCAGGCTGGCCTCGAACTCAGAAATCCGCCTGCCTCTGCCTCCCGAGTGCTGGGATTAAAGGCTTGCACCACCACGCCTGGCTAATTTATTTTTTATGATACTTTTATGCAATGGATTTTGATCACATTTATCCCTGCCTTCTGCTCCTGTTGCCCTTTCTATTGGTCCCTCATTCCCTCATTTAGAGGGAATTAAACTTTCATTTATACTTTCCATTATACTTTCAAGCCTTTTAAAATTTAGCATTTGCTTTTCTGAATCTGACTTATTTTGATTAATATGACAATCTCGTTATACTCATTTCCTGGGGCATATTTCATACTTCTTCATGGCTGAATAAGATTTTATTGGGCATGTATAACTTCAATTTAAATCCATTTTTATGTCTAGTCACCTTGGCTAATTCAATATCTTAGCTGTTATACACAGTATCACAATAAACATAGGAATACACGTGTCTGCCTTACATCTGACTCTGATTCTTTTGGATATGTACTCAGGGGCTGTACTATTTGGTTTCTGATGGAACTCCATACTGATTTCTATAGTGGCTGAACTATGTTACATTTCCATCATCAGCATTTCTCCTTTTAATCACATTGTCTTAGGGTTTCTATTTCTGTGATTAAACACCATGACCAAAAGCAAGTTGGGGAGAAAGGGGTTTATTTGGCTTACACTTCTGTAGCAGTGTTCATCATCAAAGGAAGTCAGGACAGAAACTCCAACAGGGCAGGAACCTGGAGACAGGAACTGATGCAGAGGCCACAGAAGAGTGCTGCTTACTGGCTTGTTCCCTATGGCTTGCTTAGCCTGCTTTCTTATACAACAGAGGACCACTATCTATCCCAGGGGTGGCCCCATCCACAATGGGCCGGGCACACTCCCATCAATAACTGTGGTGGTAGCACATGACTTTAATCCCAGCACTTGGAAGGCAGAGGCAGGCAGATTTCTGAGTTCGAGGCTAGCCTGGTCAACACAGAGTTCCAGGACAGTCAGTGCTCCATGGAGAATTTCTGTAGGCAGAGGCAGTAGAATCTCTGAGTCTGAGGCCAACCTGGTCTACAGAAAGTTCCAGGACAGCCAGAGTTACACAGAGAAACCCTGTCTCAACAAACCCAAACTAAACAAACCCAATAAGAAAAAGAACAACAACAAAAGAAAGTGCCATAGGAGCCTGTCTCCAACCTGATTTTATGGAGACATTTTCTTAGTGGAGGTTTTAACCAAAGAAGACTATAGATCACACAAGAGAATTTTATAATCACTTATTTATTTCTTTGTTTGAGTTTTTGAGACAGGGTCTCATTATACAGCCCTGGTTGCCCTGGAATTCACTATGTGGACCAGGTTGGCCTCAAGCTAATAAGCATGCGCCTGCCTCTGCCTCCCAAGGGCTGGGATTAAAGGCATATGCAACTGTGCTAAAGAAATTGAGAGAAAGTTGTTGGTGTTTTGTTTTTGTTTTTCTTTGTTGTTTAACATTACCTGGGCACTTGCTAGGTTTGTTCTTCTCTGTTCCTCTCTGAAGAGCAGACTTCATTTAGCATCAATTCCTTTGAGATTCATAAACGTCACTGTCTTCTGCTCTTAACCTTTTTTTTTTTTTCTGGTGAGAAATCAGTAGCACTTAAGTTTTTGCTTCTCTGTATGAGATGTGGAATATATCATTTGTACCCATTGACTTTTAATATTTGCCTTTGATTTTTTGGCAGTTTATCAATGTGCCTTCAACGTGTTTTTCTTTGTATTCATTGTGTTGGGATTTGCTGCATTTCTTGAATTTATAACTTATTATTTCTTCGAATCTTGTTTCTTCACCATGTTATTTGTCCATCTGAGACTGCAATTTCATGTATGTGTGGCATTTTAATACTGCTTCAAAATTCCTTGAAATTCTTTTCCTATTTTCATTATTTTATTATCTGTTTTCTATTCATGTAACTTAAAATTTAGTGGTATTTGTTATTGTCATATAACTGTTGAACTCATCCAGCACAACCAAAAATTTCCAACATTTATTCTCAGAGTCTCTTATTCCTCCTCCTTCTCCTTATGCTTTGTTTTGTTGTTTATGTAGCATTATTCTTCCTCTTTGCATTAATTGAAAGCACATTTTCTTTTACATACCTAAGCACAGCTGTACTTGAGGCTTTAAAATCATTATACATTAGTGTTAGTGTTGTGTCCTCTTCATGGCTTGTCTTTGTAGTTGCTTATGGGTCACATGCATTCTTTCTCCATCTATTGAAAAATTAGGATTACATTTTGATTACATACAATTGTGATTACATAGATTCTGAATTTTCTTGTGTGGAAATTCATTTCTAATATAGTTCTCTGAAAGCGATGGGTTTGGCTATAACAGGCAATGAAGCTGTCTGGAATCAAAAGTAAACTCCACATCTTGGGTAGCAGTTCAAAAATCAGTTGAGTTCCTTGATTTTTATTTGGCATTTGTCCTATGCATATATGACGCAGAGACCATGCATATAATCTATGCGGAGTTTAGCTCTCTTCCTTCCTTAGTTCTCCATCCTGTTCTTCCAATGGCTGTGGTTCTCTTGACCTTTTGCTTCTGATTCTTCACAACAGGAATCGGTAGACTTTCCTAGCAGCAATTTTCAGATTCCGTTCAAAGCCATAGTAGTTTCAACGAAGCATCAGCTGAACAGCTGAGATAGGTAGTTCACCCGGTGCTTTTACCTGTTTGCTGACTGCTTAGTCGGCTCTGGAATCTCTCTGCTAGTGTTCATTTTCCTGGGCTTTCAAATGACTGTTAGTTTATATAGCCGTTCGATGCAGGAAACTCCTCATCCATTAAGAGCCTTTTAGCTATAGTAGAAGCAGGTGTTGACCTCTCTGTTTACATATGGAGTATCCATTATAAGCATCAGCAGATAAACAGCCCATCAACCCTTGCCACATTCTTGGTACCAAATTATCTATATGCTGAAGCTAAATTGTGACCTCTGAGGTCATCAATTGACTGAGCATGGGTCATCTGTGCTAGAAAGTCCATATGGGTTTTAGGTTCGAGAAGTCATTCCATAAACATTATGCTCTCTCTCTCTCTCTCTCTCTCTCTCTCTCTCTCTCTCTCACACACACACACACACACACACACACACACACACACACACACACACACTACACTACACTGAACTAGGTAATATCTCATTGAGCATCATCATGGATAATAGGAAAATTTCAGGCCTAAATCACATATTTTTGTTCAGTTACTTCCTTGATTTATGACCTCTGGATACAACTTGTAACTTCCTCTGTTTCCTAATATCCTACCTCAACACATGTCTCAAGCTCAGCAATGATATTAAATAAGGGAATGCATTTAAAGGTGGCCATGCACCACTTCTTGAAACCTGGGAGATCCAGGTTTGTGATTGTGTTCCAAGTGAGTGTAGTTTTTAATAAAGCACATTTTCATCTAAAAATATTTTAGAATATACAAAATACTATTTATTACCAATGAAACTAGAACATCTGTCTAACTATGAGTCTCTAGCAGAATTCTAAAGCCTAATGCCTCCCTTTCCAGGCTCACATTTAGTGAGAGCATTGATCAATGTACTGTGAGGCAAGTGCCTAATGCAACTGCATGGTTTCTTCTTTTTGTTGTTTTTGCTTTCAGAACTATAAGGGGGAAGGCAGTCTGATGTTTCAGCTAACTTTATTTCCCCATATTGGGAAAGATTACATAATTTTTTATTCTCCTTTTCACTTTTGTCATTACTTATGCAGACTTAGGTTAAAGGAAGAAAACCTTGGAAGGAAAGTATGCACGTGTGTGTGTGTGTGTGTGTGTGTGTGTGTGTGTGTGTGTGTGTGTGTGATAGCTCATGGAAACAGGCTACAACTCCCAGCTGCAGTCCTCTGTGGGAATTCTAAACTGGTTGGGATGGGAGGAGGAGAGGATGTCACTATGATGGGTGAAGACTCCAGTTTTCCTTTCCTGATTTTTCTTGGCAGATTTTCCTCGGTGATATCCCTCTAAGGAAGGCTTTGGCTTCCATCTATTTGCCTAAATCATTGAGGGAAAAGGTTCCTCTTGATGGCTTGCAAACTATCTTGTTTAATTTTTTTGGCCAAACCTCACTCTTTAAGGTAAGTTCGTGCCTCTGGTAACTGTCATGAACTGACATGGTGACTCACCGTAATTATGAATTCCTGCTACTTTCATGATGTTCTGTTTATTTTAGAATATGCTCTGATTGATTCTACAAGTCTTTTAGCACACCCCCTGGCCCTCCACAGGAATCAACCTCTACTTTAATTATGTTTTACACTTAGGAATTTTCACAGCTCCGAAGCTTTGGATGGGACCTTAGGGTTATCTGGTGACCAAAGAGGCCCTAAGATGTTTCAAAGCCAGAAAAGAACAACATGTTCTCCTGATGAGATGGCCTTTCAGCTTATTAATCTTCCCCACCCCCTCCATCCTTCCTAGCTTCTAGCTCTGAGTGCTCTAAACCTCACCTTTAAACTAGAGGCAATGAAATGTGGTGAGGTATGATCTGGGGGACCAGCTGCTGGGATCTGAGGCTGACATTGCTACCTTCTACCTGTGTGATTTCTGGCGAAAATCACACTTTGTATGATTCAGCATCCATCTGTCATAGGTTTTTTTTTTTTAATTTGAAATAGTCTAAGAATCAGACCTTATTGGCCAGTTAAAGAACTGAAGGAGTTACTACAAATAACATGTTCCTGGGAGTAAATGTTTGCGTTGCTGATGTTATGATGGGGAAGGTTCTCTGCCTAAGACCACTCTATCTCATTATGCTGTTGAGATGACAGCAACCAGAATTTGCATGAAGTGCAGAACAGTGAGTTTTTTTTTTTTTTTTGAGACAAGGTCAAAAAGAACTGGCTAGCCTAGTACTTGCTATATAGACAAAAATGGTAGAGATCGTATAGTTTCTGTGTCCTGAATTCTGGGATTAAAGACATGCATCACCATGCCTAGTTTAGTTGTTACTATGTATGCCTACTGCCGTGTCTGCTTCTCATGGGAAACTGAGTCTCAGCAAAATTAAATAGTTTTGCCTAAGGTCACACAGTGATGAAGTGGTATAGTTATGAATCAGAGTCACACTATCTAACAAACAGCAAAGTTCTGACTTTGTTTTTTCTTTTTTTTCCTTTCCCATTTGTGTGTGTGTGTGTGTGTGTCTTCATGCACATGTGAGTGTACACTCATGCATGTTTATGTATCATACACACATGCACATGTGCATGCACACTCGCACATATGGAGGCTACAGATTCACAGGTGTATGTATGCATATGGAAGCCTAAGGTTGATGTCAAGAATCATCCTCGATTATTCTTCCATTATATTCATTAAGGCAAGGTCTCTTAGTCAAATACCCAGACCTTGCCAATGAGACTAGTCTGAGGATCCCATGTTTCTGCCTTACAAGGAAAGAATTAAAGTTGGGACACCATCCCTACCTGGCATCTTACATGGGTCCTGGGGATCCAAATAATGGTCCTTTGCGTGAGCAGAAAGAGCCACCTCCTCAAGCACAAAGTCCTTGTATTTGAAGGTAATGCATTCATTTGCCTAGGTGTGTTTGCATTTGTAAGGAATTATCCACGCAAATGAACTCCTAGTGGTCAAATAGTCACAGATTTTGAGGGGGGATAATATACTATCTGATAGTATAAACTATAAATTAATGCCAGGAGACAGGAGCTGTAGGCCAATAAAAATATAGCAGATGCTTTCAGCTCCTACCAATTTAAGTGGACCACACTACCACCAAACATGTTTGCAAAGTATTCTGTTTCTCTGGCATTCTTTGGTCAGTCTTCTCTCTGGCTAAATTCTATTTGTTTCAGTAGGTTTAGTTCAATTTCTACCCAGGATGCCTCCCTGGAATTAATAAGTCCATTCTCTATTCTCTGTGCCCTGGAAAAAATTAGTGGACAAAATTTTGTAATAATGATTTAAAATGTGTTTCATAGCTCTCTCAACCTTTTGATATTCTTGTCACCACTTTGCATCATCAGAGATGCCATTATTTTTTGGTCTTAATTTTCTTCCTTCCTTCAGAGGGCTGTGCTTGTCTCTCAGAATAAGAGATAAACTTGCTTTGCATAGATTTTACACTTAATAAGAAATTTTGATTCTCTGGCATCTTCCATTGAAATAGACTAAAGACCTTTGCAAAAATTAGCCTACACACGTCATAGTGCCAGATGAAGATGAGTTAGATCCAGTTATGCGTCAAATTCCTAGCTGGAAGGGCCCTTATAACTCACATTGTTTCATATCTTTATTGTGCCAGTGAGGTCACCAAGACCCAGAAAGGGGAAGGCACTTTGCGGAAGGTGACACAATTCATCCTTATATTCACCCAATCATTTGTTTGTTCGAGTAATAGTCATTCTATTCATACTCTGTATCTTCCATGGTGCTGGTACCGGGTGTTAGGGCTGTAGTGCTAAGCAAGAAAGACCCGGGCCCGCCCTCATAGAAAACACAGTGAATTAGGAGAGAAGACGAAGCAAAAGGTTCCAACACTAGAAGAGGTGCATGGGGCTAGGGCCTGTGTCACTGGTGGCTGAGGAGTACATGATTCAAGACACACTACCCTGTAACTGCCTTCCTTTTCAGTGCCTAGGCCCCATAGACTTAGTTTTACACAGCTTCCTCTAACATCTTTTGATCAATATCTTGACAGTCATTACAACATATTACCTTAGAAATTGTTGATAATACATCACTCTTGAACATCTTGTGCCTCCTCCTTTCTTCCACTAGCTACAGCACTTAGGGAGGAGCAAAGGCACTAAGCAAGCACACTGTGGCATAGGGACTCTGGGACTGCAGATGAGGGAAGAACAGAGGCTGCCTGAGTTAGGGGAGAATTCCGCTGTGAAGGAGCCACAGAATGAAATGCAGAGGTAATAGAGCTGCCACAGAGGGAACATCTCTGTAAATGTTCAGAGGTAAAAGTTGAAAAACTGTACAACTTGAGTCCAGAGGAGTGAGAAGGGATTTTCCCTTTCCCCCATGTTCCCCATGGTGTAGGCAAGAAGCATGAATTGAGAGGAGAGGTTAGTTAGGTCCTTAGTCATTGTGACTATTTCCTTTTGGCCTTCCCACTGCAGAAAGCTGCTTATCTTAGGTCAGATTAGGAGGATAGCTATAGGTCATCTAGTCTACCATCTTTCCTTACGTCACCAATGGCCCAGAGAGAAGATCTTGGAGGAACCAGGAAGCATGGGCTAGCACTTAGTCTTTGGATGTCAGCAAGGCCTTACCAACATTATAGTTTGTTGATGTTCACCCTTAGCAGGCTGCCTCAGAGAACTCTGATGAGAAAGGAACACTACATACATCAGAAGTGTATATCTATTATTTGTGTATCCATTATTTGTTTCATTGTTGGAAATTAGTTAGAAAGGGTTGATTTTGGTTCACAGTTTGAGAGTCCAGTCCACTATACTGGAAAAAACCAGATGGTGGGAGCTTGAGAAAGCTTGTCATATAGTGTCTGGAGCAAATAAGCAAACTACTACTGGTGCTCAGCTATCTTTCTCCTTTTTTAAATTCACTCTAAGACTCCTAGTTGAAGTAATGGAGCCACCCACATTTGGAGTGGGACTTCTGCTTGAAGTAACCTAGTCTAGATAATCTCTAATAGATATACCCAGAGGCCAAACCAATCTAGATGCTCCTTCTCAGGCATGCAAACAAGTTTATTTCCTAAGTGATTCTAGATCCTGTCATGCTGACAATATTAACCATCACGATATTGTTTAGCATGAACATAAACGGCCATGAACAGAAAGTTGGACACTTCCAACTTGAGCAAGACCACATCCATGGTTACTCAAGCACACACTATTTCCTCAGTGGAGTCGTCTAACGGTGTACTGTAGGCTCTTCAAGGGATGTCATCTAAATATCAGGCTTTCTTAGGAAATTATCAGAGGGTTTTCTTCATCTCTCTCCCATCTTAATCCAGCTCTGTCTGTGGTTTTGTACATGCAGTGCAGGAGGAAATCACTCAATGATCTGGCCTTCTGGAGTCTTGGCATTTGGAACTTTGGCCTTGTTAATTAGAGAGTTTCATATTTCTACAAATACCTTTTAGTTTGTTATCTTTAAATTAACATTGTTAAACACCCCTTCCCCACCACTCATTGGTTGTGTGATCTTTGTACATATAGGTACGGAGCCTACAAAAGCCTCAGCTTAGCTGGGAAAAAAAGGCCATATAATGTCAGAGGGCTGACAAGTATGCATGAAAATCACCTAGCCGAATGTCTGGATCAAAAAAAGAGGAAATATCTACTGTATATCAGGCTGTTCTGGCCATGCTAGGATATAATGTACACACTTTGACCTCAGTCTTCTACAGTAGAGATAGTCATCAATATTTTCAAAGACATGTTCCAAGAAGATATTTGTAAACATACTTCCTTTTCCTACAGGGTACAGACCATGAAATTAGTTTGTAACTAAATCATGATGGATTTAGATTCCTTATTAGAAAAGATGTTCTTAGAAGGATGGTTAAGAGTTAGAACCAAGTTATGCTGTGGAATCTGTGAATCTGAAGCATTATTAAGGCAGAGAATATTTTGCTATGCTGTGAGGGCAGAATTGAAGATCTGGTACAAACTCAATGTTAGATGAACAGATATGTTTCAGGTAGATGGATGAGTGGATGGATGGATGGATGGATAAATTAATGAACTGTTCTGATTGTTATTATTGAGCTTTGTGTGGTGAAGAGATGATCTGAATGACTCTGAGAATTCACCCCTAGATTGTGATTCTTCCATTCTTCTGTGCCAAAACTGTGTAACGCATCACTGATTCTAGATTGATCATGGTTATATAAGAAATTAGATGTTTAGGATCTTTGTGTTTCATCTGCAGGCTAAAACCATCACTTCTGAATTAATGACATATGTTGTGAGTGCAAGCATCTCAAATACTTCCATTCAAAACTTGGCTGATCCAGTGATTATCATTCTAAAGCATATTCAAGGAGACTGGGTAATATATCTATTTTCATTTGGGAACCAAATGACCTCAGGACATCAATGTGATTTTCCTGGTGAAAAAAAAATGGCAAATTAACATTCAATTCAAAGACTTCATGATGATTTTCCTATTTGAGGTAGCAGAAGTATGTTAAACTGGGTTTTTCTAGAAACAATGCTGTATCCTCAAGGGATCCTGATTAGTGGTATTCTAGCAAGACATAAACTAAGAATAAATAGATGTCTTAGTTGTAATAGTAAATGCCATTTAATTCATTCATTTTGAGTGAGATATACAATTTCATTGAAAATAACATTTGTATTCTTTGATTTTCCATGAAAACATTAAAACATGTATTATCAAAGGACTATATCATATGGACTAACATAAGATATTTACTACTAAATGATCAAGCTCAGTTTTAGTAAAAGAATGAATTACTATTTCATTCTTTGATGTTAATATGTGTGCTGTGTGAAGTTTTAATAGCTTCCTTCATTCCCTATCTAAGAGGACATATGGTATAATATATTTTCCACTAGTCTTAAAGAGAAGAGAAGGGAGATTAGGAGAGGGAATTTTATTTATTTTACTATTTATTAATAATAATAATAATATTTATTTTATTTCATTTCATATCTCCCTTTTTATTAAATTTACTTATTCACTTTATACCCCAACACCAGCCCCCTCTCCTCCCAGTATTCCCTTATGCAGATCTCCCATCCTACCCTCCCCTTCTCCTTTGCAAAGGTGGAGCCCTCTCTTGGTGTTACCCGACCCCACCCCCAACACACACACACACACACACACACCAAGTCACTCTAGGACTAAGCACATCTGGGAGAGGGAATTTTAAAACCAGATTGAAAATAAAACATGTTAGGTGAGTAAAATCTCTCAATTTGAACTGAGAGTATGACTGTAAGATCATTTCCAGAGACTGTAGGAGCTAGGGGAATTTTAAGAAATTTCAACAGGCTTAACGAGGAAGCACCTAAGCTATGTGTTTATAAAGGATGGTCATAGCTGTGATTCCCAAATTCCAAAGCCTTCTAAAGAACACCTAACATATATCAGTCTTTCACTGATTCTCCATAGCTTCCCCCTGGGCCTTGTATGAATTGGCAGATCCCAAAACTACTAAATGACACATGCCACACTGCCATGCAGTGATATGTGGTTTTCTTACTTGTCAGTCCAGAGCCAGGTGGAATTAGACTTTAAACCAAACCATAAATGATAAATGATACCCTCCCAGTCTCTCCCTGTGTGAGTGTGAGTGTGTGTGTGTGTGTGTGTGTGTGTGTGTGTGTGTGTGTGCGCGCGCGCGCGCGCATGCGTGTGTGCATGCTCACTCTGTTGCTCTACTGGCTAAAACCCTTGAAAACACTTATGTGTATTGTTTTTGTCCAGTAGACCTTACACAGAAAGGTATTTATCTGTAATTCTCATTTTTGCAGAATTATGATCAAGTTTACTGTGCCTTTTGGGATTTTGACACTAACAGTAAGTATTTATAGAAGCTGACTTTGACATGCCTCTAGACGTTTCCCAGTTGGTGGTTGGGGGAGAGGGCTGGTTGTCAGCTGCTGTCCAATCAGGCACTACAGAGTATTCTGCATGACCAAGGTACCCTATGTGACTTTTAGGGCGTGAAAATTAAGAAAGCTCCCTTTGGTAAGACAGTTATTATAGAAATCATAAAATAGCCCAATTTTAGGGAAAACAAGGTTGTTTGGAGGTACTGGGTGTGGTTCCTCCTGACTGTGTTTCTCTAAGGTTTGCCACCTCTACTGGGGCCTCTATAGTTAATACCAAATCTCAAAGAATTCTCCCACACAACCAGCATCTCCTAGGAACGCCATGGTTAGTGGTGAGAAACGTTCCTCTACCTAGGGAGCTCTGCTTGGGTACTTTTCCCATCTAGAAATCAGAGAGAAAAGAGACAACACTCTTTTTACTTAGCTCTTCAGGGAACAGAATACCACCTCTTTCTGACAAACAGAAACAATGTATCCTCTCCTGGCTTGTCCAAGTCTGTCAGAAAAATAGTCCTATAAAGTGACAAGCTCTGTCCTCCACAGCTTTAATAAGTTCATCCCTGTGTTGATTAGTGACAGTTGCTGGAACACCCCAGGGAGACCCTTTGCCCCTGGCTCTCTATGCTGTGAGCCTAGAACATCTGAAATCTACGGCATCTGCTCAGACTTGGATACCTGTCCTCAGATAAGGCTTTTGGTGTACTACCATCCTAAACCAGCCCTATAACCCAAGATCTACAAGGCTCTAACTGGCTATAAGGATCTTCGGAACACGATCACTTGAGCCCACTTAGTTTCTGGGTGGAACTGGCTGTTTCTAATATAAATGCCAGTCCCAAGTTCACTAAGTGACAGCCTTTATTGCAAAGGTCTAGGCCTTCCCAAAATTTCCAGATCTATTTCTTTTATTGGCTACTTATAAAACATGTAGCTCCAGCATGGTGACAGGAACAATTGTTCATGATTAGAATCTACCTTAATCTGTAGAGATGTAGTATAGAGACAGAAGCAAGTGACAATGATTCCCTCCCCACCCCCACCCTGTACTCCTGACACATACGTCAATTTGGTTTATTAAATGTAATTGCATTTTGCTGTTCAGTTGTATCTCTACCTTGCTGTCTTAACAAACAATGCTAATTATAACACACGTTCGGATGGTGCATATAATGAAAAATTAAACATTTCTGAGAAAAGCAAAATTGCTTTGAAATTCCCTTCTGTCCCCCGCAGATGGGCTAGGTGGATGGAATCCATCAGGCTGTAAACTCAAGGAAAGCAATATAAATTATACAATCTGTCAGTGTAACCACCTCACCCACTTTGGAGTCTTAATGGTGAGTTGTCTCCTTTATCATTCTTCAATGGAATTTTGACAACTTTTATTAGGTTCAAGCTATTAATGTGCTTGCAAACTAAATAATGGAGAAATTTTATACAAGCAGAAAAAGGGCTCTCCTCTAGCACGTTTACCCAAATAGAGCAGCGTGAAACAGGTGTTTATCTTTCTCTTTATAAAATTGTAAGTGATAGCTGAAGAAGCTCTGTGTACTATATAGTTTCAGTGTGTAGCCCAGGTTGGCCTGGAAGTCATGGTACTCCTAGCCTAGCCTCCCAAGTACTGGATGCATAGCAGTGAGCATCTATACCTGACTTAAGCATTTTTTATATTCCCTTTAAATTTTTATTTAATATATAAAAACATTCAATCAGTAATTGTCAAATTGTGACAATTTTGTTGGCTCACTCCCAACTAGTTAGCACCTTACAACAGGAGTCAAAAAACCCTATGCTCACACTCTAGCTCTACCAGCAATTAACCTTACAGTCTGGTTTGAGATGGTCTTACTTGCTTGGAACTTAGATCATCCTTCTGAGGTGTGAATAATAGAAAGGAGAGAATCAGTGTTTTTCGTATCCCAACACTATTGCTATTTGGAGCACATAATTCTATGGCGTGGAGAACAATCCTGCATATTGTAAGCTGGACAGCAGCAGTTCAGGTCTCTGGCCAGTCAATATCAATAGCATCTTCCTCACTTGTGACAACTAAAAGCTATCTCTAAGGACTGTTAAATTCCTTTTAGCTGAGAACTTCCAGAAAAGATTAGCACTTCCTAGCTTTAAAAAAAATTCCTAATATTTATGAGCCAGAGAACTATAAGCATCTAATGAAAGCTATAGATTTCATCTCAAACTAGTGCACTTATATATTCAAATAATCTTGCATGCCATTTCAGGTATTTGTGGTCTTCCGATTGGGACATTGCTGGATTATTACTCTAGACAAAGGACCACTTTATCTCTTACTTTTATAAAAGTTATTTAAGATCTAAGGAGAAGGAATCTTTGTTTTTATGTTCTGTGTAGCGTTTTGGGACACTCAGTTCAGATAAGGATTCACTTGGCATCCCAAATTCAAATCCATTAGCTTGGTTATATTTTCAAGTGCTGAACATGTTAATGACAATGAAACTAAGGACTAAATGTACTTTTAGTCTTCTTGATGGCTTTCCATGCTCTGTCCACAGGAAGGTGTACTAGGCCTGGTCAAACTATATATGGTCTTATCCCATAGCTGTCCACATCATTTAGCTACATAAGAGCTCTAACAGGATTGTTATAAGCCCTGGGGACCAACTGTTCATATGTACCAGAAACATTTTACTATAAACTTGTTCTGACAACTACATAAAGTACTATATATTGCAATTCTAGGATTTGTCCAGGTCTACAGTGGATGCAGTAAATGAACGGATATTAGTGATTATAACATATACAGGATGTGGGATCTCCTCCATTTTCCTGGGGATTGCCATGGTGACATACATAGCTTTCCAGTAAGTTGCTACAACTTAACACTGAGTGAGTTGAATTTGGTCTGATGATGTGTTATCATTGAAACCTTGTTAAGTTTATGAATATAACACAACAGGAAGTGGCTAGATCGTTAGATTCTGAAATGGGTAAGATAAAAATAAAGCAAAATAACTGTTGTTGGAGTATTTTAAAAGTGAGAGGTTTGCAATTAGGAGTAAAAGCTCTCTACCCTGATAGAAAGACAGAAACCATAAAAGGAAAAGTCTGAAGTTTTATTAGAGGCAAGAACCCTTTCATCAGAGGAAAAAAAATTAAGATAGTGAAAGAGCAACCACAGGAGGTTGGGAGAAGATTTGTGCGTTCTCTCTCTCTCTCTCTCTCTCTCTCTCTCTCTCTGTGTGTGTGTGTGTGTGGACATGTATGCAAATTAAAAAGCAAGACAAAGTTGAATAGTGAAGCAAAGAACTGAATGAACACTTCACAGAAAAAAATCACCCATGGGCAGCTCTAATTTACATCCAAATGGTTTAGTAGTATATTATCATATGGTAAGGCCATCAGCATCATTACTCATCACAGGAAATGCTAATTGAAACCATAATTATTTTTAAAACTGAGCTTAAATTAGGTTGATGGGGTGAGGTGAGGGAGCACGGAAGGATATGGGGAGCACGGAAGGACATGGAGAGGAAATGGAGGCAGAATGATATTTCATTGCAGAGCTGCATGGAATTCTCAAGAACAACAACAAAAAATTAAACAAGCAACCAATTTAATTGTATTAACAATTAAAAACTAACCAAACAAGCAATCAAACAAAATATCCAAACCCTAGAATTATATGGCTGGGAATCCACCAGGGTGATGAAAATGTAACGTTATCAACAGACAAAAATGTTCACAAGAAAACAGAGCCACTGTATGGCTCATAGGCTGCAGTAAGGGAACAGCTAAGGCACAGCTCTTGTTCTACTATCTATATGATAAGATGTGGCAGTGCTCAAGTTGACACAGAGAGCCTGCCTGGCCTAACATTTGTTTGTTTGTTCGTTTGTTTTAAAGCAAACTTCGAAAAGATTATCCTTCCAAAATCCTGATCAACCTATGCACAGCGTTACTGATGCTCAACCTAGCCTTTCTGGTGAACTCCTGGCTGACATCATTTCAGAAAGTAGGACTATGTATCACGGCTGCAGTGGCACTCCATTACTTTCTCCTCGTGTCTTTGACTTGGATGGGCCTGGAAGCAGTCCACATGTACTTTGCTTTAGTCAAAGTCTTCAACACATACATTCCAAATTATATCCTTAAGTTTTGTCTGGCTGGCTGGGGTGAGTATTCTACCACTGGGCTTGATGTCTCCTTTAAAATACTGTTGTTGTTTTTTTTAATTTTTAACTCCACTTTAGTCTGTGTTCTCCTCCTCATCATCCCCTTCCTCCCTCTTGGGTAATTTACAAAGAAAGTTATTTTTTCCCTAAGTCCCAGAGGATGAGAAATAAAAGATCAAAGAGTCCACATTTAGTGCGAACCATTCTATTATGTTTATGGCTATTAGTGAGGGGAAGGGAGCAGAACTCATCCTTTTATAAAGGTCCACTGCTGAAAAAAATTAGGAACCCATTTATTGTAATAGAGAAGACATTCCTGAAAGCAGGTCCTTTATCACTGAACCAACTACTGAAGATTTCATTTCTCAATACAGTGGCAATGGGGATCAAGTTTCAACCATATGAACTTGGGAGGATCTGTTCAAAGTACAGGAGACATCATTTTAGACCCAACTCTCTTTCTAGTGTAGTTCAGGAAGTAAGGATTGCATCACTGGAGTTTGGACCTGCATTTCTCTTCCTGCTCATGTGGTTCTTACATTCAGCTTTTAAACTTTTTTTTGAAAGCTTCTATATTTTATTACTGGACAAACACCCTAATTTAAGACCCAAGCAAGTCTCCAGGTTAAAAATGTTGAAATCCATCTGGTAGGACTGATTGGTGACAATTCATTATAAACCCCTCAGTCTTGCCATTGTGTGAATCCTTACAGACCCAGCTTCGTTTTCCTCCAGTGTCTTCTCTTAGAGTTGTACCTAACTTGGCTACCAGTTTTCATCTGGATCCACTGAGGAATAGGACAATTTTGCTTTTGTTTCTTGGCCAGGAATCTCTTGATTCTTGTGAGAAGACATGGCGAGAAGCTGAATCAGGCGTAGTGCACACAATGGTGGAGGAATGGAGAAGAGAGAGCTTTTAAACTTAAAGAGATTGTGCCAAATATTTATTGAACAGCAGCTTGTGTGCTGTGCTAAGCCCTGTGAGATTTTAGCCCAATCCTTACAAAAGTTGCAACAACACTTACTGATGTGATAGTGAATGGTCAGGTCTCTTTTCTAGCTGCCAGCTGATATTCTAAAGTGCTCTGAATGTCCATGTAGTTAGTCTTCATAGTATCTGTATAAAATGAGCCCCATTATTATTTTCACTAAATATACAAGGAGGTGTGTGTGTATGTGTGTGTGTGTGTGTGCGTGCGTGCGCACTTGTTCTTGGTAAAATGCATACTCAAGATTTGCACTAGGCAGCCTGTCTCCAAAGTTTGGACTTTTAGTACCAATCATCTTGCCATATTGCCTATGAGACAGGAAGCAAGATCCCAAATTGACCCTTACCAGACTGTTTACCAGTCACGACCACTTTTCCCCTTGGGAGAAGCCAGGAATGCAACTCAGCATAGATAGCTTCTTTCCTTTATCGCACGCATCCTTCCTCTTCACCAGTTACATTCACAGACCTTTCATCCTTCCCTTACTCCATACCGTAGAGTTTCTATAGCTTGCTTCTTGTCTCTCAGAGTATCTTATTTTATACTACTTCCTAAAATACAGGGAAAGGCAAGAAAGGCTAAAGATTACACTCAAGGGCAGGAGAATCTTGAAAAATGTCAAATATAATCACAAACTAAGGTCAAGCCATGGCCAAGGTCTGACTGTGGAAGCAGTTGAGAAAAAGATACGAGTCACACATAGATACAGTTTATAATTTCCACAGTGAATGGAAGAGTAGCTAAAATAGCAGACCTCCACTTCTCTCGGCTCTGAAAGGAGTAATAGCAAAGAGAAAGAGAACAGATGACACTGTCCAAGTGATGCAATTCTCCATGGTGGAGGGGTCAGTTCCAAATGCAAGCTATGTGCATGTCTACTCTACAGTTCCATTTGAAAGGGAGCAGGGTACAAAGTTCCGTACCTCTGCAAAACCAAGGACTGAGAACAAAAAAGTGTCTTCCCAGAGGAAAGAGAGAGATATGATATCCTGCTCCAAGGTTCTTTTCTTCTCCCTTTGGTAAAGGCTCATAGTACATTTTGTCAAACTTCAGATAAGCTGAGATGCTAACCTTTGTTGTGGATGCTCTACAAGGAGAAGGGGCACTGCTAGGTCACTGCAGGGAGTCAGGAAGACAAATAGTACGATCTCTGTAGATTTAACAGTTGGCCTTCCTGAGCCAAAGCACTATGTTATGAAGGTATATGCTTTTAAATTCCTGTCTAAGAAAATAAATTTGTCCACATTTTATAAAAAACTAACAACTGAGCACAGAGCTTCATGCTTGCCATGCCAAAGTCAATGACATCCTCGGCTACACAGCGAGCTCTAGTTCAGCCGGTTTCCCAGTGTGATTCTCGAGACTCCATTCCCAGACTCCAAGCAAAAGCCAACAGAACAATTTATAGGGCCATTTCAAAGAATTTTTTTAATATTGATATGGATTATGTGTGGGTACATGTGTATGTAGTATGGTGTACAGATGGAGGCCAGGAGACACACACACACACACACGAGAGTGGATCCTGCACTAGGTGTGGGCTAGCAGAATTAGAAGGGATTGGTCTATTTATCACACTTGGGGCAGTGGAGGACTTTTCAAGATGCTTGCCACTATGGGGATTGGGATAGCTTCGGGGAGTGTTTTCCAACTCCTACATACAGTGTGTGTGTGAATGCATGTGCTCCCATTAGGAAAAATGCAAGCTTAGGAACAAAAAATGTTGGCTCAGTTTTGAACTGTACATGAAATTGAATTTGTATAGTCCATACCCATACTCCCATCATGCTTGACCATTTTAACTGAGCTGATTGCTTTATTATAGTGTGGCTGAATTGAGCGGCTGTTAACTGGTCGATCTAGTCGAAATGTCAAACTAGTAACGAGTGTCTAAATGGCTTGCCTGTCAAAAAAGTAATGAAGGCTGCAGTTGATGGTGTGTGCCCTTCCTCCAAGGTGACCTTGACAAAGACATAGTGGGAATGAAGGGGCAGAATTGAAAAGGAGGGGAAAATGATAGCCCATCATTTGAGAGGAAACGCTTCAAGTGGATTTGTATTCTGATCAACTAAATGCTTCTATTGCCAAAGTTAAGTTTTTGGCACTTGAGCTGTTTTAATAAGTAGTGAGCATCGTATTGGAGTCACTGGCATGCTGCTTAGTTTAGCAGATTGGAAAACTCCTAGAAATATTTAACTTGGAAGAATTCACAAACGTTTTGCAAACAATGGTATTTTGGTGTCCACACATCTGTGGCTAATTTAAATAGTGTCTTAATGTAACAGACCCACACCTGTTGGGTTAGGATCCTTCCCCCTGAATAACAGTTTTGGTTTTTGTTTGTTTGTTTGTTTGCTTGCTTGCTTGTTTGTTTTTCTTTTTGCCTTGGCTTGACCACTCTAGGAATCCCAGCAATCACAGTGGCCATTATACTCAGTGTAAGAAAAGACCTGTATGGAACTCTGAGCCCAACAACTCCATTGTAAGTACCCAATAGCACTTGCTTCTCAGGTGGTGGTGGTTCTAAGAATGGTAGGATGTTTCTGGCCAGGGGACTTAGTCTTAGCACTGGGTTTATAGAAAACTCAGTGTCAGCCTTTCTGCTCAAACACAGCCATGCTCACCCATAGAATGATTAGATGTTTGGATGCTGTATGATCGTGGCCAAGTCATCTGCCTTTTAGATGCGTCTCTTCTGGAAAATGGGGTGAATATCATTTGCTTTCAGTGTCATGTACAAGATAAAATGTCATTGCTTTACCTATCGCCTGATCCATGGCAAATACTATGTAACTGGCAGCTTTTTTGGCTGCAAAATCTCACAGATCATGGGCTAGTCTAAGGAAATATTGGGGTGAGTTGGAAAACATGTTCTATGTTTTAGCTTTTCCAGGAGGAGACTGAAAAACTTCCCATTGTAGTAAACTGGCCAGATTTATTCATTCTCTCTCTCTCTCTCTCTCTCTCTCTCTCTCTCTCTCTCTCTTTCTCTCTCTCCCCTCTCCCTTGTTCCCTTTCTCTTTAAAATTTGATGTATAAGCCCATCTCTTTGACTCTCAAGAGTAGCTTTGTATTCCACTCCATCTCTTTGGAGCCTTCTTTGGAGTCATACAACCCTCTGGCTGCACAATCTTTTTATTTAAGTTCCCCATATCCTTTTTAATAGCTGAGTAGTACTCCATTGTGTAAATGTACCACATTTTCTGTATCCATTCCTCTGTTGAGGGGCATCTGGGTTCTTTCCAGCTTCTGGCTATTATAAATAAGGCTGCTATGAACATAGTGGAGCATGTGTCCTTCTTACCGGTTGGGACATCTTCTGGATATATGCCCAGGAGAGGTGTTGCTGGATCCTCCAGTAGTAGTATGTCCAATTTTCTGAGGGACTGCCAGACTGATTTCCAGAGTGGTTGTACAAGCTTGCAATCCCACCAACAATGGAGGAGTGTTCCTCTTTCTCCACATCCTTGCCAGCATCTGCTGTCACCTGAATTTTTCATCTTAGCCATTCTGACTGGTGTGAGGTGGAATCTCAGGGTTGTTTTGATTTGCATTTCCCTGATGATTAAGGATGTTGAACATTTTTTCAGGTGCTTCTCTGCCATTCGGTATTCCTCAGGTGAGAATTCTTTGTTCAGTTCTTAGCCCCATTTTTAATGGGGTTATTTGATTTTCTGGGGTCCACCTTCTTGAGTTCTTTATATATATTGGATATTAGTCCCCTATCTGATTTAGGATAGGTAAAGATCCTTTCCCAATCTGTTGGTGGTCTTTTTGTCTTATTGACGGTGTCTTTTGCCTTGCAGAAGCTTTGCAATTTTCTGAGGTCCCATTTATAGATTCTCGATCTTACAGCACAAGCCATTGCTGTTCTATTCAAGAATTTTTCCCCTGTACCCATATCTTCGAGGCTTTTCCCTACTTTCTCCTCTATAAGTTTCAGTGTCTCTGGTTTTATGTGGAGTTCCTATGGATGGACCTGGAGGGCATCATCCTGAGTGAGGTAACACAATCACAAATGAACTCACACAATATGTACTCACTGATAAGTGGATATTAGCCCAGAAACTTAGGATACCCAAGATATAAGATACAATTTGCTAAACGCATGAAACTCAAGAAGAACGAAGACCAAAGTGTGGACACTTTGCCCCTTCTTAGAATTGGGAACAAAACACCCATGGAAGGAGTTACAGAGACAAAATTTGGAGCTGTAACAAAAGGATGGACAATCTATTGATTGCCATATCCAGGGATCCATCCCATGATCAGCTTCCAAACGCTGACACCATTGCATACACTAGCAAGATTTTGCTGAAAGGACCCAGATATAGCTGTCTCTTGTGAGACTATGCCAGGGCCTAGCAAACACATAAGTGGATGCTCACAGTCAGCTATTGGATGGATCACAGGGCTCCTAATGGAGGAGCTAGAGAAAGTACCCAAGGAGCTAAAGGGAACTGCAACCCTATAGGTGGAACAACAATATGAACTAACCAGTACCCCGGAGCTCTTGTCTCTAGCTGCATATGTACCAAAAGATGGCCTAGTCGGCCATCACTGAAAAGAGAGGCCCATTGGACTTGCAAACTTTATATGCCCCAGTACAGGGGAACGCCAGGGCCAAAAAGGGGGAGTGGGTGGGTAGGGGAGTGAGGGGGTGGGTATTGGGGACTTTTGGAATAGCATTGGAAATGTAAATGAGGAAAATACCTAATAAAAAAAAAGTTCCCCATATCCAATCCCTTTACCATGGCCTCTCAAAATCACATCCACTATGGATTTCTTGTCCTTCTGCATTGGGATCAAGTGTAGAAGGACCTCTGTAGCAGAGGCTTTCTAATTAAAATTCCTACTTCTTCCTTATTTTCCTCTCTTTTCTTTCCCCTTCCATCTTGTCACCAGCTCTGTCCTCCCTCTTTGCTTATTTCGTGACTTAAAAGGTCCCCAGTATCTGTCTCATAGTGATTCTTCTTCAAAGATCAAAAGCAAAAACAAAACCAGAACAAAATCAACTCCGCACTCCCCCCACAAAGAGCCTTTTTATATGTGGATTTGTTAGTAAGAGGCAGATGGCTCTAAGAGTTTTGTTTTGTAAATAATTATACCTTGAAAGGTAATTCACCACAGGGTACAAAATCTAAAAGTACAAAAGGGTAGAGGCTGAAAAGCCTCTTCCCAACCCCCAGCTATGAATTTCTTCTCTTTTCAGGTAACTCCTATTACCAATAGTCAAACATGTGGCTATTTCCTTGCACAGAGTTTTTGGCTTGTTTGCCTTATTTTAAATGTTATTTTGTTATTATCATCACTTTTTAGTTTGGAATTTTGTCTTGCTATATAGCCCAGGATGTCCTGGAACTTAGTGTGTAGTCCAGGCTGACTGTAAACTCCTGCCTCAGCTTCCCAGATTGCTGATATTACAAGCCTGAGCCACGACACCCAGATAGTCACATTTCTTATACTTCTTTGTAAAATATAGCAAAATATTTGAATATATATTTACATTGTAAAATGGCCAAATGATATCTAAAATGGTCAAATAGCATATCTATTATCTCAAAATTTATCATTTCTTTGTGGTACCAACATCTGAATGCCTTTGTTAGTAATCTGAAACATACAACACATATTGTTTACTATAATCACTACTTTGTGCAATAGAACACAAGAACATATTCCTCCTGTCTGCTGGAGCCTTGTACCCTCCCTCTTACTCTCTCTGATAACTGCTAATCTGCTCTCCCACTCTATATGATCAACATTAACAATTCCTTTAGATGGATTTATTTTATGCATGTGAGTATTTGCATGCATATATGAATTGCACCATGTGCATGCCTGGTGCCCAGGGAAGTCAGAAGAAGACATCCAATTTCCTAGAATCTGAGTTTTAGGTGGTTTGCGAGCAATCATGTGTGTACTAGGAATCAAACCTAGGTCCTCTGTAAGAGCAACAAGTACTCTTTACTTGAGCCATCTCTCCAGCCCCATGTCAGAGATCATCAGTATCCGAAAATATAGTGCTGCCTCATTTTGAGAGTTTTCTGTAGTTTTGTTTTTGGATGAAAATGATAGACCGAGAATCCTAAGTATGAGACTACACACACACACACACACACACACACACACACACACACTGACACACACTGACATGTACCAGTGTGGATAACATGTCCCAAAGGATTTTTTTTATTCAGAAAGAGATTCCAGCTAATTAGACACACATTTGACTTAGTCAAGCTTGTCTGCCTTCAAAACTCAAAAGCAATGTGTCTCATAGTTAGAAATGTCTTTCAATGAAGCATCTTCTCACCAGAACCGCTGAACATCTCTTATTTAATAGAAAATGTAGGGCTATTAAGGCATCTAGTAGTCACTGCTGCCTTTTGTGGTCCAAATGCATCATATTTTAAAGCAGTACAACGAGAGCCATCTTCTTTTTTGTTGCATTTTTCATTAACTCTGATCATCTCATCATTGTTTGATATAGAATTCAGGAATGTTCTTGCTTGCCCCTGCCCTTTTATTGTGATACTTATCATGCAAAGCAGAATTCATCTTTCAAATAAATGCTCTGGTTTAAGGTGTGTGCAGGGGTGGGGAGGAGAGCTCCTTTGGGGAAAAATACATAATTTGTTTTTCTCTTGTTGAAGAAGAGAATAGTTTCTCGGGGAAATTTACTGAGGTTACTGTGCATGTGTCCTGTAGGACACAAGCTTCCATTGTATGGTACTAGAAGTAGGGCTCAGGAGAATAATATCTAAGCCCAACTCTGCCTCTACGGGCTATGAGTGAACTCCATTGTCTTGCTTCATCTCTCTCGGTCTGAATATCCTTAGCTTGGATGAAGCTGACCAGGGACTTTAGTCGGGTCCCCAGAAAGCAGTAGTTTATGTTTACAGCTCACAATAGTCTTCTCTTTCTTGCTTTATTACAGTTGTTGGATTAAAGACGATCACATCTTTTACATCTCCGTGGTGGCTTATTTTTGCCTCATATTTCTCATGAATCTCTCCATGTTCTGCACGGTTCTCGTTCAATTGACTTCTGTGAAATCCCAAAGCCAGAAGACTCGGAAGAAAATGATCCTGAATGACCTCAAAGGCACAATCAGTTTGACATTTCTACTTGGCCTCACCTGGGGCTTTGCCTTTTTTGCCTGGGGACCTGTGAGGATCTTCTTCTTGTATCTTTTTGCCATTTGTAATACATTGCAAGGTAATTACTGCATGTTGGCACTTTCTATGGCTAGCTAGACATCCAACAAAGAAAGCTTTGTTGTTTTGGAAAATAATCCCACATACCAGAATTTAAAGGAGAGAAAAAGAAAACAAAAACAAAAACCAAACTTCAGGAAATCCCTGCTCCCAAAGAGTCAACAAGTGATCTTTGGACATAGCAGTTAGATGTTAGCCTTCATTCAGTGACTACATGGTGCCCCCCTCTTACACATAGGTGGAATGAACATTACAAATAAGCTAGCACAATTTTCTCTAGTTGTGATATTGGTATCACATACTGCATGGCAGGAGTTCTTACAGTACTCATAGCACCAACACACTACATGTGCTGATATACAGATTCACACTTGCGTTTACCTTTTGAAGTGCATGGTCTGGTTGAGACTATCTATTACTAGACAGTAGTGACATTACATTTTGAACTCCATAGACTCCAGTTGCATCATATATCTTACTATTTTATTAAACCAGCAGGCTAGAAAATTGCTGAGTCACACAGCTGCTTAAATGCAAGGAGCAGAAGACTACAGCTCTGAGTAGAATGTGGGAAAACATAAAATATGCAGTTTTCTTCTATGTATGTGTGTGTACACATGTGTGTATGGTGTATATGTATGTGTGTGATGTATGCATGTGTGTGTGGTATGTATGTATGTGGTGTGTGTGGTGTGTATGTGTGTGTGGTATGTGTGCATGTGAGGAGTGTGTGTGTGAGAAAGACAGAGAGAGACAGAGACAGAGAGAGAGTGAGAGAGGGAGAGAGAGAGAGAGCTATGCATGTGCATGTGGAGATTCATGGGCATGCGCACAGGCTGACATCTTCTAGCACTTATTCCTTATTTGAGACAAGGTCTCTTACTCAACTGGGAGATAGGCTGACAGGAAGCATGTTCTAGCAGTTCTCCTGACTCCACTCTGTATAGCACTGGGGTTCCAGGTGTCTGTGCCATTCTAGCTTTTAACATGAAAGGTTGAAAAACAGACCCTCATGTTTTTCTAGAAAGCACTCTTAGCTGCCAAGCCACCTCCCCAGCCACTCATGTGCCTTTTGATTGTATCTGGTGGTAGACATGAACTTCTTAGCAATTCTTGGCATGTTCTTATTTGGTGCTTTGTAACTATGACAGAGGTTAAAGAAAGAGGTAATGGCTCTACAGTGGACAAAGCCACCTAACTCAGGCTGAGGTGCTCTAACTTGATATTCTGTCAAGTCACAAGAACTAAGTCTCGGTAGAGAGTGTCTGTAGAAGTGGATTAGGATCCTGTGCAGACTCCCTTCTCATTGCAGACTCCCTTCCAGGATGCTTTCTGGCTAACTAATCTGAGGAGAAATTTGTCCCGAGTATTAAAAGTGGGGTTGAAGAAAGACTATAAAGCTGGTTGGAACTTGAAAAGAAAGATGTTTTTGAAAAAGCCAGTGTTCCATCCCTTGGCAGAAGGGAAAATAATATGTAGAATATAATCAAGTGTTCTCTTGAAGATGAAAGCAAGAGCCTCACAGAACCAATGAGAACAGAGGCATACTGTCTGTCAGACACGTTTTATGTCAATCAATTATTCCTTGTCCTGACCATAAGATAGAATGTGCTGTCCTATATAGCAACAGTGTTTTCAAAACCCTGAGTTTCAAAGTCAAGTTGCCCACCACACACACACACACACACACACACACACACACACACACACACACACACATGCTCTGCAATGAAACAGGTGAACAAACTAGCAATTTGAAAGACAAATGGTTAATTTGTAGCCGTGACTGAATGGTGGGTGTCCTGTGGTCAGGTGAGAAAAAAAATTAATCTTATGATAAGCCCTTTGTAAAGGAGGGGGAGCACATAGAAATGCTAGTAGCAAAAGCCAAACAAACAAACAACCCAATACCTTATCCCGTGCATATCTGGTAGTAAATAAGCAGGTCAGTATGCTGTGGGAAAGAGAAAGGAAAGCTTCCAGGAAATGAGGGAGAGCTGGCAGTCTGCTCATTGGAATTCACGCGTAAGCTTTAAGTATGAGAACTCACACAACTGAATTCAGGGGATCAGAGTAGTCGTGGGTGCTCATTGTCATGTCTGTCTCTTATGCTGCTGCTAGGAATCTCCCTGCTCTGAAGCTGACGCTTGCTCTCCTCGGGTTGCTGCTCTGCCTTTCAGGTGGCTGTTGCTCAGAGACAAC
This sequence comes from Mus musculus, assembly GCF_000001635.26. Taxonomy (NCBI): domain Eukaryota; kingdom Metazoa; phylum Chordata; class Mammalia; order Rodentia; family Muridae; genus Mus; species Mus musculus. The sequence continues at coordinate 56,970,602 of NC_000086.7, forward strand.
ACTACTGAATCCATCACTGCCATTGTTTGGCTCCACATAGTAATAAAGCCCGTGGGAGAGTTAATGAGACAGGCTTCCAGATTGCTGCCTCCCACCTGGAATCAGGGAGCCTCAGGGCTGGGATCAGGGAAACAAGATCTTGCCAATCCAACTCTCCATCAAGTGACAGAAAGTCACTTGGCTCTTTCTGAAACTTCCCAGGGACTGAAAGCTTAGCATTCCATGAAGCAGAGCATTTAGCTTTGGATCCCCTATGAGTCTTATTCCACATTTCTTCCTTGGATGGCAGGAAAGTAAGATGGTTAGGACCTTGGTGTCTATAGTGAGTACCTGCTTAGTGCTGATGTTGCCAACTCCAGACCAGCTCTGTGACCTGGGCAAAGTTTATTAAAGATCATGGAGTCCAAAGCTTCTTACCTAGAAACAGGAGAACGGCAAGGCAATACCTGGTAGGCTGCCATGCTTTAGTAAACACCAGCTGTGATTTGCTAGCACATGACTGCTCTGGGCCTCCTCCCATCACTCCTAATTCGAACCTGGCAATCACACAGAGAGCAAGCATAATTTGTCTTCTTCATGACAGCCCTCTTGGATCTGTGATTAATGCCATTGCATCTCCTCTACCAAACGTATCTCCTCATCTAGATATATCACTCCAAACTTTCCCCATGCCCGTCACCATGCTCATTGGCTCTACTTTTGAGTACGTCTGCTTGTCAGCATCATCTTAAAACAAAGCCCTCACTGTGAACCCAACTGGTGGTCAAATTAGCGTCAGCTTCAGCAGATTATCACTTTCCTCAATCCAAGACTCTTGACTGGGCTGGACCTCATGGCATAGACCTGTAATCACAACTATTTTGCAAGATGAAGTGGGAGAACTGAAAGTTCAAGGAACTTAGTGAGACATTACCTGGGAACTTAGTGAGACATTGCTTCTAAATAAAAAGTAAAAAAAGAAAAAAGAGAAAAAAGAAAAAAAAAAGAGGTCTAGGGCTATAGTTGGAATGATAGAGTACTTTCTGAGCATGTGTAAGGACCCAGGTTGAATCCCCAGTATGAAGCAAGTAATAGTGGTAGTAGTAGTAGTAGTAGTAGTAGTAGTAGAAGCAGTAAATAAAATATTTCTGCTAGGACAGTATCTGATATATGCTTTGAAATTGTTTACCCCACTGACTTGTGCTCAGTTTGCAATGAGTGCTAGGGCTAATTTACTTTCAGGATAATTTTCCAATGTAGAGGCAAGTTGAACTCTTTACGGAGAACAAAGATTTCCAAACAGCACTTGACCCACATAATATGTTTTGAAGTCCAAACAAGTATTACTAAGACTATAGATGACAATGAGAATTTACGTGTCACATGCCTGGACGGTCAAGTCAACAGCTGTCTACTGAGTTACCACACATAGTCTTGTGGTCAGAGGGAAACGTGATATGAAGAGGAAAAGCAGACAGAAGGCAGACCTTCAAAGGCTTGACAGCAGAAGATAAGATGGGCGATCTGCAGAGAATGATGTGTCTAAGGAGGGCCCATATTATGGAAGCCAAGGATCATGGCAGCTCACAAGTGGGAAGAGGTTGAGGTATCTGCATGAGCTTAGTGGATAATGACTTTGGACATGGACCATAAATAAAAGTTAGAGTATTGACCAGAATTCCTTTTGTCAATTCCATCCCCATCTTGAAGAAATCCAATTAGTCCTCCAGGGTCTTTTCAGTCAGAATAATCTTAAATCCTACTTTCATTTCCCCAGGAACTATTTTATAGGATAGAAATGAAAAATGCCCCACATTAACAGCTGATATCTCCAGCACTTCCCTCACACTTGCCGGACAAAGTCAGAGCTGGACATACTTTACACATGCTTTGGTTATGCCAAAGAACATATGTATCAGATATTTGTGGCTGTGTAACAACCTATTTCCCAAATCCAGCAGCTTAATACTATATACATGCCTACTCTCAATCATGTCCAAGGGTCAGGAATCCAGGCACAATTTAATGATTCCCTTTTGGCTCAAAGACCATTATGAATTTGGAGTCAAGCAGTCTGCTGCTTCTGTAGTCATCTGAAGATTTCAGGACTGGGGTGTCTGCTTCCTAGAAGTCTCAGTCACATAGCTGGGACTCACCATGTGGGCATCTGTATAGAAATGTCACAATGTTGTCAAGACAAAATAATTGATTTCTTGAAGCATGAGTGAGCGCACGGGGACATCTTTTTTTTTTTTTTTTTTTTAAATGGTTTTTCGAGACAGGGTTTCTCTGTAAAGCCCCAGCTGTCCTGGAGCTCACTTTGTAGACCAGGCTGGCCTTGAACTCAGAAATCCACCTGCCTCTGCCTCCCAAGTGCTGGGATTAAAGGCGTGTGCCACCACGCCCAGCGGGGATGTCTTTTAAAGCCTAACAAATGAGTTCTGCCACATGTCATTGATAATGAGAGAGGATGCTGCAGGTCAAGGATGTGAATTCAGTACAGGAAGATGAGGATCACTGAGCACTGTGTCTGAGGCTGGGTACCCTAATAGTCCTTGCATCTCATGCTCTAGCATGGATAGCAGCCTAGGGGGAAAACAATTGTGGGCATGGAGTCTTAATACTGATTTTGTACTATTGCTGCTGCCTTTTGGAAGATCATAAAGAAATTAGAAAGACATCCGTGCCCCTGGGGTTCACTGAGAGCAGCATCGATGGTGACAAGAGTAGGCCTGAGTCAAGAGATTGGTGCTAACAAGTGGAGGAAGGTGTAAAGACTGATCTTGTTCTCCTGGCTTAGGGTTCCTCATTTTTGTGTTTTACTGTGTGATGAAGGAAAGTGTTCGGGAGCAGTGGCACATGCCCCTCCACTGCAGGTGGCTTCGGCTGGAGAACTTTGCAGGTAAGATGTCCACTTAGCTGTGGCTTTAAATTGCACCTATTTTACAGAACTGATCATATCAATTTGTCTCCTAATGGATTCATATGACAAGACTATCAAAATGGAGTCTGCCTCCACGTCATCAAAAGGATTGTATTTTTGTGCTAAGATGGAGGAAGTCAAGGGTCCTTCTGGAAGTCAAGGGAAGACTGTGGCTTGGGTCCTGTTTTTAACTCAGTAGAGCTTTTGTTTGGGTTCAGATTTCTTGGATTGTTTGTCATCTCACCTGTGGTTCCGTTAGAAAAATATTGACCAAGCACTTAGTGCATTTCAGAAACTGTGTCATAGAGTTTTTGGCCAGTAGCCAACGGTAGGTTGCATGGATGTGAGAAGCAAGGCACTGTGACAGGTGAACTGACATGGCAGCATTTCTTTCTTTTTTGGGGGGGGGGGATTTCAAAATTTATTTTTAAGCAAAGCATTATATGGCCTTAATCGTGCATTGGCAGAAATCTTAATAATTGATGCAAATTGAAGTTATACTTTTTTACATTGGTACAGAATTTACAAATAGATGCAGATTTAGGGTCTTCATTGGTATTCTTATTTTGATACAAAATTAGAAATTAATGTTGTTACTCTTAGCTAGGCATTGTGCCTATACAACACATTTAAGAATATAAGGCTTAGACTCAGTACTTCTAATAACTGCTATTACAAACTGTTTAGATTGATTAAGTAACACAAGTTAAGGGCCAGATAGTAAATACATGGTTATATTAAATTTTGATTTAATTATAATAAAGTGTCTTCAATATAAATAGAAACTGCTTAACAGTTCAGATATACTACATAGTCTCCAAAAAGATCAGAAATCCACAGAATATGACATTTAATATTAATTCATTATTAAAGATCATTTGAATATGAGACATGTCTGCTCCGATAATATCCCCTTCATGGTTCAAAGAAGAAACTGAGCATCAAAATCTCCATATAGAGTTGCTCCAGTTATGGAAATGTAGCCATTGGACAAAAATTGACCTACTCATTTACAGCAAAAAATACTGTCCAAGAAAGGACATACAATGCAGGAGAGTTGACAGATTAGCTTTGCAAAGACAGAGTAAACTAGTCCTTCATAATTCCTGCTTCATTTAAGATCTGTCAGATGATCCTGGGCCAGAAGGCTGAAGACAGATGGATGGTTCAATGTTTTGAGAAATAGAGGACTGTCCAGGTAGTCAGCTGTCTCTACAATTTGGTTAAGTTTTGGGAGTTATGTTTTTGTGTTTCCTATATATTCAAGTACTATTTAATTCATTCTTGGATTTCCAATGGGGATGAAGACTAATTATAGTCTCATAATCACACCTAAGTTGTTTAGCATTGAATAAGATGATATAGAAAGGATGGTTTTCAGAGGGTAACACAAGTTAAAGTCAGAACATCATTCAGATATAGAATTGTAAACTCTTTAAGTCAGGATAGATGGTAGAATACTTTCTCTAATTGACAAATATAGTGGACCAGATGTTAATTGTATATCATAGTTGGTAATATACATAATTGTTATGGTTATGCTCAATTTATGTCTGAGAGAAGAGCCTTTTTATTGTACAGAAAGGGTGAGATGTTGGGGATTGGTTCTAATGCTTTGTCTTTTTAAAAAAAAATTATTGGATATTTTCTTTATTTACATTTCAAATGTTATTCCATTTCCTGGTTTCCCCTCCAAAAAACATCCTCCCCTTATACCCTACCCCCTCCCACTGCCCTGTTCATAGGACCAAGAGCCTCTCCTCCCATTGATATCCAACTAGGCCATCCTCTGCTGCATAAGCAGCTGGGGCCATGAGTCCCACTATGTGTTCTCTTTGGTTGGTGGTTTAGTCCCAGGGAGCTCTGGGGGTACTGGTTAGTTCATATTGTTGTTCCTCCTATGGGGCTGCAAACCCCTTCAGCTCCTTAGGTACTTTCTCTAGCTCCTTCTTTGGGGATCCTATGCTCTGTCCAGTGGATGGCTGTGAGCATCAACCTCTGTATTTGTGAGGCACTGGCAGACCCTTTCAGGAGACAGCTATATCAGGCTCCTGTCAACAAGCATTTGTTGGGATCCACAACAGTGTCTGGGTTTGGTGATTGCAAATGGGATGGCTCCCCAGGTGGGACAGTCTCTGGATGGTCATTCCTTCAGTCTCTACTCCACACTTTATCTCTGTAACTCCTTCCATGGGTGTTTTGTTACATGTCAGCATTTCTAAGATGCTTCACAAGTGAGCTGCCTGGGTGGCTCTTCTGATGGGACTTGGCCATATGTGAGATGTAATGGCCTCTAATGTCTCTCAACAGTGCCCCTTCACTCAAGGACATTCCAGTGGAGGCAAACTGGTGTTTTCTCTCTCTCTCTCTCTCTCTCTCTCTCTCTCTCTCTCTCTCTCTCTCTCTCTCTGTGTGTGTGTGTGTGTGTTTCTGCTTCTCTCTCTCCTCTTCTCCCTCCCCCTTCCTCCCCCCTTTATTCTTCTCTTATATAGATACATCCCAACCACAGCCCCTCCTCCCCGCCCCACCTCCCCTCCCCTCTCCCCTAATCAACTACTTCTCTATTGCCCTTCAGAAAAGAGCAGACTTCCCAGGGATAACAACTGAACATAGCAAAACAAGCTACAATAAGACTAGGCACAAGCCGTTATATCGTGGCTGAACTAGGCAACCCGGTAGGAGGTAAAAGGTCTCATGAGCAGGCAAAAGAGTCAGAGACAGCCCTAGTCCCACTGTTAGGCATTCACAAAAACACCCAACTAAACAACCATAATGTACACGCAAAGGGCCTAGGTCAGCATCATACAATCTCATTGATTGTTGGTTCAGCCTCTGGGAGCCCCTATGAGCCCTGCTTAGTTGAATCTGTGGGCCTTGTTTTCAACCCCTTGGATCCTACAATCCTTTTTCACCCACTTCTATTTGGTCCCCCAAATTCTGTCTAATGCTTAGGTGTGGGTCTTTGCATCTACACCCATCAGCTGTCAGAGGATGCCTCTCTGATGACGATGGAACTAAGCAACTATCTAAGAAAGGAACTCAAATCAATTCCACTAAAATTAGGAACAAGACAGGTTTTCCACTCTCTATATCTATTCAACACAGTGCCTGACATTTTAGCTAGAACAAAAAGACAACTGAAGGAGATCAAGGGGATGCAAATTGGAGAGGAAGGAATCAAAATATTGTTATTTGCAGATGATAGTTTATATAGAGCAACTCTAACAGACTAAGAAAGAAATCAGGAAGACAGAATCTTTCACAGTAGCCTCAAAAACGTAAAATATCTTGGAGTAACTCTAACCAAGAAACTGAAAGACCTGCATGACAAGAACTTCAAGTCTTTGAAAAAAGAAATTGAAGATGATATCAAAAGATTGAAAAATCTCCCATGCTCATGGATTGATAGGATTAATATAGGGAAAATGACCATATTACCAAAAGCAGTCTGCAGATTCAACACAACCTCTATCAAAATTCCAACATAAACTAGTGTTCCATTATCAAATGATCTTCTCTTCAATTCTGGCAACTTGTATCAGTCTCCACACAAAGGCCAGTCTGCTTTCTTCAGAGAGGCAACATTTGTACTTTAAGAGTCTACAAATAGTACCCAGATATCTTTTATACTGGGTATACTGGTGACATACAAGTCCTTATGCTCTAGGAAAAGCAGACATCCTTAGGAAGTGCACTGGCTTTTCCTGTGTCACACACCACAGGACAAGTTGACTTCTCACAACTTCATCGAAAAGGTAACTCCCTGAATAAACAGATATTAAACACTAAACCTTTGTTTAGAGGGATTATTGAAGGCAGTACAATTGCTATGTCACAGTCTCACCTATTTTAATACATAATTTACTTGATAAATTTTACATGTTTAACTTTTTTTTTTTTTTTTTTTTTTTTTTGGTTTTTCGAGACAGGGTTTCTGTGTAGCCCTGGCTGTCCTGGAACTCTGTAGACCAGGCTGACCTCGAACTCAGAAATCCGCCTGCCTCTGCCTCCCGAGTGCTGGGACTAAAGGTGTGCACTACCACGCCCGGCTTACATGTTTGACTTTTTCTTGTGTTCTTTCAGGTTGGATAAATGTTAGGCATAAACAGAAGAGACTGAAGAAAAACAATGAGTCCAAATTATTGACACCATCGCTCATGTCAACAACAACTTTCAAATCTATAGGATCTGTACCCAGCATTCCTTCAGAAATAAACTTCTCAAATGGTAAAGCACAAGACACTTTTATTTGTATTCCAGAGATATTCAATATTATGAGACTATATGTTTTATCTCGAATAATACTTCTCCCTCAAAGCAAGTACATATTTCATATATAATATAATTAATATTTATTATATGTTATGATGATATATAATATCATACAATATAAAACCTATGATACTTATCCAGGTAAACACTAAATATAATCTATATTGTAACTATATGTAGATTTATGTGATTTTCTATAGATACATGAAGCTACATATTTGGACTCACTCTTAGCTGAGTAAGAATGTATAGACTGATGAGCTGTTAAACTAATAGGTATGAGAAGAGACAGAAGGTTTAAAAAACTTCAATGGCTCTTCAAATTATCACAGACTGTTGAAGCCAGAAAGAACCCTAGACATATGCTAGTTCAAATTTCTCATTTTATACAGAGAGAAACTTAATCGTGGTAAAGGGTGTTTACGAACAGGCACTAAGACCATTGGCAGCAGAGTGAGCCAGAACTCAGGCCTTGTGGCTTCCATTACTAGTGCCTCCTACCACAATTATCCCTTGAGTTATTACCACAGGAATTGATACTTGTAGGTGGAGTCAAATGTTTAGCTGAGAATGGGGTATTAGGAGGGCTATTGCTGGGAAAGAATGGATCTACAAGATAAAAATAGAAGACTGGTTGAATCTCACTATATAGTTTTAGTCTTCTTTGTTGTATGGAAAAATTAGGGGTATCTATGAAAATAATCTTTCCTTATTCACTGGTACTCCTCACACTATGACCAGCTAACTACAGATAGTTATCACTGTTCTGGGAACCCTGGAAAGTCATAGTATAAAGAGGTCCTGTGTTGTGGAATCTCCTTAGTAACTAATAATCGGGCTGATTGGGAAATGTCAGTTTTGCAAAAAGGGTCCCAGGGATATCTTAATTCATTAGCAATATGTATCACAAATGGACACGTATTTTTCTTCAGAGGAAACAGTAGCAAATACATATTGGAAAATCCTAACACTCTTATACCAAGCAATAATTCTGCAGAGCCAAGAGGGTAAAGACCTGTTTCAAAGTACTCATAGGTTATGACTGCTGCTCTGTGGGAAGTTCATATGGACCTGCTGCTCAGACAGTGCTCTCAGAATGAGCTCATCTCCCTCACACTCAGGCTAACAGTATATATTTTTTATAACTTTCATTTTTATGCTTCATATATATCACATCATTCCATGAAATTTTCTTTTATTCCAAAATTATTAATTTATTAGATATTTACTTTTTTTACATCCCAAATGTTGTCCCCTTTCCTGGCCCATGAAAAATTTTTCTTTTTTTCTTTTTCTAAAATTTTTATTAGATATTTTCTTTATTTATATTTCAAATGTTTTCCCCTTTCCTAGTTTCCCCTCTGAAAATCCCCAATCTCCTCCCCCTCCCCCTACCCTCCCCCTGCTCCCCAACCCACCCACTCCCATTCCTGGTCCTGGCATCCACCTATACTGGGGCATAGAACCTTCACAAGATCAAGGGCCTCTCTTCCCATTGATGACCGACTAGGCCATCCTCATCTACATATACAGCTAGAGCCACAAGTCCTACCATGCGTTTTCTTTGATTGGTGGTTTAGTTCCAAGGAGCTCTGGGGGTTCTGATTAGTTCATATTGATGTTCCTCCGATGGGGCTTCAGACCCCTTCAGCTCCTTGGGTACTTTCTCTAGCTCTGTCATTGGGGACCTTGTGCTCCATCCAGTGGATGATTGTGAGCATCCACTTCTGTATTAGTCAGGCCCTCAGGAGACAGCTATATCAGGCTCCTGTCATCAGGCTCTTGTTGGCATTTGCCATAGAGTCTGAGTTTGGTGGTTGTTAAGGGATGGGTCCCCAAGTGGGGCAATCTCTGGATGGTCGTTCCTTCAGTCTCTGCTCCAAATTTTGTCTCTGCAACTACTTCAATGGGTATTTTGTTCCCCCTTCTAAGAAGGATTCTGAGCTTCTGGGCTAATATCCACTTATCAGTGAGTGCATATCATGTGTGTTCTTCTGTGATTGGGTTACCTCACTCAGGATGATGCCCTCCAGGTCGATCCATTTGCCTAAAAATTTCATAAATTCATTGTTTTTAATAGCTGAGTAGTACTCCATTGTGCAAATGTACCACATTTTCTGTATCCATTCCTCTGTTGAGGGACATCTGGATTCTTCCCAGCTTCTGGCTATTATAAATAAGGTTGCTATGAACATAGTGGAGCATTTGTCCTTATTACATGTTAGAGCATCTTCTGGGAATATGCTTCTTCCTTGTGCAAAATCCTTAATATCCTTAGCTTAAATGTTCTTTGTTTTCATGCAGGTGACTTTGATGATAGTCCAGACACGTTCTCTTTCTTGAGTTGTAAAGCTGCACCTACTTTTATAAGAAGAGCATTGCCTGCAGAAATCCAAACAAATTCCACTCAGAAACAAAGATCATTTCCCATAAATGTCAGCAGAGATACCCACCTGACTCCCAGCTCTGGACTGGGGGAAATGTTCAATTTATAAATCAAATCTGCCACTATCTTGTATTCTAAAGATTGTTTTGGAAGAGGCAGAATGAAATCATATTTAATAAATAATCAGCCTTGGAAAAATTCTTCTCTTCAGTGTTGTTTTTCATTTTAAAAAACTTTTAAAATTAACTATATTGTAATAGAAATAAAATAGCAAAGAAAAAGTCAGTCCTTTCAAGATTTATTTATTATTACTTTTTTTATAAGTATGAGTGAGTGTGTATCTACATGAAAGGATGTGTGTCACATACATAAGGGACCCCTTAGAGGCCAGAAGATGGCTTCTGATCCATTGACTTTGGAGTTCCAGGTACAGGAGTTTATGAGCCTCCCATGGGTGCTGGGTATTGAACCTGGGTCCTCTGCAAGAGCAGTACATGCTACTGTTAACTGGTGACCCACCTCTTGCCCCTCCCCCCACAGTGTGTGTTTTTTTCCTTTGTTTTTAAAGAGGAAATTGATATCTATCTATGAAGCATTAAGGGAGAAGTGTCCATAACATTGGAGATTTTGTTTTAAAAACTGCTGAGTGTATGTCCTAAAACAAGCAAGCAAGCAAGCAAGCAAGCAAGCAAGCAAGCAAACAAATAAACTGAGACCAAGATCTTTATTTGCTCTGTCCTGAGAGGCAAACAATGTTAAGTGACCAAGTTTCTTCTGTGGCTGGATACCCACAAAAGAAGTCGGCAGGAAAGTCACAGGTCAGAGCTTCTGAAAAAAAAATCCCTTTCTTGTTTTCCTGTCATTAAAAACAAACAAACACCCCCAGAAAAATCAAAACTACAATCTCCAGCTTTCAAGTCTTCTTTTTTTTTATTATAACCCTTTATTTAAACATGTTCTGTGGAAAGGGTGAATCATCTATTCACACATGCAGGGATTCCATGGTGGAGACTATTTCTCAGCCAAGACAATTCCCCAGGAGCAAGCAAGCAGGGTCCTGATGAGTGTAATAGGACAGGAACTAATTTGAAGCTCTTGGCTCTCCATAAAAAGTGAGGGGTAGGCCAGGGCAAGCATTACAGAAGAGCCTTGGACAACAAAGAACCATCTGAAGATGACAAAATGAGCAAACACGGACAAGTCCCATAGCTTTGTGTTCTGTGGCTAAGCAGGATGAAAGACATTTTGTATTTGTTTGGGGCGAGTTGCATGTCCTCCCAACCTCCACTCTCTGTGTGAAAAGATTAACAGAAATGATGACCAAAGTACCCTGAATGTTATATGTCTTTGAGATTGGTGGCATAAAGTTACTTTCACCCAAAAATAGAATTAAGGACAAGATTTGGTTGCAATTCAGAAATCCAAAACACTACCATCAGCACCACCAACAAAACAACCAATGCAGACGGGCAGTGGTGGCACATGTGTTTAACCAGCACTCAGAAGGCAGAGGCAGGTGGACCTCTGAGTTTGAGGCCAGCCTGGTCTACAGAATGAGTTCCAGGATGGTCAGGACTACACAGAAAAACATTATCTTAAACAAACAAACAAACAAACAAACAAACACAACACAACACAACAAAACCTCAAAACAAAGCCAACAACAAAACCAAAACAAAGACACAAAAAAACAACCTATGGATTCTGCAAATAATTTGATGGGGGGAGGTCTTTGGCTATAAAATGTCTGTGGTTGTATTTATTGTCAGCAAGTAGTGGGATCCTTCCTGGTTGTTCTCCTGTTCCTAGGATGGTGATTGCACAGCTCACCTCTCATGCCTTGATACTGTGACAAACAGGAACATTATTTTATGTAAAGAGTTCATGAGTCCTGTCATGGCTCCTCTTGTTAATTAGCAAAAACAAACAAACAAAACAACAAAAAATCCAGGCTTTCTGCAAATTAGAGAATTTGAAATAGCTTGGACAGCAGAGATTAAATGTCTGGGTTTTATGTGTTGATTTGTCCTTCTTGGGCCACAAAATGGTTTATTCTTTTATGAAGACAGAGCAAAGAAATTCTGGAAAGGAAGCCCCAGAATCTTTACACTGCTTCCAATCAGCACCCAACATTCAACTACTCCCTTCGGGTGGCTGGAGATTTAGTCTACTAACCTTAGCAGGTGTTTGACTAGAGAGATGGAACATGAATACTGCAATAGAGAATGACATGGATGTGGGGGAAGACAAGTGGTTCATGGGAGGAAAATGATACAGGGTCTAGTTGGGCTGGAAGTGGAGGGTGGACAGCTTAAGGAAGGCAAGGCTCCAGTTCTAATACTGCAGGTCATAATTCAGTCCTGGGTAACAAGCTTGTTGCAGCCTCAGGGCATGTGATCTGGCTTGCCATTCCGTTCTGTGCCTGTTGGCATGCTGGCAAAACCAAAGTGGTACTAGGCACTAAGGCTCCAGAGGTTCTTGACTAGGACTCCACCTTTGCTGTTTTTATTTTCCCCCAGAAACCCAAAAGGTGACCATGACTATCTGGGACGGTTCGTCTATCCTACATCTAGGTATATGGGAAGGTGCAGGGGAGGGGGGAGTAAAAAAAGGGCCAGGGAAGATAAGAGTTCTATTTATATTGTCAACAGCTCAAGCTTATGGTTAACTGGTGTGCTCCTGGTATTTTAAGCAATTTGGAGACTCAAAGAGTCTGGAACACTAGAGAAAGCTCCAGGTTATACTGATGTTAATTAGGTAAAATAAGTGAAGTAGCATAAACTCACACTTATACTGCCCAGCACGTCATGGATCCTTTATATTATTTCACGTATCAGGCTATATTTGACTGAATGGTGGGAAATTGTGAATGAAGGAAAAGGAGGAGAAACAGTGCCCTTGTTACTTAACAAAGCAATATTTTTCCAAGACAGAACCCTACTGAAGTTTTTTTCCCAAACACTCAAGGGTTGAGAGTCCTTGACAGTCACTGAGATAGGAACAGATGGTATGTCATCCTTCCTTAGCTGTTATGGTTAAATGAGTGGGCACGGGGTGACAAGGATAATTGCTTTCACCAATTTCTGCCAGATTTGGTCAATGGATAGATTCTGTTTGCTTCCCCTTATCTGGAAGTGTGGGCAACTTTATCTTTTCAATGTGTCCTCAGAAATTTCCTTTAGAAAGCTGAAGAGGTCATATCAGTAAGCATTTAGCAATACTTAACCCAAATCATAAACTAACATCGTTTATACGGATGCAATCCGTGCTTAAATAAACAAATGAGTGAACAATTTCAATTCCCAGATGAACTTTGACATTGGAAAACCAATCTACAATTAAGTTTGATAGTTAGGTCAGCTGTAAAATAAAACGATTACTTTGAGCTCATAGTCTTTACAGTGTATATGTGACTGAACTGATAATAAATAATTATGGTATATGAGTTAATACATATGAAAGCTATTCATCATTTGGAACATCCAATCAAAGGTGTTAAAAGTCCTTTCAGCCTGAGGAAATTTTAGATAGATTTCTTCCTGATAATAAGTCCCTTTTCTTTCTTTATACAACCCTTGGATTTATGAATTCTTTATGTCATTAAAATGTAAAACCTCTGGTAGTGTCTAGAAGCTGGTTTGGTTGTTTGTCTTCATAGTACTGGGGTGGCACATAGGGCTCTGTTCAGGCTAGGCAAGTACTCTATCTCAGAATTACATTTCTAGCCCTTGTTTTATCTTCCCTGTATGTGTGTGTAGTGTTCATGTATGTGTATATGTGTTCCTATTTGTGTAGGTGCATGTTTTGACATTGAGTATCTTCCTTGACTGTGCCCCACTTTTTTTTTTTTACTGAGGCAGAGTCTCTAGCTCAGTTTACCAATTCTGGCTAGCCAGTTGGCCCCATGGATCTCCTGTCTCTTGACTCCTAAGTGCTGCTGTGACTGCCTGTGAGGTTGAAGATTCTGTATTGTGGTCCTCCAACTTAATGGAAAGTGCTTTATTTGAAGAGCCTTTCTCTAGTACACCCTAGACTTTTAAAAAACAGTCTAACTTTGTAACCTAAGCTGGCCTGGAACTCGTGATCCTCTTACCTCAGCCTCCCAGCCAGGTACTGGAATTGCAGATGTGAGTCACCATGACAGGAATGTATTTTTAAAGATAGACATCATCCCTTTGAAATGAGTCATCATGAAAGCTGGTGTTTCTGTCTCCTTAGTCTTCATGGGACATGATGAGCTTAGCTTCAAGTAGAAGTTTTTGCAAACACAAATCTCCAGATCAAATGGACTTGACCTTGTCCAGTGATTTTTCTCTAGCTTGTTGCAGCACCTAAAAACTCCTTTGCTTACTTTTAACAGAGTTGAAGTCAAGGTTTCTTTTTTACCACAATAATTCTGTTTTTTCTCTTTTTTTATTAGGTATTTTCCTCATTTACATTTCCAATGCTATCCCAAAAGTCCCCCATACCCACCCCACCACTCCTCTACCCGCCCACTCCCCCTTTTTGGCCCTGGAGTTCCCCTGTACTGGGGCATATAAAGTTTGCAAGTCCAATGGGCCTCTCTTTTCAGTGATGGCCGACTAGGCCATCTTTTGATACATATGCAGCTAGAGACAAGAGCTCCGGGGTACTGGTTAGTTCATATTGTTGTTCCACCTATAGGGTTGCAGATCCCTTTAGCTCCTTGGGTACTTTCTCTAGCTCCTCCATTGGGGGCCGTGTGATCCATCCATTAGCTGACTGTGAGCATCCACTTCTGTGTTTGCTAGGCCCCGGCATAGTCTCACAAGAGACAGCTATATCTGGGTCCTTTCAGCAAAATCTTGCTAGTGTATGCAATCGTGTCAGCGTTTGGAAGCTGATCATGGGATGGATCCCTGGATATGGCAACCACAAGATGGTCCATCCTTTCGTCACAGCTCCAAATTTTGTCTCTGTAACTCCTTCCATGGGTGTTTTGTTCCCAATTCTAAGAAGGGGCAAAGTGTCCACACTTTGGTCTTCGTTTTTCTTGAGTTTCATGCGTTTAACAAATTGTATCTTATATCTTGGGTATCCTAAGTTTCTGGGCTAATATCCACTTATCAGTGAGTACATATTGTGTGAGTTCCTTTGTGATTGGGTTACCTCACTCAGGATGATGCCCTCCAGGTCCATCCATTTGGCTAGGAATTTCATAAATTCATTCTTTTTAATAGCTGAGTAGTACTCCATTGTGTAAATGTACCACATTTTCTGTATCCATTCCTCTGCTGAGGGGCATCTGGGTTCTTTCTGATGCCCATATTGTAAGAGCCCTAGATAAAATGTTCCTTGCCAGCTTAAAAATAGAAAGAATGCAAAAGTGTATGAAAAACAATATGGAATTTTCCAAAGTGGGGGTGGTTAAGGCTGAGTAAATACATAATGTCCCATTAGTAGATAAGCTTCACAAAGGAGCCATCCCTGTCTGCACGTCCCAGCTGCGCCAGCAGTGCCTCCAGGACAATGCTCCTGGCAATGGTCTGAAGTTGCCAGCAACAGAAAAACAGTTGTCTCTGAACTGACTGTGTTGTCGACTCCAGCTCATCAAGCAAAGGGACCTTGCTGAAAACATTTTAGTAATTAAACTCATTTGTAGAAATGTTATAGAATAAGATATAGAATAGGATATAGGTGTATAAAGCAAGACACTTAATAGTGTTGGGGGAGAGGGAATAGCTTCCTGGCAAGGGGGCTTCTCATGAGAGCAGTACTCTTTGGAAGTATAAACAGTGATTTCTTATATTTCCACAATTCTAGCTTAGACTCAGTCCTAGGGGACTGTGTCTGAACAACTGCACTATGCTATACTAAACATGAGTACGAATCATGGCACCCAAACCTTTAGGGGACCTTTCAGATTTGATAGTGGTAGGGGAATGGCCTTTGTATTTATTGTCCCCTGAAGAATACCTACAGTGTAGAAGGCATTCTACAAGAAAGTGGGTGTAATGTTGGGAGTGAAGGAGAGGATTTTAAAAGACTATATAGCATTACATACGAGGCAGGGCTCTGCAGTGTCTCAGTGGACACACTTCTTTAGGGAGGGGAAGAGTGCCTAGATAAGAAAGTTTCTTTCCCAACCCCTCTGAGGTCTTATTCATGTCTTCACTTGCTTTTATGAAGCAGGAGGTACTGAGCAGCCTGAGGAGTTTAACATAAGCGTGCTGCTATATGAGAGAAGAGTGCTCATTAGAAAAGGCGATCCTGGAAGAGTGGGGTGGTTCAAGTCTGTGATCCGGCATTTGGTAGGCAGAGACATGACAGTTGCCTCATGTTTGAGGCCATCCCGGTAGACATGGCAAGTCCCAAATGTGCCAGCGTTACATAATGAGAAGAAAGCAAGGAAGGAAGAAGGGATAGAGGGAGGGAGGGATCTTCAGAGATTTGTGGCATGCTTACTTGTTTGTCTTTGTTGCTGTCTTGCCACAGCTCTCTGCGCTAGTTCACACTAAAGCAAATCTTTTTTTTAATTAGGTATTTATTTCATTTACATTTCCAATGCTATCCCAAAAGTCCCCCACACGCTCCCCCACCCACTCCCCCACCCACCCACTCCCACTTCTTGGCCCTGGTGTTCCCCTGTACTGGGGCATATAAAGTTTGCACGACCAATGGGCCTCTCTTTCCACGGATGGCCGACTAGGCCATCTTTTGATACATATGCAGCTAGAGACACGAGCTCCGGGGGTACTGGTTAGTTCATAATGTTGTTCCACCTATAGGGTTGAAGATTCCTTGAGCTCCTTGGGTACTTTCTCTAGCTCCTCCATTGGAGGCCCTGTGATTCATCCAATAGCTGACTGTGAGCATCCACTTCTGTGTTTGCTAGGCCCTAGCATAGTCTCACAAGAGACAGCTATATCTGGGTTCTTTCAGCAAAATCTTGCTAGTGTATGCAATGATGTCAGCGTTTGGAAGTTGATTATGGGATGGATCCCCGGATATGGCAGTCTCTAGATGGTCCATCCTTTCGTCTCAGCTCCAAACTTTGTCTCTGTAACTCCTTCCATAGGTGTTTTGTTTCCAATTCTAAGAAGGGGCAAAGTGTCCACACTTTGGTCGTCGTTCTTCTTGAGTTTAATGTGTTTAGCAAATTGTATCTTATATCTTGGGTATTCTAAGTTTCTGGGTTTTAAAGCTCTTCTCCTGATAGCCCCAAAAGCTTTCTTATAAGGTTTTCCTAAATGCCTGATCCTTTTAGAGGTCTTCAACTTGGGTTAGGAAAGGCTGCTGTTGCAGATGGCAAGCTAGGAGGAGTGCTCTTTTTTCATCCTCTGTGCTAACAGCATAGTACTCCCAAAGCAAGAGTCAGAGAAAGGTGGGAGGCAGGTGCTGCTCAGGGCCCTGCATCAGACAAGTCTTGTTTGTTGTATGTTAAAGTGGACTCAAGCCAATGCATGGTGGTGCAGGCCTATAACCCAAGGACTCGAGAGGGTGAGACAGGAGATGGGGGAGTTCAAAGGCTGCTTGCATGCCGGCAATATAGAGTAAGTTCCATGCTATCCTGGGCTTAAAAGCAAGATCTTGTACAGCCAGAGCTACATAAAGAGATTACCTTAAAAAGAAAAAAAAACAGATCAACAACAACAACACACACACACACACACACAACCATGCGTGCGTTGCTGATGTATGCCATAGATATCGTTTATAAAGAGCCCTGGCCCTTGGTCTTGTGAAGATTATATGCCCCAGTACAGGGGAACGCCAGGGCCAGGAAGCAGGGAGTGAGTGGGTAGGGGAGCAGGGCAGGGAGCGGGTATAGGGGACTTTTGGAATAGCATTTGAAGGGTAAATGAAGAAAATTTCTAATAAAAAAAAAGAGAGAAAAAAATAATGAAATAAAAAAAGAGCCCTGGCTCCAATCCTTAGGACAAAAAAAAAAAAAGAGAGATTAAAACAACAACAACAACCAGGCTCCAAAGAATTAATAATAAACAGTGGCTTCAGTTGTTGAAAAGATCTTCTTATCTAAATGCACAGTGAACCTACAGATGTTTCCTGAGCATATGTCGATCTGTGAAAACTTTGATATAAATTGAATACAAAGTTTGGACTGGTATATTTCCAAGGTTCTAAGATTTCCCTATATTAGCTTCATGTTTGTTATAGAAAGTTGGGACTTTTGCTTACATCTTGCACTGTTTAGAGTTGAAGAGAGGCTAGACTGAAGGATGTGGTACATTAATAGGGTGACGGCACTCAAATCAGGGAACAAGGTAGGTAGATGGTTAGATAGTTATCTCCTTCAAATTGTTATCCAACTCATCCATCATGCTCAGTTGGTTGTGGGTAGCAATGGGACTCGAAATGGAAATGAATCTCAGTTGCAGTGAATTTTGATGAAGGTCTAGTTCATGCAAGAAAGATTGTTTTTGAATCCTCAACCCACAAACCCCCAGAAGAATAGACACTTTAGCTGCAGCTACAAGGAAAGAATAAAGATCCAGTTTAAAAAAAATTGAAACACTGATCCTTTTAAGAAAAGAGAGGGAGAGAAGGATGTACATTAGAGTGAACCATATTTCCCTTACCTATATTACCTCGAATATCAGATTGTGGAGTTGAGTCAACAGACTATTTCCTAGCATGAGGGCTGGTGACTGTGTAGCGAAAGACGGGGAGAAGAGAGCTGCGCTCTCTCCTCTTTGCTTCCTCTAGACACTAATCTAGAAATGGAACAAGTAAAATTCAGATAAATGTCTAGTGATGTTTGACATTATTTAAATCTGTTATCTAACCAAGCATGGCATGCTGATTGCTATGGGTATTTCTTTGTGCCCAGTTCTATACTAAGCTCCTTAAAGGAGTATCTGGTGGCATAAAAGCCACAGTTCTATCCATGAAAGCAGGCACTGCCCTTGGATTGATAAAATATCTACCTATGCAACAATTTCTCCAAAGTAGCATATGTTAACTCTTTAGGCCTAACTCACTGGAGCTTTTCAATTATTCATCTAATTTGAGAAGTATTTATTGAGCACGCACTAAGTTCAAGACATTGGAAAAGACAGATCAAGTTTGTGCAATTGCCTGGGAAGTAGGCAATTAGATGTGAGAATACAGTGGGTGGTACTCTCATACACCGTTATCAGAGGTTTAAATTAATACAAATTAATATACCAGGCAGAAGGTTACCAGGTTCAGCCTATTTGTAAAGTCTGAAATTTCTAATTGAGTTAAATGTACCCTATGACCCAACACTTCTACTCTGTACACATATCCTAGAGAAATGGAAAAACTGGACTTGTAAAAATATTTGTACACAAATTCATAATAGCCCCAACAGACAAACAATTCTCTCAAGCTCTTGACAAAGGACAATTTGTGAGATATCCATACAGGAGAATATTGCATAAGAGTAAACAATGAACTATGGCTGAATATGACAATATGAATAAATACAAAATGGGCAGTGTCAAAGAAGCTAGGCACCAAATAATTTTTATATGATTACATTCATTTGATCAGGTAAAACTTGTGAAGGATTAAATAAGTCATAATAGTTGTGACCTCTAGGGAAGACTTATATATTGAAAAAGCTACTGTATCATATACAAATTGTTCCTCAATTAATAAGCAGAGGTGGGAAACATTTCTGAGGCTACCTCAGTAGTGCACACACAAAATTTAATGTATAATATAGATTTAGGTTGGAAATCCCACGTCTAGCACTGTATCTAATCACAAGGATACAAAAATTTGTGGTAAAGGTTATTTATTGCAACCTTGAGATAATGAAAACTGAAAAGGAAAGATCATTAAATCTCAGGTGTAGTCTGTTCCTAGCACAGAATAATAGCACATGGCCAACAAAAGACTAAATTATGGCAATGTGGTTTATAATTCAAAGATATCCATAATATATTTTCTGCAAAAGAAAAATTGCATTATGTTACATACATGATAAAGTAAATGTATAAATAAAACATGTATATATGTATATCTACATATATACACACAAAAATCTGTTAACATACACATATCATAATTAATAGTTGTTTACCTCTCAAGATAGAAATTACTGAGGCTTTTACTTTTTGTTATGTATATTTTGTATTGCTTTAATTTTGATATCAGGAACCTTAAAGTTGTATAATTTTAACATTTACTGATAAGAAGATTATATACTGTGTAATGAGTTTCTTTGAGATAGTAATAGTGGAAGTAACGAAAAGAGGGCAAATTCAATCAATTCACAGAGGATTTTGAGATGCCTCAGGGATGCTTAGGTAGGCATGCTAAGAAGGAAGCCAGCTGTGTAAGTCTGTAGCAGAGAAGACCAGTTAGGAATGACGACAGAGATATGGGTAATATACGCGTCAACCAAAGCCACAATGAGACTTCAAGGGGGTGAATAATGAAAAGAACTAGTGATAAAAATGAGCTTGTCCTGAAACAGAGAACAATGCGAAACAGGTCTCGGTAGATCAGCCTAGGAAAGGGCACCTTGAAAGACAGGCCAGAGAAGTAGTCAGATAAACCAGGAGAAGGAAGTGCTATATAAACCACGGAAAGAGTGATTTGTAACAGATGATGTGCTCACGCAGTGACAAATGCTGCTGAGGATGTAAGGGGTCTAGAGAGAGAAAGGTGGCTTCTGACTTCAGCCACAAAGGGACTTTGATGGGATCAGGCACCACTGAATAGTGGTGGTGGGTACAGGGTTAAATACAGTTCTTTGTGCAGCTGTAGCTACTACATTGCTGGAGCTGGGAGAAAGGAGATCAATGGGTGGAATTGAGGTTAAAAGAAACTTCTGTTTGACTTTAGCCTTTAAATTGCCAGGTGTGGTGGCGCACACCTTTAATTCCAGCACTTGAGGCCGAGGCCGAGGCAGAGGCCGAGGCCGAGGCAGAGGCAGAGGCAGAAGGATGCCCATGAGTTTGAGGCCAGCCTGGTCTATAAAGTGAGTCCAGAACAGTCAGGGCTATTACACAGAGAAACTCTGTCTAGAAAACAAAACAAAGAAAGGCATAGAAAGCATTAGGTATGAGAATGGCAAAATCAGCTTTAAAAAATATAGTATTAAAACCAGTGAGACCTAAATAATTTCACAGGGTCATAGAGAAGCAGTTAGTGGAGCTAGAGACTGGATCTTGTTAGTGATAGAATTTAGCCAGCAGAACAAAGATACTGATGTGGTGTGCAGCACAGATGGCTGGATTCCTCTTACACAGAAGGTAGGCACCCCATTGTAATAAGGAAGGAGGCAAGGGTAGGCGTAGATATAGGCAAATTTATAGATTGGTAATAAGGATTCCAGAGAGCACTCCTCTGATAAATTCTATTTTCTCCCGAAAGTAGGAGGCAGGGTAACCTGCTGAGAAAGGGGGAAGAAGTGGCAAGATGGAGAAGGTTGAAAATAGCCGCCATGGAGAACACATGGAAGACCCAAACAGAAACAGGCTTGGCAATTCTCCTTAAAGATCTGCTCGAAGGTGGAGACCATTGTTTGGACAGCTTGGGTGTAGGATTTTAGTGTTAGGAAGTGAAGGCAGATGTGGAACGTGATGTCAGTGGATTCAAATAACAACTTAAGTCAACTATATTCCCAGCACTTAGGTAGGCTGAAGCATGAGGATTTCCATGAGTTCTATGCCAGCATAGATTTTATAGTGAGTTTGTAGGCCAGTGTGGGTTACAGAGTGATAGCCTATCTCAAACACACACACACACACACACACACACACACACACACACACACACACACACACATGCATGGATGTACACACCACGCCACATGCATATACACATTCTCTTACACACACTTCTGCACTCACGCATGCATGCATGCATGCATATCATCACCACCACACTAATTCAGTAAAGATGCTAAAACAACGGTACCAAACAAGACCACCTGCTAATAATTATCACCTCAGCTGAGGAATTTGGATTTAAGCCCATCATCCAAAGCTCTATGGCATATTGGAGCAAAGGAGACCCTGGCAGATGATTCTCATCACAGCTCAGTAGCAGCTCCCCTCTCATACTCTCACCTACAATTGTTTTCTAAATCAGAATGCCTCACATTGCAGCGTTATTTATGGTGATAGAAGGTTGCAGAGAATCTAATATCCATCACCGAGAGTGGATGTTTGAAGTATGGTAGATGCACATTCTGGAGTCATTTGCAGCAATTGGAAACAAAGGATTAGTTGTAAGAGCAGCATGTATAGATTTTTAAAAATGTCATGATGGGTAAAAATGAGCAAGAAATGCAATAATATATATATGGAAACAGTATCTCACATACAGAAATCCAAAATCATCCTCTAAAAATGATAATGAACATTTAGTAGGGACATATGCAGATACAATATAGTCATTAAGCAGGAGAGATGAGTTGCTAATGAAAGAGCAAGGAGAATTTGAGTTAAATGTGGGGATGATAGGAATAAATAAGTTAAACAAGATACCAATGATGATAAATGTGCCATGAGCTGAGCTTGATGAATTCAACGCTCTGCACATAAGGTACCAACTAAATGCAGAAAGAAATAAGTGAATCAAAATGCTTACCTATCATGTTATAGATTTTGTGGAAAGCAACATCTTTATCTTTAACCAAGCACAACAGCCTGGCAGAAGATCAGGGTTAGAGGAGGATGGGAAGGTTGGCATAGGCTGGCCCTCAACTAGCAATTTATTTTTTTTTCAGCTTTATTATTAATGTGTTAACAATTAAAACTATGAATGTAAGAGATACACAACATACATTTATTTTTGAAATCATGGCCAGGGTCAAGGCAATTAAAATGTTCCATTGCTACATAGTTGCTTTCTTCATATGATAAAAATACTTAAGATCCACCTCTTTCAAAGATTACGTATGTGTGTGTGTCTGTATGTGTATGTGAGCACACACACACAGATGTCTGAAGAGGCATCTTATCCCCTTGTAGCCAGAGTTACAGGTAATTGTGAGCTACTCCACATGGGTGCTGGCAATCGAACTCAGGCCATCATTCCTGGCCTCCCCCATTCTTTGAGCTAAAGTCTCACGATGTAGCTCTGGCTACCTGGAATTCCCTATGTAGATCAGGATGAACTCAAACTCACAAAGGTCTGCCAGCCTCTGACTCTAGAGTACAATGATTAAAGGTGTGAGCCAACAAGATCCACACTTAAGTACTCTTGTTATAAAATTTCAAGTACACAGTATGATGTCATTAACTATAGTCATTAGGCTGTACACTAGAGCCTCAACAGTGATTCGGTCTGTACCTGGAAATGCACATCCTTAGAGTGGTGCTTTCTCATTTTCCATAACCCCAGGTCCAGGTCCTGCTGTATCCCACTATCTAAAATCTCTGTTTTCATAAATTCCATTTTTTTCAGATATTACATGTAAGTATCGCACAGTGTTTTTCTTGCAATGTCTGACTTATTTTACTTGATTAATACCATTCAGATGCACCCATGTTGTTACAAAGGACAGGAATCTCTCTCTCTTGACAACAATTTTACAATGTATGCATTTTCATCATATCTTCTCTCCTTATCTTCTTCTAACTCCCTTCTACTCCTGCTGACTCCTTCTTTCCTCAACCAGTTCTCCCTACCACGTCCACGTCATTTTTTGGTGCAGATCTTGTGCAAGAAGCCACCATTGCTGTGGTCATGATTGAAGTAGCCATCATATCAGGAAGGCAGAATTTATGGCAGTCTTCTCCATTCCACTGTGTGCATACAGGATGGTTTCTTTGTCTGTTGTTGGATATTTAAGTTGTTTCCATGTCCTGGCAGTAGTAAGCACTGCTGCTATAAACATGGTGCTGAAATGGAGCCCTTTCCCAAGCTGGCTGGATTTCTGGTTTATGAATATGTAGGCTTGGGATTACCCAGTCATATTGTAGTTCTGATTTTCATCTCACCACATATTTTTTTCCATCTAAGAAACTGGGAAACAACTTAGTCAAAAAAGTGGGAAAATGTAGGAAAACAACTTAGTCAAAGTCACTCACTTAGTTGCAATGTTTGGACTAAAGCCAAGTGTCTACTGCTCAGTTCCCTGTGAACATTTGGGGAGATTCGGAAGAAACCTCATAGGTTTTGTGCTTATTATTTGCTTGTTGTTCACTTCTTAAATATACTCGACTCCGTGCTATGATTTCTACCTCCTTAATGATGTTTGGAAAATAGAAATAAAGTCCTGGAAACAGTGTGCTCTTCCACTCTTCTTACAAGAAGGACATATTTAAGCCATGAACACTGACCTAGAGCTGAGGGCTCCTCCTTTTCCCTGGTAAATTTTTTTGTATTCTATGTTCAAATTTTTATTTTTATTCTCTTGATTTATGGAGGGCTGTATTATAAACTGGTGGCCACAGGTAGTGTATAATAATGAAATACTTAACATTCCCATATTAAACATAAGATGATTAGCATAAGCTAGCTGGATATATTTATAAGGTATAGGTAGTCAACTTTCCTTAGCAATTCTTTTAAATCTATGCCACAATTTTGAATGCTAGACTTTTAGTCAGTCCACTGGAGTGGCTTTTAAAAGTTCAGTTAGCAAGTTGGTCATAATAATAATGCCATCCCTAGTTTACTATAGCAAGGCCTCAGGGAGCCTTAGAAAGCTTGCTGTTTGTTAACAGGCCTCAGTATTCTATTGCAATTTGTGCTGTAAAGTTTTCTACCTTAATCATACTCAATTCTATACTCATAAGTCACACACAATCCAATCTTTATATATACACCTCAGTGACATTTTTTATGCTTTAAGTTTTGTAAAGAACATATCAACTTTATTGAAGTACAATTGGTATGCAAAGGGACACTGCCTATTTGTATATAAACACCTGTGATAGCATTGCCAAAGTCAAAGCAATGGACATATTGACTCCTTCAGGTTTTCTTGTGCCCCTGTCCTTATTTTATGGTAAGGACTTTTAGCGTGAGAGCTACCCTCTTAATACCTTTTTGAAAATCACAATACCATATTAGTAACGAAATATATGTGCTGTGTTGCACTGCAGATTTTTAGAACGCATCCAATTAACGTAATTGATACTTCATATCCTTTGAATACTGACTACTCAGTTTCCATGTCTCTATCCAAGGCAACTGGTTTGATGTTGCCCTATATCTCTTTACAATAATCTGAAGTCTAGATTATAGTGAATGACCCGTTCAAACCAATGTGCTAATAGCCATCAACACATCACTTAATGTTTGCCAGTAACAACACATTGCCTTCTTGACTGACAAAAGGGTTTCATGCACAGCACACCTTCTGAGAACTAGGGCTCCCTTGAGAAATAGAAAGCAGAAGGGTGGAATCATCAAAAGTATGAGTCTTGGTATCAGAGAAGTTAGGGTTTGAATGCTACATCTGTCTCTGTATAACAAGCCTTGCGAGAGATACGATGGATGTCCTGGCCAGCTTTATGTCAACTTTATACAAGCTAGTGTTATCTGAAAGGAGGGAGCCTTAATTAAGAAAATGCTTCCATAAGATTCAGCTGTAAGGGGTCCCCAATGGAGGAGCTAGAGAAAGGACCCAAGGAGCTTAAGGGGTTTGCAACCCTATAGGAGGAACAACAATACGAACTAACCAGTTCCCCCGAGAGCTTGTGTCTCTAGTTGCATATGTAGCAAAGGATGGCCTACTCGGTCATCAATGAGAGGAGAGGTCCTTGGTCCTGTGAAGGCTCGATGCCCCATGTAGGGGAATGCCAGGACCAGGAAGCAGGAGTGGGTGGGTTGGTGAGCTGGGGGAGGGAGGGGGGGCATAGGCGTTTTTGGAGGGGAAACCAGGAAAGGGGATAACATTCGAAATGTAAATAAAAAAAATATCTAATAAAAAAGATTCAGCTGTAGGGCATTTTCTTTTTTTTCCATTTTTTATTAGGTATTTAGCTCATTTACATTTCCAATGCTATACCAAAAGTCCCCCATACCCACCCACCCCCACTCCCCTACCTGCCCACTCCCCCTTTTTGGCCCTGGCGTTCCCCTGTACTGGGGCATATAAAGTTTGCGTGTCCAATGGGCCTCTCTTTCCAGTGATGGCCGACTAGGCCATCTTTTGATACATATGCAGCTAGAGTCAAGAACTCCGGGGTACTGGTTAGTTCATAATGTTGTTCCACCTATAGGGTTGCAGATCCCTTTAGCTCCTTGGGTACTTTCTCTAGCTCCTCCATTGGGAACCCTGTGATCCATCCATTAGCTGATTGTGAGCATCCACTTCTGTGTTTGCTAGGCCCCGGGGGCATTTTCATAATTAGTTATTGATATAGGAGAAATCAGCCCATTGTGGTTGGTGCCACCTCTGGGCTGGTGGTCCTAGGTTAAGAAAGAAAACTAGGGGCAAGGTAGAATTCTGCTGCAATGGAAACACCCTAGAATCTCTGGGGGCGACCCTAGTGAAGACTCCTAATAATGGAGGATACAGAATCTGAACATCTCCTGTAACCAGATAAGATTTCCACTGGAGGTACTGAGACAGGAGCCCTGCCATAAAAACTTTGACCTACAATTTGTCCTGCCTGAAAGGTGTCCTGGAGTAAAGGTGGCACAGAACTTGTGGAAGTGGCCAACCCATGACTGGTCCAATTTGAGACCCATGCCATGAGAGAGAGCCCAGACTTGACTGTCTGGATGGCTAGGAAGCAAACTCAACTGGCAAAACAAAGAAGTAATTCCTAGTGATATTCTGCTATACTCATAGACTAAAGCCTAGCGTAATTGTCATTGCAGAGATGTTTCATCAAGTAACTGATGGAAACTGATGCAGAGACCCACAGACAAACATTAGGTGGAGCTTGGGGAGTGCCATTGAAGAAGATGAGGAAAGAATGTAGGAGCCAAAGGGATCAGGGACACCACGAGAACAGGGCTCACAGAAACCGGAGCAATAAGCAGGAATCCTGTATGGGTCTGACCTAGGGCCTCTGCAGATGTGCTATAGTTGTGCAGCTTGGCATTCTCATGAGGCTCCTCTAACAGTGGGAGCAGAGACTAACTCTGACTCCTTTGCCTTTTGGGGACTTGGTTTTTCCTACTGAGTGGCATTGTCCAGCCTTGATATAAGGTATGTAGCTAGTCTTATTGTAACTTGTCATGTCATGGTTGGCTAATATCTCTGGGAGGCCTGCTCTTTTCTGAAGGGACATGGAGGAGGGTTGGATCTGGGGGAAGGAGTGGAGAAAGAGAGGGGGGCGACTAGAAGGAGTAGAGGAGGGCACTGTGGTCAGGATGTAATAATATTTGAGAGGAGAATAAGTAAGTAAATAAATGAAATTACCTCAAGTAATTTCTGTCTCTCTCTCTCTCTCTCTCTCTCTCTCTCTCTCTCTCTCTCTCTCTCACACACACATACACACACACACACACACACACACACACACAGAGCCAACTGAGTAAGTCTAGAGTCTCTGATAAGCTTTTTACAAATCATATACCTGATTTTCCAGATATAATTTTAGTATATATAATATTTGAATTTGTAGGGTAGTTGAGGAATTTTAGACTGGTACCCTTTCTACTTTTCAGAATTAGTTATTATCGGTCTCTGCCTCCTGGGTAGGATCAGGCAGATGGCACTATTTATGTATCCACCAAGGTACAGAGTCACCCTTTAACCTCAGAATGGCTCCAAATGCTGTTTGTAAAATGGAGTCTCCGAGGAGAAGGCAAAGCATGAAAAACTATTGTTTTACACAGAATGGAGTAACACAGGGTAGGCACAATATAACCTCAACACTGGTGATGTCCTTTTAGTCTGTGCCCTCTATAACCCCCTATATCATTGAAAAAATTATAACAACTTTGAATATCCCCGCTTTCAATAGCTGGCTAGTTCTTGTTGGCTTTTCCCAGGGTTCTCTTCTCATTCTTTGTCTTACTCTGTCTAATCTCCTGGGAAGAGAAAAGCTACTTCTATGGCTTTCGTTGATACTATGCTCACAACATCAATGTTGGTCTCACCATCTCCATAGGACTGCACTTCTATCTGTTGTTGGACATCTGCATGTCTTTGTTTTTGTTTTTGTTTTTTGTTTTTTTTTGTTGTTTTGTTTTTCGAGACAGGGTTTCTCTGTATAGCCCTGGCTGTCCTGGAACTCACTCTGTAGACCAGGCTGGCCTTGAACTCAGAAATCCACCTGCCTCTGCCTCCCGAGTGCTGGGATTAAAGGCGTGCGCCACCAAGCCCGGCTTGGACATCTGCATGTCAATTGTACCTAAGAACCTCTAGCTGGATGTGGTCAGGGTCTAACTCACTGTCTTCCCTTCCTTGGGCCCAACCTGTGCCACCACCCAAACTAGAAGACTGTGAGTTGTTTGAGGCTGCCAACTCCCTGGATCTCCACATTCTGTTAGTTTTTCAGTCCTGAAACCTGTACAGAAGCATTAGTGTCATCTTTCAGGTGTCCCCTGGGCTTGCTGCAGGACCTCTATCAGGCATGTCCAACTAAACTACTTTTTTGACATTGTATTAGAACACTGTTACCTACAAAGCTCATCTTCAAGAACTGCACATTGATTTTTTTTTAAATTGCAGAAGTAATATCATAATGTTCCAAGTACTTTTAATATTTCCTGTTGTCTTCGGGCCACAGGTTGGATATGCCTTCTAGACTGTTCATATGGAACTACTACTTACCCCTCCCAACCCTCATGGTTCCACTGATTTTGACCCCAATGGATTCTGTAGTCTTCCCTGGATTCGCAGCAACCCCCCCCCCCCGAACCATCACGGAAAAGAACCTAACTTATGTTTCTGAAATGTATTCCTTATTTTATAGAAAATATCATCTAGATTCAGGTTACAGCAGATTCAGGTTACAAGCCATTCACGCTGCACAACTGGATAGCCAGTACACAGAGACCCTGAAGCAAACATGCTGTAATGGAGTTTGCTGCATCAACAGAGCCAGGCCAGAGAAGCCCCACTGAGTCCCTGCTTTGTTGGCCTGTGACCTGCTCAGTTTGCCCCTCTCTAAAACTCTTTTGCAGACTGTAAGCAATAGGGTTAATGAATGCATGTCATTCAGGAAACTTTTTATTCTTTTTTTATTAGGTATTTTCTTCATTTACATTTCAAATGCTATCCCAAAAGTCCCCCATACCCTCCCCCCCCCACTCCCCTACCCACCCACTCCCACATTTTGGCCCTGGCGTTTCCCTGTACTGAGGCATATAAAGTTTGCAAGACCAATGGGCCTCTCTTTCCACTGATGGCCGACTAGGCCATCTTCTGATACATATGCAGCTAGAGACACGAGCTCGGGGTGAGGGGGTACTGGTTAGTTCATATTGTTGTTCCACCTATAGGGTTGCAGACACCTTCAGCTCCTTGGGTACTTTCTCTAGCTCCTCCATTGGGGCCCTCTCTGAAACTCTTTTGCAGACTGTAAGCGATAGGGTTAATGAATGCGTGTCATTCAGGAAACTCTTGCCTTATTCTATGTGATATATATTTGTAAAAGGAAAATGTCCATTGTCTAAACCCAAAGCAAGATGGAACCCTGCAGTGTGCTGGAGGAAGAAAAGCAGACAACAGCCTTTTTCAGTGGCCTCCAATCAGCCCATTTATAGAGAGAATAGACTTGATTGCAGGTTTGGCCCAGTTCATTGTTAATGATTATTCATGTTTAACACAGGAGTGTTTTTAAAATGTTTCTAACTTTTGTTTCATTTTCCTTTCAGATAGAAAATACTAGTATCACACTAGAGATTTTTAGCTCCTTTCCTAGTCATAACCAAATGTAACATATTATTTTGGGGAAAATTATAAGATGCCTCCACTTCCCTAGTTAGTCTGCACACGTGTTCTTTGTAATGCCATTCATTCATTCATTCATTCATTCATGCTTTTTTGCACTAGTCCTTAGTTGTCAGTTATCGTTAGCATTTATTGAGTGACAGCTACAACTATGCATTGGTCGTTGGGCTAGGCCCTGAGACAGAGGCAAAGAGGAGTATGTAAACTACTTCAGATTCACCACCCGAACCCCTTGCCCAGGTCCATAGTTCTATAGAGGGAGATATGTACCCCATCCCCTACAAGGCCCACAGTTGTGTAGGGGGTGGTGTGCACTTTTGCTTGACGAGACACTTTGTATGGGAGCAGTCCTTTATCTTTCAACACCCGACCGACATATCAGGCATAGGTACAGTTGGTCACTGCTCCTTTGTGCTCCCCCAGCACAAAGGAGCACTTTGCATGCACCCTCACAGTTCTTGTGTTGGTCTGAATGTTTTCAATTATCTCCAGGCAGTGACCTTCCCAAGAAATGGAGCTGTTCGGTGCTTAGTGAATCAGAGATGGCTCAAACAGTGTCAGTCTAACGAAGGAAACCAGAAGGGGGGAAAAAAGCACTGATAGTACCCTGAGTCCTAGGCAGAGAGTCTCTTTCTCCTGCTGGACAAATCTGCAGGCCACTTCAGAGGTGATTGCTCACCTCCTGTTTGTAGCTTCTCTGATCCCTGGATCCCTTGGCGATTTCATGAAAATGCAAATTCAGAGTTAATGCGTTTGAGAGTGAGACCAGGATGCTGCATACCTAAGATGCCCCAGTTGAAAATGCTTGCTACTGAGCCGCAAAGAATCTATAATTGTTTATCTCTACTTCTAGGTCTCCTGGTTCCAGAACTCAACACCAGCATGTACTCTGTCAGAAAGGCCTAAGATCAAGACATCCATTTGAAGAGAACAGTGGTGTTGAAACCCAAGTCCTGCTTCAGGTAGGTACAGGCCACATCCAGTGAGAGAAAGTGGCCTCTCTTCTACCCTTTCCATTTGATACAAAGTTTCTGTGAGTTCCACGCAGCCTCGAGACCGCATTCATCAAAACAGGACATCTTTCCTGCCTACTTTACACAAAGGTACCAAGGAGTCTAGCAGTTCTAGACTTGAGTGACACTCCAGCCCATCTTATCCTATATCCTTAGGCTGCTTTTAGGCTGATCGCTCAGGCTGGTAGTTTTTAATGCAACACTGTCTTGCTGTTTCTTCTGTGCGTGCCTCTGCACAGGTTGCTCTGGAAGAAGGAGCAGGGTGTAAAGCAGCACTGCACCCTTCCTCAAAGGACCGGGCATCTGCTCCAGCTGCTGCTACTCTTGTGTTAACTGACCTCATGACTACAGTCCAGGCTTGTGGGCAATCTGAGCCCTGGCCTCTCATTTATCAGTTGATGAAGATGTATGTTACTGGCTCATCTGGGTTACTGTGGGGAGAAAAGGGAGAACCTAGGAGGGAAACTCTTTTGTAAATGGTAAGAGTCTGTACAAGTGTTAAAGATTATCACAGAGAGGTTAGGAGGTATAGCTTTAAATCTCTGTAATTCTGCCCAGCTCAGGAGCACAGTGCCCTGTAATGTGGTAGTTTCAGAGGGAACCTATTGGTTGACTGACCATGGGAAGACAAACTCTGAATTCTTTTTAGCAAAGCCCCGCTCATCTTGTTGAAAAGGACCCTGTGCCCGCTTCTGTAGGAGTTGTAACTCAACGCCACCAGGCCGTCCAGTTATCAAGAGGATAGATAACCTGTCTAGTGTAATCAGGATGGGATAGCTGGAAGCAGGAAGTATTGAAACACTGAAATGAAGATGCAAAACTCCTAAATGGATGGCTTCCTGGGAAAGCTTTCGCTGACAATTTTTTCTTTCAAATTGGGAGGGTTGACTCACCTGTTTATATGCTAAAAAGAGCCCCCTTATTTTGATTGCTGAATACTTTCTCTCCTAGTAGTCAAACTTATTATGGAATAAAACATTTTGATAATTGCTTTTTAATATGATGAAAGGTTGGAACCTTTCCCAATGACAAGGGAATGAGGGAATAGAATGGAATGATGTCTTGTAATTTTTATAACTTCCAAATAGCAAATGAGAGAATCGTTCATTTATTCACTGCAGTTTCCTTCCAGAATCACAGAATTACTCCTACACAGCAATTAGAAGGGGAAGATGAATGCTTGAGCTTTAACTGTAACTTGTCTTTCTGGGGAGGAGGGGAATGATTTTAAGCAGCTTAATGAGAAAAGTTCATTAACAAATAGAAAATTTAGTTGTTTCTTCTGTATTTTCTGAAAGGTTTTCTACATTGATAAACAAATGATTATTGCAATTTACAAGGAACTAAAGTAATAGTCCAATGTTTATATTTGAAGTGTCGCTCTTTCCTTTAAAAACACGATTCTTAAGCATGGAGTGGTGGTACATGCCTATAATCTTAGCACTTGAGAGTTGGAGATAGAAAGATATGGAGTTGAAGGTCATCCTTAATTTCCCCATGAGTTAAAAGACCAGTCTGGGCTACATGTGATCATGTCTCACAAACCTAACTACATATACATACACAGACACATGACACGCAAACACACAGACATAGACAGACAGACACACACACAGACAGTTATAGATAGACACACACACACTCACACACATGCATGCACTTCCACATGCACAGTCACACAAACTGAGGCAGTGCAATGATTTGTCACATGGAACAAGCCATGCCTCCATATTCAGTCTCTTTGTAGTACACTCAGCTTTTCATTATCCCAAGTCCACAGCCAACCTGGCCTATGTGTGTCCTGGTTCAAAAGAGCTAGTCAAGAGAATCGTTTCTCTCTTCATAGAGATCTCAATCCAAGCTTCTACTTCTGATGGAATTGCTGGCTTTTCTCACCTTTCCCTTAACTCATCTTTTTCTGTCTCTCCCTCTTCTCCTTTCTCCCCCTTGCTTCTCTCTCCCTCTTTTCTTGTCTCTCCCCATTTCTTTCCTGTGTCTTGCTGTAAGGCTCTTCAAATCTTTAGAATCTGGTGGCTGTTCCATTTAAGGACAGCTGACTCATGTAATAGCACATCTCAGCTGGCGAAGGTTACTTTCTCAGCGGGCAAAGGTTACTTTCTCAGCGGGCAAAGGTTACTTCCTCTCTTGACTTGAAACTTTATTTCTTTTTGACACTTCTCTTCATTTCCACTTGACGGCTTTTTTTCTCACCCATGTCCTCTAGCAGTTAGTGCTGAGAAAGAAATAATGAAAAAGGGACACGGTGTTTGTTAGTAGTTTAAGCCTTTCAACAGCATTATTGTTTTAGCTGAGGGTTGTGTGTTTGTGCCAAGGGTGAAAAATCAGAGGAGCTCGGAAGATGTATTTTATCATGTTCTGAACTCAGAGGTTAGTTGTTACAACAAAATCACCCCTTTGCTCTCCTCTGCAAAACTTCCCTAATCCAAGTGTTTTTAAGCCACATCAGTTTTTTTTTTTTTTTGAAGAAAAAAGAAGGTAAGAAAATATTATTTTAAAAATCTTGCCCATGGATTAACATCGTGCTTTGTCTCCTCCATTCATTCATGAATTCACCATTCCATAGTGATCTATTCACTCAGTAAGCCTTACCAGAGCCTTGCCTGATGCTGGTAAATTTGTCAGTCTCTAAAGACCCAAAGACAAATGAATAGAACACAAATTAAAGTCCTTATCCAGTGTCAGGAGAAGAACAAAACTACCCTCAAAGGGCTCACACAGTAAGCAACATGTCTCACAGAAATAGAATTTATATGCTATGACATGTACAAGTGAAGTGTATGACAAAGTAGATGATGTAGTGGATTAAGCTGAAATTGGGGACGATGAAGAAAACCTCACAGAGAAAGTGATTTTTTTTAAAGTTGATCATTGAAAGATGAGTTGATATCACTGGACCAGGGTGTGTGTGTGTGTGTGTGTGTGTGTGTGTGTGTGTGATATGTGTGTACGCGTGCACCTGCCCATGCTGCCTTCCATGATGAAGAAACAGCATTAAACCAAGGACTGCTGCTTCTGCATTTGTGTGGTTACCCAGAAGAAGGTAACAAGAGAGGTTTCTAACAGAAAATTGAAGCACTCCGAAGGCCAGGCTAAGCTTGAAAGTATCACGTTATAATCTCTTAATTGGCTTCCAGTCATTTTCCCACCCCATTACAGTTGCTGTCTGCCATTTTCTGTGGCAATCTCTTGGGTGAGGGTATGATGACTAGAATGCTAGGCATACCCAATTGTACGTCCTCTCTGCTTCTGAATTCCCTGGCACATTCCTCTTTTAGTCTCTAGCCCTTGGGGTCCAAAGGCAACAGTCTGTGGTCTGTATGTTAGTCATGAGATTTGAAGTCTCAGTAATCTAATCATGAGGACAAAAGTCACAATAGTAGAGGACCACTCTCTTCTTGGAAAAGAGCACAGGAGAATGTGCATTATTTAGGGGCAATGAAGCTAAGCTGATTTTCATCTTTTTGTGAGTTCCTGGGTGAGATATATATATATATATATATATATATATATATATATATATATATATATATAGAGAGAGAGAGAGAGAGAGAGAGAGTAGTGAAAAATACACCATTGATATCTTCAAGTACTTTAATGCAATCATTTATATTTTCTACATTTAAATCCTATTTTTTCTTTCTCACAGGTTAACTGGGTGAAGGACTTACAGGGAAGGTGTGATTAAAACAGATGTGAATTTGAATTCCATCTGCCATGTATTAGTCATGTGACCTCAACCAGTTTATTTAATTTCTTGGTGCTTTAATTTGTTCTTTTATTATACAAATATAGTAAGTGATATCTATCTTATAAGTATGATTTAAAGATAAAGATCATGTATTTAAGGTCTGCAGAGCCTGATTGTCTCATTATCATTTCATTATGTTCCTCCTCATATCTTTATTTCCAATTCCTCCTTTAAAGTGTTGCTTCAGTGTCTTCAAAGTGACCAATATTAAAGAGGCCAATGTGTTCACAAACCCACCAAACTGAGGTTAATAGAAGAAAGGGTAATTGGTTGTTTGTACTTCAAAGTTCCCTGTGGCAACTGGCATCAGTTATAGAAGAGATACTAACCATCAAGTTCCTGTAATTGCTCTGATTATGTCCCCAGGAGATGACCCAGGAATGGTAGCTAGCTAAGGTTTCCCTTGGCAAGAACACAAGCTTTCCTACACAGACTATATATCTAAAAGGCTGGGGAAGGAGATGTTCTAAATTTACATGGGAAACAACTCTTTCATTGAGCAGAGTTACCTAAATAACATCACAAAGTCCCATGGACTAAAGAGAGCTGCTGCTACATAGACCCTGGATTTCTTCCAGTAGTTTGGTACCCTAACTATTGTACCCTTATGTAAGAGGACTCCAACTGAGTCATAGCAGATGAGATTGCTGTTTCATGCCAAGGGAAGAAAATGTGTGTGGTCCAGGTAACCAGTTTTTCAATAAAAGTATAGAATCTTCCCATACTGAAAAAGATCTATTTTTAAAATTCCAAGCAATTGCTAATGGAGCACAATAGAGGCTCATCTTTATGTACTGTGAATATTATGTCTGGCTTATTTAAAGGCCTCGGCAAACGAACGGAGAAAATGTACTGACACATACCCACCTTTTAGGAACTGCTCATCCTCTTCATGTTTCACAGTGTAAGGGCTATTGTAAGACAATTAACGTTCTCATCCTTATTAGTCCATTTGCAAGATGGAGTCAGGCACAGATTTATTTTTTATTTTTTCATATATGAACCACTCTTTATTCTTTTTATTTTGACTTTTTTTTAGATATCTTTTTTATACTTCTAACCTGTGGATCACAGTTAGAGATCCTGTAGAAGAGCCTTGAAGACACTGAGAAGGAATTTCCAGTTGGAAAGGAGGAGCAGACCCCACAAAGTATAGTATTCTAGACACCAAGAAGAGAGACCATTTCAAGAATTAACTAACCGGTGGCCTCTAATGCCACTGACAGTGCTTATTGTATTTGCCATAACAAAAGATTGTTGTTGAAGTGGTTCCAGAACTTTCTTGGTGTACTGATGAGGTCAGATCTGACCAGGAGTAGTATTTCTGGAAGTGGGGATAGGGAATTCTTAGATGGGTTTCTGGACATAGAGACATTTTAAGACAGGAGATAATAGAATACAGCTTTACCCATCACATCTGATGGCCCTGTAAAATACTCAATGCAGACTGTATTTACTCAATTCTCAACTTAGGAGTCCATCCTGAGGGGAACTGTTTGTAGGAAAGCTGTTATTCTGGGTTTCTGTGTTGTGGCTTGATCTGTCTTTCTGGACATTCAGTTATTCGTCTGTCCCATGGAACAAGCATAGTCCTCCCCTAGTTGACCATGAGCAGCCTGAATACAAGTGTCTGGGACATCTCAGTGAAGTCACAAAACTTAGGCATGTGTAGATCCTAGCTTAGATTCAACCCTGAATCCTTTTACCCTCCACCACCCTTGGCAGAGCCGATAAACATCAAACTTAGGGATAGGCAAGTCTATTCAAGTTTTCTAGACATTGTGTCTGAAGGTCCCACCGAATTGTTAGAAATTCACACATTTGGGTGGCAATCACTGCATGATTTGACTCTGAATCCCTGTACATGTTTGCCACTAAAAATGTGGCCTGCCTTGTGGTGCACTCTTTCAGGATCTGGGTGACAGGGTGTTCGACCAAGGCTAACAAATACATCCATAGATGATTTTGATCTCAAGGCCTAAGGCACAAAGACATTTTTTAGCCATCGTCTTCCTTAGAGCTAGTTGTCCTTCTGAGGTGGCTACTTTCTCAGGTCAGAACAGTCTTCAAGATGATTCTTTCTCTTAGAATCTCAATCCTGGCATTTTTGGAGACTGTCAATCTAAAAAATCTCCTTTGTCATTCCTTTTTACAGGCAAAGGGCTCATCATTTCCATAAGAACCTTTGTGTTCTGGCCTGTTGACTCCAGGTTTCTGATGGGCCTTCTGCAGACTGAGTTCTTACCATTGCAGTTGATTGACTTTAAAAGAAAACTGTGAAGCACTGAAAGCCTCCTTTAAGCCAGTTGTTGACTATAACTACGAGCTAGTCTGGGAATTATCGAGTTCTTCCACGCAGACTTTGCAAGGAAGCATACCAGGTCTCCGGCGCTTATTAACAATGATTTCTGATGAGTACAGAACCTCCCTAAGTCAGATTTTTTTCATCTGTGCAATAGGGCTAATGAGAGCTGGGTGGGTCGTAGGAGGCAGGTCACATGGATCATATATGGATCATTCTGACT
This sequence comes from Mus musculus, assembly GCF_000001635.26. NCBI lineage: Eukaryota > Metazoa > Chordata > Mammalia > Rodentia > Muridae > Mus > Mus musculus. Next base: position 57,007,240 of record NC_000086.7, read on the forward strand.
TTCCTACTATTATTATTGCCTTCTATGAGGACACAGGCATTGTGAGAGCAGGAGTTTTGTCTCTTTTGTTCAGTACTTTCTTCCAAGAGCCTGGAATACAGATTGGTACAGTGCAGTTGCCTATTATTTGTGGACTGAATGAAAAAGTGTCTTCAATTATTCCTTGTGATTCTTACTGTTTGGTACGTGTAAATGCCAACTAAATCCTTTAGGACTGGAGTGGGAGAGATGATTCTGTGATTTTTGACATAATAGGAAGATTTTTGGCCTTGATCCCTGAGGTAACTCCAGCCATAGCATTAAGGTTTCTGTAGATGTGGTTTACGTATGTGTTGGGAGGGTGTGTGTGCCTGTGTGTGTGTGTGTGTGTGTCTGTGTGTGTGTGTGCGTGTCTGTGTGTCTGTGTGTGGTGTGTCTGTGTGTGTGTGTGTGTGTGTGTGTGTGTGTGTGTGTGTGTGTGGTGCCCTTTATTGTTGCTTTTCATCTTATTCCTTTGTAGGGTTTCTCGCGGAGTCTGGAGCAATGCTGACAGCCAGTAGGCCTAGAAAACCCCTCCTCAGTGCATCGCTCCAGACTCTGTGGGTGCTCAGGTCCAAACTCCAGTCCTCAATACTGGCCTTGAACTCTCAAGACTCCAAAGCCAGGCTACACAGACTGATTTTCCTTTTAAGAATTTTTAAAGATAGTACTGAATAAATGAATGGAATGAATGGTCATATGGAATGGAGTGCTCTTACCACAATACATGTGCGGAAGTCAGAAGACTACCTGCAGGAGTTGGTTGTCTCCTTCTACCATATGGGTCTTGGGGACAGAACTCAGATCATCAGGACTGTCAGCAAGTGCCCTCAGACATGGAGCCATCTTCTCTGGCCCAGAGAATAAGTTTCTAACCTCGTGATTATTAGTTGTGTGACTTATGTAAACTGTTTCATTTCTCTCTATTTCAATTTTTTTACATGTAAATCTAGGATAATTGTCTTGACTCATAGAATATTGACGAACATTAGACAAATTAGTATGCATACCTGTGTATAGATAAAGATGTTCACAATATCCTTAATTATTTTTATTATCTTTAATCTTTTTTAAAAAAATCCATTCATTATCCCCCTCACATTTTGCCCTCTGACAGTTCCTCCTCCCATTCCTCCTCCCACATCTCAAGAGGATGTCCCCATCCCCATCTTCCCCACACTCCTCCAGACCTCCTCACACCCTGGGGCCTCAAGTCTCTTGAGAATTAGATGCATCATCTCTGACTGAGTCCAGACCCGGCAATCCTCAGCTGTATGTGTGTTTCACGCCTCATATCAGCTGGTGTATGCTGCCTGTTTGGTGGGTCAGTATCTGAGAGATCTTGGGGGTCTAGGTCAGTTGAGACTGCTGGTCTTCTGAGGGTGTTGCCCTCCTCCTCAGCTTCTTCCAGCCTTTCCCTAATTCATCGACAGGGGTCCCCAACTTCAGTCCATTGGTTGGGTGTATCTGTGTCTGTCTCAGTTAGCTGCTGTTTGGGCCTCACTGAGGGCAGCCATGCTAGTCTCCTGTCAGTAAGCACACCATATAGCATCAGTAACAGTGTCAGCCTGGGAGCCTCCCCTTGAGCTGGATCTCAGGTTGGACCAGTCACTGGGACCTCCTTTTCCTCAGGCTCTTCTTCATTTTTGTCCCTGCAGTTCTTTCAGACAAGAAACAATTTTGGGTCAGAGTTTTTGACTGTGGGATGGAAACCCCATCCCTCACTTGATGCCCTGTTTTCCTACTGGAGGTGGGCCCTATAAGTTCCTTCTCCCCACTGTTGTGCATTTCATCTAAGATTCCTCCCTTTGAGTCCTGAGAGTCTCTCACCTCCCAGTCTCTGCTACATTCTAGAGGGTCCTGCCTCCCGAGGTTGTATATTTCTATTCATTCTGCTGGGCTCAGGGCACTCCTATCCACCCCCCTCCCGTATGTGATCATGTTCCCCTCTTCCCCTCCCTGTCCCCTTTCCCACCTAGGTCCGTCACTCCCTCTGCCCCCCACCACTCCCCATGATTGCTTTCTTCTCCCTTCCAAGTGGGATTGAGGCATCCTCACTTGGGTCCTATGGCTTATTATCCTTCTTGAGTTCTGTGGATTGTATCCTTGGTATTCTGTATTTTTTGGCTAATACTCACTTATTAGTGAGTACATACCACACATGTCCTTTTGAGTCTGAGTTACCTCACTCAGGATGATAATTTCTAGTTCCTATTACATTACTTACAGAGTTAGGAGACTTTATCCTTTTGGTCTAATACGTTAGTTGAGATGATCAGTTAGTCAAGTTAGGAATTTTCCAGCTGAAACCCAGGACAGCCTTCCAGTTTTCTAGAAAACATAATTACTTCTGTGAAAGCCAGAGCAGACGAGTCTGTCTCAGATCGCTGTGCTGTGCTTGGTAGCTTTTTGCTGTGACACTCAGATTTGAAGTTTGTTTACTTTGTCACATGAAAATCTGTCCTTTCCCTGGTTGCTGAGAGTATGTTCCAGACAAACACTATTCTGGACCTCTGTGATCATCTACTTCCCAATCCCTGGCAGTTATTAGAGCTCAGTGCACCATTAGCTGCTTGTTGAATGACTAGTCCACTTCCTGTACCACTTGTCCTATGATGGTTCAGAGAGAATAGGAGCAGCAAGGTGGGTTTTTATTTATTTATTTATTTATTTATTTATTTATTTTCATTTTTTATTTTTTGTAAAAAAAAAAAAAGCCAGTAAATATTTCAGTTCCATGGGTGATGTGTTCTCTATTACAACTACTTGGTTATGCCCTGAAAGCAGACAACACAGAACCAGATATGTGACTGTGTTCCCTTAAAACTTTGCTTATAATGATGAGTGGCCACAGCTTTCCAGTTTCTAGAAGTAGCACACTCAGTTAGGGTCATGAACTCAAATGTACTGTTTTTATTTTCCATTTAAAATGATGAGCAGAGCCGGTGTGGTGGCACACACCTTTAATCCCAGCACTCGGGAGGCAGAGGCAGGCAGATTTCTGAGTTCGAGGCCAGCCTGGTCTACAAAGTGAGTTCTAGGACAGCCAGGGCTACACAGAGAAACCCTGTCTCAAAAAAAAAACTAAAAACCAAACAAACAAAAAAGATGAGCAGATATTTAAACTGTAGGCAAATTCGTCTGAATTCTATGCTTTTTTATTAGCTGTTGTCTAGATTGGCTTCACTTACAGTAGGGATGAATTAAGAGCAAAAATCAAAATAAAAATCAATAAAATCAATGAACCAAACAAACTTTGTTGAAGGTTAAGAGTTGGTTCAGGTATAGTGCCAATTTATTCTTTGGCATTCTTTCAAAAACACTTAAAAATTGTATTCAGCATGTTCACAGGTGAATGTCAGAGGACAGCTTCCAGTAAGTCTCTCCGTCAAACTGCAGGAGTTCCAGGGATTGAACTCAAGTTGTCAGGCTTAGCTGCAAGCCCTTAACCTGCTGAACCATCTCTCTGCTCTCTCTTTAGGATTTTTAAAGTTTTTTTTTTAAAAGACACCGTCAATAAGACAAAAAGACCACCAACAGATTGGGAAAGGATCTTTACCTATCCTAAATCAGATAGGGGACTAATATCCAACATATATAAAGAACTCAAGAAGGTGGACTTCAGAAAATCAAATAACCCCATTAAAAAATGGGGCTCAGAACTGAACAAAGAATTCTCACCTGAGGAATACCGAATGGCAGAGAAGCACCTGAAAAAATGTTCAACATCCTTAATCATCAGGGAAATGCAAATCAAAACAACCCTGAGATTCCACCTCACACCAGTCAGAATGGCTAAGATCAAAAATTCAGGTGACAGCAGATGCTGGCGTGGATGTGGAGAAAGAGGAACACTCCTCCATTGTTGGTGGGAGTGCAGGCTTGTACAACCATTCTGGAAATCAGTCTGACGGTTCCTCAGAAAACTGGACATAGTACTACCGGAGGATCCAGCAATACCTCTCCTGGGCATATATTCAGAAGATGCCCCAACTGGTAAGAAGGACACATGCTCCACTATGTTCATAGCAGCCTTATTTATAATAGCCAGAAGCTGGAAAGAACCTAGATGCCCCTCAACAGAGGAATGGATACAGAAAATGTGGTACATCTACACAATGGAATACTACTCAGCTATTAAAAAGAATGAATTTATGAAATTCCTAGCCAAATGGATGGACCTGGAGGGCATCATCCTGAGTGAGGTAACACATTCACAAAGAAACTCACACAATATGTACTCACTGATAAGTGGATATTAGCCCCAAACCTAGGATACCCAAGATATAAGATATAATTTGCTAAACACATGAAACTCAAGAAGAATGAAGACTGAAGTGTGGGCACTATGCCCCTCCTTAGATTTGGGAACAAAACACCCATGGAAGGAGTTACAGAGACAAAGTTTGGAGCTGAGATGAAAGGATGGACCACGTAGAGACTGCCATATCCAGGGATCCACCCCATAATCAGCATCCAAACGCTGACACCATTGCATACACTAGCAAGATTTTATTGAAAGGACCCAGATGTAGCTGTCTCTTGTGAGACTATGCCGGGGCCTAGCAAACACAGAAGTGGATGCTCACAGTCAGCTAATGGATGGATCATAGGGCTCCCAATGGAGGAGCTAGAGAAAGTAGCCAAGGAGCTAAAGGGATCTGCAACCCTATAGGTGGAACAACATTATGAACTAACCAGTACCCCGGAGCTCTTGACTCTAGCTGCATATATATCAAAAATGGCCTAGTCGGCCATCACTGGAAAGAGAGGCCCATTGGACTTGCAAACTTTATATGCCCCAGTACAGGGGAACACCAGGGCCAAAAAGGGGGAGTGGGTGGGCAGGGGAGTGGGGGTGGGTGGATATGGGGGACTTTTGGTATAGCATTGGAAATGTAAATGAGCTAAATACCTAATAAAAAATGGAAAAAAAATAATAATAATAAAATAAATAAATAAAGAACTGCTGCTGTAGTGAGGAAAAAAATATTTATTTATTCTCTCATATATTACATCCTGACCACAGTTTACCCTCCACTCTGTCCACCTAGTCCCTTCCCCCACTCCGCATCCACTGCCCCTCCCCCTTCCTCTTCAGAAAAGAGCAAGCCTCCCTGGGATATCAACCAACATGTCATTATAATAAGACTAGACACCTCTCCTCATATTAAGGCTGGACAAAGCAACCCAGTAAGAGGAAATGGGTCCCCCGAACAGGCAAAAGTATCAAAACAGCCCCCCACCCCCTCTGTTAGGACTCCCCCCAAATCACCAAAGTACACAACTATAACATAAATGCAGAGGGCCTAGGTTAGACCCATGCCGGCTCCCTGACTGTTGGTTCAGTGTCAGTGAGCTTCAATGAGTTCTCATTCTTTTTATATGTCAGTAGCTATGACCATACGATTTATAGGGGAGTTCGTTAGAGGCTGCAAAGCAATACTGAGTTTTTTTGCCATGTCTTCCCTGAAACCTATGCATTAAATATTCCTGCTTAAATTTTTTTTCAAGAATTTATTTGTTTATTATTTTTAGTTTTTGAGAATTTCATGCACAAGCACTGTATTGAGAACATCTCCACTCCTCCATACCCCTCCCCATTGTATAAAAACTATCATTATGCTCATTTACACACATTAAGGGGGAGAAAGGGCACTAGAGCCTGTGATAGCCAGACACTATGAAAAGGGAAAAGGGTAAAAACAAGGTGGGGTACTATAGCTGGGGGGGGGGGGTAATATCAATACTCCTGCTTTTAACACTGTGACAGAAAACAGCAGTGAGGGGTGCTTATTCATTAACTCATTCAACAACTGACTGTGCACATTTTCTATGCCAATGTTTGTGGAAGCAAAGACAAGACAGGTTAAAGAGTAAAAAACGCTGCACTGTCCAACCTAGGTTTTTAGCACTCACAAGCTGATAAGGGGGACAGCATGACACACAGGCAGTGAGACCATATGGATACCATAATATGGTTGGAAAGCATTGTCTAGTCTTCATGTGCGATATTATTTGGCTGCAAGGTAGAACAGACCTGATATTTAAGACAATTAAAATTAATTACTGTTGTAAGAGTTTTATTAATATACATGTGTACATACTTTAATTTTCATCCTTAGAAAGATTACACTCTGGAAAGAAAAAAGCTCTGAAATGTTGATTAGCTTATAAAGGAGTCATTAAGGACCCAGATTTCATTTGATATTTGAGGAGAAAAGCTGCTTTGAAAGAGATGACAAACCCTCAGTAACCTGGGGAGATGCAGAGACCTTTTTTTTTTTTTTTAATTCTCTCTCATGAGCAATCTTAAACTGAAGAGAGCACGGTGCAGAAAATAAGAGGAAAATATCACTTGTTATAAATATGTGTAATGACTAACCTCTATCTGATGCATATGGCATAGGATAATAATTAGAAATTTGAATTATACTCCTATTTACCCTTCTACTGCCAAAAATAATGATTTCACATAAGTGAGAATTTTTTGCCTATGTTCATTACCTGCTACTAAATTAAATATGTTTGTATTTCTATAAATCTTGTTTTTTAAGTCTAAGTCCTAGACTCAGTCAAATTTTATTCATTTACTTACAGTCTCACCTGAATTAATAAATCCTTGTTTTAGATTTCATCCAACTACTGGAAACAAAAACAAGAAATGTACAACAGAGGCATCGTGTGTGTGTGTGTGTGGGGGGGGGGTGTAACATATACAACACAGATATCGTGGGGGGCGTAAAATGTACAACAGAGGCATCGTGGGGGGTAACATGTACAACAGAGGCATCATGGGGGGTAAAATGACCAACTGAGGCATCCTGGGGGGTGGAAACATGTACAACAGAGGCATTGTGGGGGTGGCAACATGTACAAAAGAAGCATCGTGGGGGGATACCATGTACAACAGAGGCATTGTGGGGGAGGCAACATGTACAAGAGAGGCATCTTGGAGGAGGCAACATGTACAATGGAGGCATAATGGGGGGTAACATGTACAACAGAGGTATCAAGGGGGTAACATGTACAGCAGAGGCATCATTGGGGGGTAACATGCACATCAGAGTCATTGTAGTGGGATAACATGTACAACAGAGGCATCATGGGGGGTAACATTTACAACATAGGCATTGTGGGGCTGCAACATGTACAACAGGAGCATCGTGGGGGGTAACATGTACAACAGTGGCATCATGGGGGGTAACATGTACAACTGAGGCATCTTGGCGCAGGTAACATGTACAACAGAGGCATCATGGGGGGGGGTAACATGTACATCAGAGTCATTATAGGGGGATAACATGTACAACAAAGGCATCATTGGGGGTAACATTTACAACAGAGGCATCATGGGGGGTGACATGTACCACAGAGTGATCTTGGGGGGAGGGGACATGTGCAACAGAGGCATCCTGGGAAGTAACATGTACATCAGAGGCATCATGGGGGAAACATGAACAACAGAGGCATCATGGGGGGGGGTAACATGTACATCAGAGACATCATGGGAGTAATATGTACAACAGAGTCATCATGGGGAGTAACATGTACAACAGAGGCATCGTGGGGGTAGTGTGCAACAGAGGAATCATGGAGGCTAACATGAACAAAAGAGGCATCATGGCAGAAACATGTACAACAGAGGCTTCCTGGGGGGGTAACATGTACATCAGAGGCATCATAGGGGGAAACATTAACAACAGAGTCATCATGGGGGGTAACATGTACATCAGAGACATCATGGGAGTAAAATGTACAACAGAGGCATTGTGGTGGGGGTAAAATGTACAACAGAGGCATCATGAGGGGTAACATGTACAACAGAGTCATCGTGGGGGGTAATATGCACAAAAGAGACATCGTGGGGGTAACATGCACAAAAGAGGCATCATGGGGGGGTAACATACAAATGAGGCATTGTGGGGGGTAACATGTACATCAGAGTCATTGTAGGGGGATAACATGTACAACAAAGGCATCATTGGGGGTATCATTTATAACAGAGGCATTGTGGGGCTGGCAACATGTACAACAGGATCATCGTGGGGGGTGTAACATGTACAACAGAGGCATCGTGGGGGGTAACATGTACAACAGAGGCATGTACATCAGAGTCATTGTAGGGGGGTAACATGTACAACAAAGGCATCATTGGGGATAACATTTACAACAGAGGCATTGTGGGGTGGCAACATGTACAACAGGATCATCGTGGGGGGGTGTAACATGTACAACAGAGGCATCATGGGGGTAACATGTACAACAGAGACATCGTGGGGGCGGCTACATGTATAAGAGGAGCATTGTGTGTGTGTGTGGGGTAACGTGTACAACAGAGGCATCGTGGGGATAACATGTACAACAGAGGCATCGTGGGGGGTAACATACAAAAGAGGCTTTGTGTGTGGGGGTAACATGTACATCAGAGTCATTGTAGGGGGATAACATGTACAACAAAGGCATCATCGGGTGCAACATTTACAACAGAGGCATTGTGGGGGCAGCAACATGTACAACAGGATCATCGTGGGGGGTAACATGTACAACAGAGGCATCCTGGTGGGTAATATTTACCACGGAGGCATTGTGAGATGTAACATGTACAACAGAGGCATCATGGGGGTGACATATACAAAAGATGCATTGTGGGGGTAACATGTACAAAAAAGGCATATTGGGGGGTAACCAGTACAACAGAGGAATCGTGTGGGGGGGTAACATGCACATCAGAGTCATTGTAGGGGGATATCATGTACAACAAAGGCATCATTGGGGGTAACATTTACAACAGAGGCATTGTGGGGCTGGCAACATGTACAACAGGATCATCGTGGGGGGGTGTAACATGTACAACAGAGACATTGTTGGAGTAATATGTACAACAGAGGCATCATGGGTGTAACATGTACAACAGAGGCATCATGGGGGGTAACATGTACAACAGAGGCATCATGGGGGGTAACATGTACAACAGAGGCAATGTGGGGGCAGCTACATGTGCAAGAGGAGCATCTTGGAGGGGTAACATGTACAACAGAGGCATCGTGGGGGAGGCAATATGTACAACAGAGGCATCATGGGGGGTATCAAGTACAACAGAGACATCGTGGGATAACATGTACATCATAGGTATTATGGGGGGAAAATAAACAACAGAGGCATCGTTGGGGGGGTTACATGTACAACAGATGCATAGTTTGGGTTAACATGTACAACAGAGGCATCCTGCGTGGGATAATATGTACTACAGATGCATCATGGGGGGGGTGGTTTAAAATGTACAACAGAAGCATTGTGTAGGTAACATGTACAACAGAGGCATCGTAGAGGAGGCAACATGTACAACAGAGGCATCATGGGGGTAACATGTACATCAGAAGCATCATGGGGGGAAACATGAACAACAGAGGCATCGTGGGGGGCTAACATGTACAACAGAGGCATCCTCAGGGAGGCAACATCTACAACAGAGGCATCGTGGTTGGGGAGGCAACATGTACAACAAAGGCATTGGGGGGGGGTTAACATGTACAACAGAGGATTTTGGGGGCTGGACAACATGTACAAAAGAGGCATTCTGGGGGGGGGGTTACATAACAAATATATTACCAGCACAACACAAGAAATGAATACACGCTTTAAATGTAAATTAATTTTCTTACTTTTTTCTTTTTTTATTGACAGGTAATATTTATACTTCTGAGAATATAATTTAATTATATTTCTCTCTTACTTTTCCTCCCTCCAAACTCTCATCACATGACACAAATTAAAAACATACAAAAGGATATAGATAGACATTTTAACCTTTTTCCTCATTTCCAGAATGTGAACCACTTCCTTGTTACAATGCAAAATAACCTAGTATTGAATTTAGGATTTAACATATTTCTTTAATTTACATTTTACCTTTTTCTAATATTTTTACTGGCACAAAACTATGCTACAATGGATCTAGGTTTGGAGAAGAATAAAAGAGGGAAATAAATTATGTAAGTGTATGAAAATGTCATATGAAAGCTCATTATCTTGTACAATTAATAAATAGTAGCAATTGTTAAGTACCCCAAGGACTACTCTTCCTTGTACACATGAGTATGCACCTCTGTGGAATGCACATCTAGAAGTGTTAGGGTAAAATCAGATGCATTTTTACTCACACAGAGACAATTAGAATGCTTCTACCAGCAATAGGTAAGGGTGCTTGTTGCCCCAAACTAATGCCAATAAAGCAAGCTGTCCAACTTGGTTGACATCACAGGTCAGTGTGGGTTTGTGGAGGCTTTTGAATTTGCATTTTTTAGTATTATTGAGGCTATTTGTATTTGTTCTCCTGTAACCTGTTTGCTCATCTTTACCTTTTTTTCTCTGACATGTTGGTCTTGTTTGTTCTAATTTATAAACACAATTCATTTGGGGCAGTTTATTCTTTATCTGATATTAATCCCATGCTCCCCGACCCATGCAATCAGTTGTCCTGTTCTTTGGGAGTTTCTTACCATGCAGAGATTCTTTATTATTATCTAGTCAAATGTATCAGCTTTTTCTTTCATGGTCTGTAGGTTTTATGATTCATTTAGAAAGATCCTTATTTCAAGTGTAAAAACAACAGGCATCTAAACAGAAATGTAATTTGTGGATCTACCTGCTCCCTAGTTTAAAATCATTTTTACCTGTGGCATCTTCACACTTAACCCTCAGCCCTGAACTGACTGGACTAAATAGAAAGAAAGGAATCTTCACAGTGAACCTTCAGTCATGAAACACAGTTGCTATGGAAATTTGATGTATCTCTGTTGTTTTAAAAACACTCATTATTTGTCTATTTACTCCATTATGAATAAACCCCTGTGCTAGGCACCCTGTGGGATAAAAACACGAAACAGAACTTAGACCTTGTTCTCCTTGCTGTGCACTGGGGGCTATCAGTATGATTTCAAAACCCTGAGAAAGCAAAGAGTGAAGTGGAATGAGCGGGGTGGATGGTTAGTAGCTAACTATAGGTTCAGTTGACCTGTCTATTACTGATTACTGATGCTTTTATTGTGTGGAGCTTGGTTTTATCTGTACAGGGCCAAATAGCAAGTATTTTAACCTTTACCACCACTTGATTCTTCATGAACAAGGACAGTTGCCGTGTTCCAATGAAAAGCTTCGCTATTGGACACTGAAATGTGAATTTAATATAATGCTTACATGTCATGATTTTTTAAGGAATTTTTTTTCAAGCATCAAGAAACATAAAATCAACTCAGCATATGGGTCACACAAAAACAGATGGCCCACAGGTCACAGCTTGCCAACCCTGCTGTAGGGAAACAACTGTGAAATTTTATTTTTGAAGACAAAATGGTTTCAAAAAGATTGATAAGTTATTGATAACCTCTAAAAACTAACTCAGAATGCATAGATTTATTAAAAATTTGAAAGGGAGATTGGGAAGTAGTGACCATTAATGGGGTCATGGTGAGACTGTGACCTGCTTCTGGCTGCTCAACTAAACACTGATTTGAAGTGGAAAGGATGGAGTTCTTTGAATCCAATTCGCGGATTCCTTCTGTTAAACTGCCTTTCACCTAATATTTCTGTCAGAGAAGCTAGAAACTATGGTGATTGATGCCATAGAAACACACAGCGAGTGAGCTGGGTGATGAGCTTGTGGATCGTGGCATGGCTGAGAAGCAAAAAGCTTTTTAGCTGCCAATCTAGAGGTAAAGTAATGGAGTAAACCACACTGTTGCTAGCATGCAGGGAGCTTACTGTTTGCAGAGAGCTTTGCACATACATCATCACCCTTAATTTTAGCTTACATTCACAGTGACTCTACAAGGTAGGTAGCTTTATTATTACACAGATAAGGGTTTGAGACATTGTCATAAATTTAGGGACCAGATGTCTTTCAATGCTAAAGCGAAGACCACAACTAAAGAATCATTATCTGAAAGATGGTAACACTAAAAGGGTGCTATTGGCTGCACACTGGCTGTATTTCAAGCACAGCTATACAACTGGCAGGTGATGCCTCAATTAGCCTCATGACTGCCCAAGTCTCTGATGGTCTTTTGCATAGGGTCACAAGCTTTATAATCAGATAGATCCCAAGGTTCAAGATTCTGTCCTACCATTTACATCTTTTTACTCTAAGGCAAGCTATCCAATGTCTCTGCATTTCAAGTTTCTGATCTGGAAACTCACAATGACAAAATGATGTCTACTTCTTCTGAATACAAGGCACTGAATGTAAAATGCTTGTCCCAGTGGCCCAGCAAATCTTGGTTATTATTAAATATGGTTGATAATACTTCTACCAAGCCTGCCAAAGATGATTAAAATATGGTATCCACATCCTTTTCTTGTATATATCTTTTACATTTGAAGTAATTATTATCAAAAGTTGCAAAATGTATAAAACGTCTTGTGTTGCCTGCACCCCATATTCCCCCATGTCAATTTTGTATAGAGCTGTTGTACAATATCAAAACCCAGAAAATTCACATTCATACAATACTGTTGATAAAAAACTAATTCAGTTGTCATTTATATGCATTTACATATGTATGAATACTTCTGTACATGTGTAGATTCAACCAACTACCTCCACAAAAATGATGCACAGAGGCTGTGTCCATCACCACAAAATAACTCCCTCATGCTCACTCTAGATTTGTGACTGACTTTCTTCCTTGTTTCATTGAAAACCCTAATTTGTTGCTTTTGTTATTACTAAAAAAAAATGAATAGAGTCATAGACTATACCACTTTTTGAGATACGTTTTTCTTAAGTCACTGGAGTCTAGGCCATTGTCTGCTTCAGTAGTTCACTGTGCTTTGTTGCTGAGTCATAGTTTTCTGCGTGGCCATAATAGAGATTACATAACTGATGCCCACTGGAGAAGATTTAAACTATTCCCAGTGTTTTGATATTAGAAGTGAATTTGCTATGAGTAACAGGATGAGTTTGTATGTGAATATGTACTTCCTTTTATGTCTATCAAGAGCTGGGCTGTATGATAAATGTGTGTTTGAATGAAGGAAACTGAGGAACGCTTTTCAGAGTCTGTACCATTCCTCCACTTCAGCAATATATGAGCGACTCAGTTTTCTTCACATCTTCGTCAGTTTTTAGTATCATCATATTTTATATGTCTTGAGTTTTAATAGATATTTTGTGCTAGCTCATCATCATTTGAATTTGTATTCTTCAAATGGCTACTGCCATCAAACATTTATTCCTGTGCTCATTTAATTCCCATATCTCCTTTTTGATGAACTATCTGTTGATATCACTTGCCCATTTTATGACCATTTTTTTAATTAGGTATTTTCCTCGTTTACATTCTCAATGCTATCCCAAAAGTCCCCCATACCCACCCCCCCAATCCCCTACCCACCCACTCCCCCTTTTTGGCCCTGGGGTTCCCCTGTACTGGGGCATATAAAGTTTGCAAGTCCAATGGGCCTCTCTTTGCAGTGATGGCCGACTAGGCCATCTTTTGATACATATGCAGCTAGAGTCAAGAGCTCCAGGGTACTGGTTAGTTCATATTGTTGCTCCACCTATAGGGTTGCAGATCCCTTTAGCTCCTTGGGTAATTTCTCTAGCTCCTCCATTGGGGGCCGTGTGATCCATCCAATAGCTGACTGTGATCATCCACTTCTGTGTTTGCTAGGCCCCGGCCTAGTCTCACAAGAGACAGCTATATCTGATGACCATTTTTTTAACTGTAGCGTTTTGATTGTACTTTATATATTATTAGTATAAGGTCTTTGGTGAATACATATTTTATGTTATTACCTGAATTTTTTATCCCCCAAAAAGTTCAAGTCTCTGATCCTATTTGGAAATATGTTTTTTAAAGATATATTCAAAATAAACTACAGTCTCAGAGGATTACAGTGGGTTCTGATTCAAGGGCTGGTGCCCTTATTAGAAGAGAAGATTGGGATGTGTCTGCACAAGGAGAACACTATTACAAGGCAGACAGAAGGTTGGGTAGTGCACCAACAGTGTTTCAGCAACCATCAGAAATCCGAATCGAGGAAGACTCTTTTTCTCTCATTTTCCCATGAGAATTCAGATCTGATCTGCTAACAACTTCCTGCTGCTCTTCAAGCTTCCGGTACTTTGTAACAATGAATGTCTCTTGTCTGAAGGAAACAAGTTTTTGATCATTTGATCATTTATGATGATCATTTATGATAGACCTAGAGAACTGATTTAGTTAATGAATTATTTCTTCTAGTCTCTAACTGCTATTTTTTCCTATTAAAATATTTACAGGAAAAATAATTTTAATGAAGCTCAGTTTGTTTTTTCTCTTATGTGCCATACATTTACTAACATATCTAAAAATACTCTTTTGTCTAGCTCTAGATCATATGATGCCATTCCTGTCTCTAACTCCTTTTACATTTTGTCACCAATCAATTGACCATATTTATTCAGAGTCTTCATTCTATTATGTTGATTTATGTGTTGTCTTATCTGGCTATACCGGATTGTCTTTGCCACTGAAGCTAGGTAGCAAGTCTTAACATTAGGTAAGGAAATTCTTTCTATTTTTTTCCAGGACTGTTGTAAGCTATCCTAGCATTGTTTTTTTTTTCAAAGATATATTTGAATAATCTTGTTTTTTATCATAAAACATATTCCTGGGATTTTGATAAAAAATTCATTACACCCAAGAGGATACACTGTGAGAGAAGTGGCTTCTTTACTACAGTGTTTCCTAATCTACAGACCATGTTTTAGCTTTCTATATTTTTTGTATCAGTGTTCTATAATTTTTGGCAGAGAAATCCTACATAAAAACAAGATTTAAAAAGTTTTTTAAAAATTTAATTTAATTTTTTTTTTACTTATTCACTTTACATCCCGCTCACTACCCACCTCCTGGTCACCCCCCCCCCAAACATACACACAATCCTTACCCTATCCCTCTCCCCTTCTCTGAGTGGGTGGGGGCCCCCTGGATATCCCCTCCACCCTGACACTTCAAGTCTCTGGGAGGCTAGGTGTAGCCTCTCCTACAGGTCAGAAAAGGCTGCCAAGCTAGAAGAACATATCCTACGTACAAGCAACAACTGTGGGGATAACCCCTGTTCTGGTTGTTCTGGACCCACATGAAGTCCAAGCTGCACATCTGCTACATATGTGCAGGGGGTGGAGGGAGTAGCTAGGTCCAGCCTGTGTATGCTCTTTGGTTGGTGGTTCAACCTCTGAGAGTACCAAAGGTCCAGGTTAGTTCACTCAGTTGGTCTTCCTGTGGAGTTCCTATCCCCTTCTGGCCACACAGTCCTTCCTCCTATTCTGTAAGAATCCCCAAGCTCCATCCACTGTTTGGCTGTAGGTGTCTGCATCTGTCTCAGTCAGCTTCTGGGTAGAGCCTCTCAAAGGACAATGATCTCCTGTCTCAAGCATAACAGAGTGTCATTAATAGTGTTAGGGATTGGTGCTTGCCCATGGGATGGGTCTCAGATTTTTGGTTGGCCATTCCCTCAGTCTCTGCTCCATCTCTCTTGCCTGCATTTCTTGTAGACAGGATAAATATTGGGTTGAAAGTTGGTTGGTGTCCCTATTGCTCCACTGGGGTTCCAGCCAGGCTACAGGAGGTGGCATGTGGTTCCATATCCCCAGTACTTTGAGTCTCAGCTAAGGTCACTCTGTTGATTCTTGGGTGCCATCTTTATCCCAGGTCTCTTGTCTCATGTACATATGAGCAGGACTAACCAAAATAAATAAATAAATAAATAAATAAATAAATAAATAAGATATCAAATTGTGAGGGAGATGTGATGGGGAGGTCAGTGGGGAACTGGAGAGAAGTGAGAGTAGATATGATAAACAGATAGTGTATATATATAAGAATATTTCAAAGGATAAATAATGTACTTAATGAATAATTTATTTAATAAATAAACACATGAAATTAAAAGTAACAATAATTATAATTATTACAGATAAATAATCAATGGTAATCATCTATCACAAAACTTAGACTGCTAATGTTACATTATAAATTTTTGTAAGTTCATTTATTACTTCATAGACTTCAAAATACCATAGCCTATTCTTTCATCCTTTCCAATTTTCTATCTTTTTTCCCTTGATTCATTGCAGTGGTTAGAATTCTAGGACCATGAGGAATAAGAATGTTAAGATTAATTTTTTAATGCCTTATTGCTGATCTTATAGAAAAAAAGGTTCAGTCCTTTGGTATAATGTATGCTGAGAGCCTCAGGGTTTTTGTAGCTGGCCTGTACAGTGATACAGAAGCACACTCCCCTCTAATTTAAACAAATTGAAAATTCTTTCTTTTGTACTATGGATGTATGCTGTATTCTATTAAATGCATTTGTGTTTCAATTGGTGAAACCTTGTGGGCTTTCTTTTTAGCCTATTAATATGGTGGAGTACACTGAGTAATTTTCATGTATTAAGTTACTCTTGTGCTCCTGGAATGATATCCACTTGGTTGCTTTGTGTATTGCTGAGTTCTATTTGTTAATATTTTATTGAACAGTTGTATTCCAAAGTCCACAAACCCTATCAACTTTATAAACCTTAAAAAAAAATTCAGTTTTTCATTGAGAGAGGGTCTCATTGTGTAGCCCAATCTGGCCTGGAACCCCAGGCTGGTTTTAAATTAATAATCCTACTGCTCAATGTTCAAAATACTGGGATTTCAGACATGTGGTGTCATACTTGTTCCAACTCTATTTTCAATTTTTTTATACATAAAAAAATGTCTGATTTATCGGTTACTATGTGATGCTATGATACATGCATGCAACATACAATTTTGAAATCAGGCTAAACAGTCCTGTCTCCTCAAGCAATCATTTATTAATGGCAGAGCAATCAAAATCTTGCCTTCTAGATTTGAAGGACACATAGTATATTGTTTTTATCTGTACTCAACATACTGTGCTCTTGCATACCAGAGATCCTTACTTTATGTAAATGCGTCTGAGTCCACATTCATCAACATCTCCCTCCTCCTCCCTCCTTTACTAGGCTGTCTAGCATCACTCTGACACATGATAGCTATCATTCTTTTCCTAATCTGTATGAGATCAACCTTTGACAATGTGATGCTTAATATTAATTGCCAACTTGGCAAGACCTAGAATCACCAAGGAGCTAGGTTTTCCCAACACCTGTGAAAAATTATTAGTATTAGGTTAATTGAGATGGAAAAACACAGCCTAAAATTAGACAGCACCATTCTCTGGGATTAGGTGCTGGATTATTTAGAAAGGAGGGAGCCAGACGAGCAAAGTCATTCACCTTGTTTTGTTTCCTGACAGCAAATGTAAGATGAAAATCTGCTTCAAGGTCCTGCCACTAAGTGATACAGTGACTTGCCTGCCCTGAAAGACTATGCTGGAACACTGTGCCAAAACAAACCCTTCTTCCTTTAAGTTCCTTTTGTGAGCTTATTTTATTATAGCAACAGGAATAGTAATTAATACAGGCAGATTGAATGAATACATGAATGGCATCATGTGGTACTTGTCTTCTTGTGCCTAGCTAAGTATACTTAACAGAATTATATCGAATGTCATTTATATTGTCTTAAATCAAAGAGTTTTGTCTTTTCATAACAGAATAGCATTCCACTGAGCTTCTGCACTTCATTTTCAATGGGTTTATTTTTAGCCAAATCTGCCAGGTTTACTGAGAGACCCTATCTCAAAAAATGAGGTTGAGAGTGATTGAAGAAGACCCCCAAATGTAGATCTCTGACATACACATGCACACACATACATAAGCAAGATCTCTTCCCATAAAATCAAGAAAACAATCCCTTTTATAATAGGTACAATAAAATATCTACTAATAAAATCCCCATGGACGTAAACTGCTATACAATTGAAATTATAAAACATTAATAAAAGTAGTTGAGGAGCAAAAAGTAGAAGGCTATCCTGTGCACATGGTTTGGAAAAATGAAGATTGTTGAAATGTCTGTACTCATTCAATGCAATCCCTATGAAAATACCAAAGATTGTATAAACTGAGCTACAAAAAAATGTTAAAAATTTGTATGGAAACACACACACACACACACACACACACACACACACACACACACACACACACACACACCAAATAGCCAAAGCAACCTCAAGCAAAGAAAACAAAGCAGGAACAATTGTGACAACTCAAATTCCATTTCAAAATATTGTGCAAAGCCATTGGAATCAAAACAGCACAGCATTTGCATAAAATCAGCACATGATTGTGTGGAAAAGAATAATGAAAACAGAAGTAAACATATGCATTCACAGACAGTTTTCTTTTGACAAAAGTGTTAAGAACAGGCAATGGAGACAGAGTTACCTCTTCAATAAATTATGTTGGGATACCAGGGCTTCCACATGCAGGAGAACTACTTTTATCAGCAGTTACAAATGTCAACTCAATAGACTCAACGTAATTTTTTTCCTTCTTCTTTCTCTCATTCCACCACCCTAGTCTTCATGTTAGGACATCATATATTAAGTGGAGATCTGGTGTCACTTGTTCGGCTTTCTGAAAGAGATTGTGTAGCATTTGTATGTTTTCAGGTGCTTTAAACGTATGGATTTAATTTTGGTAATACTGATAGAGCAATTAAGATTATCTTTTTCATGTTGGGTGGGTTTTGATAGTTTGTGCTTTTTGAGGTATTGATCTATTTAATCTCACATGTTAACTCTGTGTGTGTGAACTTGTTTGTAATAAACCCTTCTTATCTTTGGAATGACTAGAGGATCTACAGTAATATCCTAGTTGGTGATTGGTCATCTCTTTTCTTTTGTAATTTCACTAGGGGTTGACCTATATTATTAGTGTCATTGAAATAGATCATATTTCCCGAATCACTTGCTTCTGAATCTCATGGTTTCAAGTGATAAATGCACTGTGGTTTGAATGGTCACTGTTTGTCTTTACACAATGACTCATTTTCTCTGTTTGCTTTCATGACTTCCCCCTTATTTCGATGTAATGTATTTTTTTTCATGCATTTCTTTGGGTCTATACTGTTTAGGTGTGATTTGCCTCTTAACTGTGTAACACTACATATTTCTATGAATTTGTCATATTTCAAACATTATTTCTTCAAATAATTTTGGGGATACACTCTTGCCATATAGCTCAGGCTGGCCTGGAACTCACGCTGCCCTATTTCTAGCTCCTATGTGCTAGTATTAGGGGCATGTACCATCACACTCAGTTTCAAACATTTAAAAAAATCTCACCCTCTTTCTCTTCTTTTCCTGGAGATACAACAATCTAAAGCTTAGCACTTTTGATAGTGCCCTGTAGTCCTTGGTGCTTTAGTCTTCTGACACCCGCTGCTTCTTCCTATCATTCAGACTGGGTGTTTTCTATTGAGCTGACTTGGATTTCACTCATTCATTCCTGTCCTGTCTCTACTTTTCTTTTGAGCTGCCCAGAGAGAATTTTAATGTTTTAATTTTATTTTGGTTCTAGCAATTCCCAGTTCATTCCTCTTTTTAAGGGTTTTTTATTCCCTTACTGCAACGTTCTCTTTTTCCCATTTGAAGATAAATTCATAATTGCTTGTTGAAGCATTTTTCATAACTTCTATTGTGAAACAATCCAGATCAACATCTGAGTCTTCTCCATGCTGGCATCCGTGTATTATCTGTTTCCATTCGCCTGCGATTGCCTTCTTTCTTGGACATTTGAGGTATTGCTTTAGGAGAATCTGGTTCTGATTTGGCAGGCATCAATCCTTTGGTAGGTATGGTGTGTAAGTTCATGTGAGAGGAGATTTTTGGCAAAAGTGAGGAATTATTGTCACTGTCTCATTGTAGATACCTGGGTAAAAGTTCACTTTGCCCATGTGATTTGTGGCAAAAGTGGATGTCTATTGTCACCTTGTTATCTCTGCCATTAGGGCCCATCGATTTCTCAGCGGATAGCTAATCAGAATGCAGACTAGCTTAACAGTACCTCCAATGTGTATGTGTGTGTGTGTGTATGTGTGTGTGTGTGTATATATATATATATATATATATATATATATATATATATATATATATATATATTATTGTTAATTCCCAGTAAAAAGGGAATTGACTCCTGCTGGGCACTCAGTGGGGAAATCCAAAGGATTTACCACCATGAGATTTTCCAGGGCTGAGCTCACAAGATAATTGGCCTTACATTACCCCTTTGCGAACTCCTCCATCCTTATTTGTTGTGCTGTGTCAAATGTTTTTAAGGACTTGTTTTTATTTTACGTGCACAAGTGGTTTGCCTGCATGTGTGTATGTGCACTGGGTGCATGTCTGGTACCTGCAGAGGCCAGAAGAGGATGCTGGATCCCCTGTGACTTGTGTTATGCACAGTTGTGAGCTGGCATGTGAGTGTTGGGAATGGAACCCAAATCTTCTGCAGGAGCAGCAAGTACACTTAACTGCTGAGTCATCACTCCAGTTTCACATAATTATATAAGCTGTGAGGAAAAAAAAAAGGCTTTGAAGAGACATGCCACTGCAACTTGGCCAGAACAGAAGCCAAGGCTTCCAATAGACTGTTAGTCCTCCTAAATCTGCAAGGGAACACTGTAACTGGGCAGAGGAGTGATGGCCTTGCCCATGGCTCAGTTGCATTTCTTTTTACGGGGCCAGCAGAGCTACATTGGGGCTCCTGATAATGACAACAACAAGCTAACAGTTGTCTAATTACTTTTCACATACCAGGCACTATTCTAACCATGTCCCATTGAGAACTGCCTGTTAAAGCTCCATAGTCTCACATCCACGAGGCCAAATATTCAAAATGATCTGCAAATTTTAACATTTAAAAACTCATTTGGTGGCAAAAAAATCTGTCCTGAAATGACATTTTGCTATTTATGGGTTTTTATCTATCATGTTTAATGTGAATATCCATCCATTTCACAGCAGAAATATTAATGCATTTTTTCCTATGGGATATTGCCCCAGAACACATTAGGGATGAGATGAAATATAGAGCATATGCACCATCTTTTCTTTCTAAAAATCTCAAATTTTCTGAATTCTGAAATGCAGCTGGCCACCAAGGGTTTTGGATAAGGGATTGTTGATTGGTTCCAGCTTCTGTGCCTGCCTCTAAGATTCCATTAAGGGAACATTTTCACTGATGCTTTAAAGCTCTTTCCAAATTATAACTGGACTGACATAAGTGAGCACAAAAGGAAGAAAGAGTTGGATAAACCCAAGCGAAGAGGCTAGGCAAATGCATCTTCTTCTATCAGCAACACAATCTCATGTCATAGTACAAATGCCAGACCCAATTGTTTTTTTTTTTCTTTATCATTAATAATCAAGCTGAAAACTTTCCGAGGTCTAATGATGCCTGTTCAAGTAGGAATATAGCATAATGTTGATAGACAAGCACATCGTCACTTCTATCTCTTCTGCCCTTACTCCAGTCTTCTCTGGCGGCAGTACACATGAGAATTCTTAGTCATAACAATTTATTTTAATCAACACTAAACCACCAATATCAAGCCAGGAAGCTCGCCCTTTGTATACATGCCTCTCGACAAGAAGAGGTCCTAGATGCTAAGGTCACTCTCATTGGCTTGGGAGGGGAACCATGCTCATTTCATTTCATTTATTTAATAGATTATTACTAAGGACTTAGTCTTCAGGAAATATTGTAATAGATTAAGTGCGCTCAGAATTAACAAGATAGAAATAGTCTCAAGTATATTTGCCAACAAACATCTTGAGTTGAAAGTAGACATGAAAAAAGGATGTTTGTGCTATCTCTAATTTCTTGAACATTGAATTATTCATTCCATTAACCAGTGACTTCCAAAAGTGGGTTACGAAATGGCATTTCTACTGGGAAAAGCATGAAAAAGAACACTGGGATGCTAGTTATTGCTGTAATGCTGTCTGTTCCCTGCATGGGAAAAGAGAAAGAGAACAACAGACAAATGCCATACCATCCCTGGATCCTACGTTGAAAGCCTCAACTTATTTTTAGAGTATGCAAGCCTGCTTCTTACCAGGCAGGGTTCATTTGAACCTTCTGATACAGAATTAGGCTTTTCTGAAGCCCCTAACTAACACTGCTTTTCAACCCTTGCTGTACATTAAGAATCACATTGAGAGAAAAAAAAAATCAAAGCTAGCGGCCATAACAGAGCAATTGATTCAGAGCCCCTGAAGCTAGGTACCTATGTAGGCAGAGGCACCTCTTAAAAACTTCCGGATGATTCTGAGATTTTTGTGAGGACTAAGAGCCACTACAAATATTGATTAACCCACACAGCTACAAATGTCCAGATTTATGAAATCAATTGTATGCCTGGATTTTTATAAAGTTCACTTCACTGCATGCCAGGCACTCTTAGGAAGAACTTGGTGAACATTATTCTTGTTTTATTCTCTGAGAGTTCTTGGATCAAAACATGGCTTAAGGGGGCAGCAGTTTTACCTGCCTCTCCATTTCCATGAAAATCATTTCAAATACACAGATACACAATGAAAACACGAGGCTTCTCGGGATAGTAAGGAGAAGTACCACCAGCTGCTCTTTCCAACTAATATTGTTAATTAATTTCTATTTGGGGATCCTGGCACAGTCCTTGCCTCAAAATGAACCTGGGATGTAAGTATTATAGCTCCTATTTTAGAGGTGGCAAAAAAGAAATCAAATAGTGATGGGACGACTTCCCCGAGGCCATACGTCCAGTAGTAGAAATGAACTGAAGCTAGTTCTACTCCCAACTTCACAAGAGCTGGTGTAATGAACTAGATATGCTCCTTCAAAGCTCATAGGTTTGAAACTATAATCTCCAATGTGAGTCCATTTGGAGAAAGGAAGTAATTAAGGATAATAAGTAAATAAGAAAGTAATTAAGGATAAACAAGTCCTAAAGGCAAGGCTTCAATTTGATAGGACTAACATCCATATAAACAGGGATACCATCCTGGTAGTGGTGGCAGGCCTTTAATCCTATCTCTTGGTAGGCAGAGGCAGGCATATTTCTGTGAGTTCAAGGTCAGCTCTGTCTACAGAACAAGTTCCAGGACAGCCAAGGCTACACAGGGAAACTCTGTCTTGGAAAACGAAAGGTGGTGTGGCTGGAAAGTTGGCTCTAGGTTTAAAGGCTGGGATCACAACCAAAGAAATAAGAAATGCCAGAAACCAGTTAATCTCCCCAACGCCACCTTGTGTCTTTCTCCATCAAGGTATCAGCATCCCTCTCCCTATCAGCAGGCCCCTTTGCCAGCTCCATCCGAGAGTCCACAGGCAAGAGTGAGATATGTGAAAGAGGAGCCAACAGGCAGGAGTTTTGAGGAACCGAGTAATTCCACATGTGAACAAATGCCAGGCGATTATCCATGGAGTTGACTGTAGATCTGAAGGAGCACATCATGTTGCCTCTTCTAGGCAAAGTGCATATGGCTGGGGCTTCTGATGATTTCTGAACCAGAAGATGTAAATGGTCTCATCAAATATTGTTTTACTGTGAGTGACTTCATGCAATCACTCCTGTTTTCGCCACAAGTCATCTCTGACATTTGATTCATTGTACCAAGACCCTGCTAAGGATGCCGGTATGCAGGTGGCACTACTTTACCATACCCAGCTCATTATGAAAATTTACTTGCTGGCAGAAAAGATTCTGGAACAAGATGCACCATCAATTATCCTAGTTGCAACAGACACCTAGTAGAAGAGGTGCCTGGGAGTTCAGGACAACTTATGTAAGCATTTGCGGTTTTTTTGTTTGTTTGTTTGGTTGGTTGGTTGGTTGGTTTGGTTTGGTTTGGTTTGGTTTGGTTTGGTTTGGTGCTCTATCTGAGGACTACTTATTTGGCCTGATATAAACTGTTCTATACTTTGAGGACAGTGTTTCTAGAGATCTAGCCAACAAAGGAAATCTCAACTCTCAGTTTCGACAATAAAAAGCAATGCTTGCAGGGATTTGGTGATTAAATTCTCAGGGGTCCTGATGGACTTTCGCTGTTCAAATGGTTTGTTATATGTTACAGTTTGATAGACTTGGATTGGGATAACCTCATGGCTTCTCAAGAACTCTATTCTCAATGGTCTCTTTATAGGGACTGCTTGTGTAATTATGGAGGAGCAGAGATGCCCTACAATTTGTAGAAACAAACACTTCTAATAATCAGATCTCAGTCATCTGCATCTAGGTCTGTGTTCTGGGAGCCTGGTAGGGGTATTTCTGTATTCTGCCAAAATGGTAGACCAACTCAACAGTTGTTTTCCTTCTTCTAAGGAGGTTTGGTGACTGAAGTCACTGGCCCTGAATACCCCTGGGGTGGAAGTGGACTATCTATTGAGCCACAAAATTCCAATGCAGTAGCTAGAGCACCTTTTAAAGGAATGTATGGTAGACAAGCCCGTTTAGAAAGGTCAATAGGAACATGGTGTACAAATGCATGCCTTTATTTCCAGCACTGGGGAGACAGAGGCAGATGGATCTCTATGAGTTCAAGACTGGCCTGGCCTTCAAAACAAAAAGAAAATCAGTAGAAAATTTAATGGGGGAACTAATTAACTGCTGTATTTGAGATACTCACCACTTGGTGGATCTCATAAAGAGACAATTTTAGCTTAGATCATAGATCGTTGAAAATCTGTAATAGGAGCTGGAGATCTTAGTGGTTAAGAATGCATAGCATGTGCAGAGGACCCAAGGTTGGTTCTAAGCACCCACGTTGGGTGGCTCACAGTTGCCTGTAACATCAATTCCAGGAGAACTGGGCACCTCTGGCATCTGTGGGCACCTGCAACCCACATACACACATAATTTAATATAAAAGTTAAAAGCTATAATAGCTCATCTTTTGTTGTATGTAATTTCTTTTGTATGTAAACTAATCAAATTTAAATTTGCATTGCCAACGAGATAAAAAAATTCTTAGGTTTCCCGCGGCATTTTTGTTTCTTAGCTTCTCCTCACCATATTGTGGTTCATTATCCCTTGCTTGTTGGGCCAGGCTTCTTCCTCCAGGGGTGCTAGTTCATGTCTTCTGATAACACTGCCACCCTCCTTGGCCTTTTATTTTGCTGTCTAGGCTAAGGAATTTTGTCTGAAGTTCAGCCAGGGTCTCAGAATGTTTTAGAGCCATAACAATATATGCATCCTTAGAGGTTAGTTTTGTATTCTATACGAACTGATGTATATTGGCATCCTGTAGCTTCTTTAAGGGCTTATGCAGTCAATGGGATTATATACAGGTTCTGCCATAGGATACCAAAGGTGGACCTCACTATACTCAGGAGGATTTGGACCTTTCTGAAATGCATAGACACAGCATCTTAAGGCTTTGAGGCATTGTAGAATATTTTGCAGTGACCTTCATAAGTAGATATGAGTATTCCACAAATATACCTTAGGATACTTCAGCCATTTTAGCCTCCATGGGCGTTTGCCTTAGAAGCCCCAGCAAACAGCAGTTTAAAGGTAAGACAACGTTAAGGGGAACAGTAAATCACTTTACTATGAGCACGCCACCCTAAGGAAGTCATCTGCCAGAGTAACCATGCTTTCACACTCTAGACTCCTACAACCTGGGTGAGATAAAACCCAAGGCAAGTAGCGGGCTATGACGAAAATAAGGACAAGTGTCCATCAGTAGCCAAGATAGCTGTTTTAAACCTTTTAGGCCACTGCACTTAGCCAGCTTAGACGTCAAGAGTAAGAATTGTATTATAGCCACCCTACCCCTTTTATTTGGTTATTTACGTTTTTGAAGTTCAAGGCCATTTTATTGGAGCTTAAAAGAAAAATATCAAGGCAAGCAAGCTGAAAGTCTCAGCAATTGCCAGCTGTAGGAAGTTGGAGAAGAAAAAGAAAAAGCCACATGGAGGAAGGGGATAACTTGAGAGAAAAATGAACAAGCTCAGAGTGTTCAGAAACGCATCCCAGTGCTATCGCTCTACAGGTTTTCTTGCCTGTTGGAGCACTGTAACATCAGTCTTGAGGGATCAAAATCTTTCTAGACTTCAATGCCTGGAACAAGTTTCTTGTTCAAGCCAGGCATAGTGAGTGACACACACCTGCAATCCCACCACTCAGAACACAGAGGTAGTAGAAAAGCTGCTTTTAGCTCAAAACCAGGCTGATCAACCGAGTGATTTCCAGGCTAAAGAAGGCTAGTCCATCTTAACATAAACAAATGAGCAATCAATCAAACAAACAAATAAATACCCCCCCCACACCAACTCCAGCCGATCAAATCAAAACCACTTCATAGCTACCTCTCTAGATTTTCTTTTATTTCACTGGTGTATTCATGATCCCAGCACTTCTCCTTCCCCTCCCCCAAAGCCTCCTCATGACTTTAAGCATAGATATGTATTCCAGTACCCACATGCCAACTGCCTGCTGTGGACACGCTGTGCCTTTTGATCTGGCCTTGATGCAGGTTTGAAGTAACGCAGAGCAGAGGTATTTGTAGTGAAAGCTTTCAAGTGTTATCAGTTCCTGCTGATGCTTAGCACCACCTGCTCCCACTGCAGTTCTGAGTTAGTCCAGACCACCTAAATACCAGCCAAAAGGTCAGTTCACCAAAACTCTATCTTCCTTTAGCACTAAGCTAGGGTATAGAGACTGTTCTGGAAGAAAAAAAATACATAGAATCCCCCTCTAAAAAATAGAGGTCCCACCTCCCTAGAGGATGCTATCAGAACACCAGCCACAACCAACACACACAGGCCGTTTGACCAGGCAAAGTGAGTTGCTTTTCTGAAGGCATTTCACTAGTCTTCTGATGAGGTGCTAGAGCACCTCATGCTGAGCTGCAAGTGATGTTCTAAAGGTCAAGTCAACATCACAGACTTATTGATAATAGAAGAGCAAAGAGAAAATGATACTGGAAAGATGGGAGGAGGATGGGAGAAAGAGGAGGGAGCAGAAAAGAGAGGACAGGAAGAAGGATGGGAAAAAGAAGGCTCTGTCTCTTCAGTCTTCCTAAGAACTTCATTGCTAAGCCATGTCTTGACCTTTAGAACATTGCAGGGAAGGTCTGGTTCCCATCAGCCTTGCACTGTGGCACAGAAACCAGGCTGGACCACACACTGCAAAGCCAAGCCCACAAACTCTAAGGAATCTAATCCAATTTTCCATCACAGATCCTCATGCTCAGAGTTCTTCCCTGATACCCACTGGCCTCCTGAGTAGGACAGCTTTTCAAAGGAGATCACAGGTCTCTGGTTGTAGATTGGGTAATCTATTTTGCCTACCACAGAAAAGTCAACAACTGACCTGAAGGTATTCGTAGAAATCTGTAAAGAGGTAAAGCTGAGGTTTATATTGAATGTCACTAGAAAGTGGCACCTAGGTAGGATGCTTGGTGTAGTGTGGAGATAGATGGGAAAGAGCACTGGGGAGTGGAACATGGCTGACCATGGGAAAGCAAAGGTCATGAAGCTGCTAGCTCAAAGTCCTACAAAATGAATCTTACACCCCAATTGAAGACTACTTTGGCGCGCGCGCGCGCGTGTGTGTGTGTGTGTGTGTGTGTGTGTGTGTGTGTGTGTGTGTATGTTGGGGGGGTGTGCAGTTCCCTCTTTGACTTTAGGTCATAGTAATAGAATAGGACATGCAGCAACAACATAGTCTCAGAATTTGTGGGGTAAGGAAAAATGAAAATGTGAAACCCAGTGCTCAAGACTGCTTAAGGATTTTCAGAAGATGGAAGCAGATACACATGTCTTCTAAACACTGGGCTCTTTGTGAACATACAGGTTGCATGCCCATGAGGCTGCTCATATAGCTGGGAAAACTTGGCCACCCCCAGGAGCTACTGTTAAGAGTAGGAAGAAAAGGCCAAGGTCTAAGAAGAGGAGAGTCTGAGCTTGGGGGTCGTTGGTGTGAACTCTTCCATCCGGGATAGGCAGTAGTGGGTGAAGGAGGGACTACAACCTGACAAGAGATGGTCATATTTAGTCATCTGTAGCATCATTTCCCTAACACAGGAACTATTAATCAAACCTGGGCTGAGAGGAACCCTAACATCTAGTCTTCAAAGTCTACTCCCATGGAATTTTGCTCCGAGATATCTTCATGTGGAAGAAAGGTAGAGGGATGAAGTTAGAGAGTGGAAGCCTTGACATGGATTCCAGGCCACACTTCCATTACATTAGGGGTAGTGAATAGTAGCAATTACAAAACAGAAAGCCATGGGGGCTTTCTTTAGGGCTCAGGAGCAGAGCTGGTCCTTCTGAGTACTGGCTCCTTCACATTTGATTAGATTTTACTGTAGATACTTTCTTTGTAAGACAGGACGGAGATGCTGGTGGAGACAAAAGGAGTGGGGCACCTGCCCTTCCATGTGGCTTCAATCAGGTGGTCATAGTGTCTGACTGGAAATACCAGGGGAAAGACTTGTTTTGAGTGTTTCTGTTTCCTTTATGTGTCGATACTTCAGCCCCACCATAGCTGATTGTCCCAGTGTAAACACTGAGTTTTGCCTGGCTAATTCCTTCTTTGCACCTCTTTGAAAGCCCTAGAAGCCATATACTAACAAACCCATTTCCCTTCTTAAGTAGCACGAAGCAATGATAAATCAGGGGAAAGGGGCTTTTGAGGTTCCTGGTGTGTAAGGTAAAAGCATAGAAATGAAGTCAACAGTGGAGCATGGGCACCGTCAAAAAGGCTGGAGAAGAAGGTGCTATTGGGGACAAGGCAACAACTTTTCCATTACTGTTCTTCCCGCTCTACAGAATACTTTCAGAAAAGTCCCTAACAGGGCCAGCCTCTTTGGTAAATCAGCCTCTGAGCTGTCTTTCAGCCCATCACATGAGGCAAGGATCACTATTGATGCACATTTTCTATCACAAATTACCACCCACACTTAGCCCTTCTACATAGATAAAGCTCAAGGATGACAGAAACGCTGTGAGTAATTCCAGACACCTGCCTCTGGGAAGGCAGAAACACAGCTGCTCTAGCCCAGAAAACGGATCTTCGACACCTTCTGTTCAGGGTCAGAAGACGTTCTTCATTATTTCTGCCATAGTTGGAGAGTGAATAAAAGAGCTTCCTGTCTGCTCTGTGCACTAAGAAGTCTCCAGTTGGGCTAGCATCAGTGAAGAAGAGGGAGTTAAATGGGAACAGGAAGCCACAGTGTCTCTGCTGTTACCACTGTTCCCTTGGCAAAGCCAAGTCTCCTACACATTCCCTCTCCAGGCTTTCCCTAAGCCAGCCACCGAGGCAGGGAGGTCTGGATCTAAGTTCTCTTTAGTCAGTATACAGTGGCTTCTACTGGAAATAAGGAAAGCTCTGGAAAAATGGAGACACTGAAAGCACTTCTAAGCTCTCACATTTGTGGAGGCTGGAGGCAGCAGCTCCTTCCTAGGCCCTCAGAAAAGAGCACTGCAGAGGCCTGTTAGGCTGGTCTAGACCTCACAGAGCATGCACACCTCCTACTATGTCCTGCTTTCTCTGGATGACCCCCAAATCCCAGTACGTCTGACTTCAGGTGGCTCTCTTCCTCAACAAGCAAGAAGAATGATTTTTGGATCCATGCCCCTGATAATCCATGAGCCAATGCTTCTCTGGACAAAAGAAGAGGCTGTGCGAACATGGGAAGGTTAGCAATGTTACTTACCCCGAGCTCTGCCAAGGTACACAGGCAGCTGCACCATCTCAGATAACCTTAAAGAGAGGAGGGTCTGGTAGCCAGAATGTCTAGGCTTGGAGCTGAAAGAAGAAGACAGAATACAGGATCTTTGGAAAGAGCATTATGGCTCCTTATGTAAAGAGGATGGATTGCTTTGGGAAAAGCTTTAACCCTTGTTTTCCAGTTTCTGCTTTCATACTTCTCAAAGTCATGCTCATATAACCTTCACAAGTCTTCAACACTGAGTGCCATTAAGTCACTGTCAAAGGTTCAAGTATCTGTCCCAGATTCATTATCTTGAAACCCAGAGAAATAGCAAAGACTAACAGTCGCCTAAAATTCAATATCCTAGCCTTGTAAAAAGTCAAATATAGCTACTTTCATGTGTAAAGGGAACTAAAGAACAGATCCAACCAGACAGCTTCAAGTGCCCAGGACGGTAACAAGTGGAGATTGGATTTGAGAGAATTTTAGAGTAGTGCCACTGGCAAATTGATTTTCTGGCTTCACCAGCTTGCCCACTTTGGTAATTGTGGTTTTCTTTTGTTTTGGATTTTTGATGGTATAACTTTTTAAAGCTCTTCTAGGGGTCCATTTTTAAGGTTATGTCTGTAACTTAGCATACCAAATGAGCACCCAAACATGTGTTGTGCACAAGAGATCTTGAAGATGATTCATTGTCCTTTCATAAATGGTGTTCTATACCGTAAGAGACAAAGAAAAGTAGACTGGGGTTTGAAGGATCTTGGCAGCTTTTTCTCATTCCTTCTGTTAAGAAATCGAAGCTTGCTGAGGGGATGTCCACTCCACAGCCTTCTGTCTACACAGGCCCCTATCTAATTAAAAGGAAGGTGTCCAAATAGCCCTCACTGCCAGGATGTTCTGTACTGTGGGGCACAGCACAGTCTCCTCAGCTTTGTACCACTTGTATAAGTGGTACCAGCACACTGGCCAGTTTCTAGGAGAAAGAACAGGCATCCTTGAACCCAGATGGGACGGATGATGGTTTTTAGTGTTTCTGGCAGTGCTGCACTGGGAAGTTACTCCTGCATGAGGACATCCCTACTTAAGAAAGGCAGGGTGTGCAGCAAACACCCAGTTTAGTCATCACTCCTTACAACTGCCGCCAAGGCAACATGCTACCTGCTGAGGACAGACTGAGACTGTTCCCCTTGCTCTCATTTGAGCTAGATGGCACATAAAACCATTTACTCAGCTGGAAGGAAAATGGATTATGTGAAGCCAAGGCATCTCAGAAGTAACAAAAGAAGAAATATGAATGGAAGCATAATTATAGATTCACAGTGCTGCTGTCCTTTATTGTGCTTGTCAGGAGTCCACAGTCTGCTTCTTGCTAGGATTTCTATGCATCTTCAAACCTTTAAACTATCTTTATTAGTCACAGCTCATCTGCATGTTTATTTTCCTTTAAGTGATATCTACTTTGTATCTCATTGTGTTTGGTACTTTTTAATATCCTCTGAGTTTGTACTACAAATGTTTCTTCAACACCAAAGTAACATGCAATGATGGACACAGTCTCACAGCCCAGAAGTCTATCCTCTAAAAGAGAGCTGTTTTGAGTGTGAGTGTGTTCTGGGAAAGTAATTCTCTTGCATTACATTGTCAAAGGTTTGCATAGCCCAGGAAAGGCACAATACAGACCCTGTCATATCCCAGACTATGGCATCTTCCTGTCCCCATTTTGGAGATCATAGGTCTTCTACCTATGCATTCAGGCCCTCCCTTAGTTCATTTGATCAGTGCTGGGTTTAAGGCAAAAGAGTGCTGAATGTTTTAGGCCACTCTCTGATCTTAGTTTCAGGCTGTTTTTCTTATTTTGAAGGTTCTCCTCAACACTGGGTTTAGGACTCCACACTTGCCTTTTTCTACCCATTTCTAAACTTGGAGCAAAGTCACTCTCTTGATAATTTGTGAATTCTGCTTCATCTCTGTGGTGGTTTGAATAGGAATGGCTTTCATAAACTCATGTGTTTGAATGCTTGGCTCAGAGGTGTGGCCTTTTTGGCGTAGGTATGACCTTGTTTGAGGTAGTGTGTCACGGTGGAGGCAGGCATTGAGGTCTCATATGTTCAAGGAAGGCCAAGTCTCCTTGAGTACACAGTCTCCTTCTGCTACCTGAGGATCGAAATGTAGAACTCTCAGCTCCTTCTCCAGCACCATGTCTGTTCACAGGATGCCATGATCTCCACCATGATGAAAAGAGACTAAACCTCTTCAGAGTATAAGCCAGCTCTAATCAATTATTTTCCTTTATAAGAGTTACCATGGTCATGGTGTCTCTTCACATCAGCAAAACCCAAACTAAGGCAATCTCCATCTCTAAGGGTTTTTTCCTCATACAGGAAGAGACAGAGTCCAGGTAGTTCAAGAATGTTCTGGTTAAGAAGGCATTGTCATCCTAAACACCTAGTGGAGGTTCTTCGAAGGCATGACGTTTATCTCAATCTCTAGAGTCAGAATTCATGAGGGTCTGGGAATTTTCACTTAGAATAAATCTGACCTGAGTCAAACAAATTACAGATGACATCTTGAGAAACCACATTGATTAACATGGATTGAGAAAGTATGCTATGCTAGAATTAGTCAAAGCTTGTGGTTTAGTTGAAACAACTCTTTCTGATAGGGGAGTGTTTAGGAACGACTTTAAAATCTTTACCTATGGCTCATGGCTCAGGTTGGTGTCTTGATTTTTCCAGACCTTCAGCTTCCCCAAATACACTTGGGAATAGCAAAGTCAGCCAACAGAAAGCAGTAGTGAGGTTTCCCCCATTCTGACAGTTGTGAAGTACATCTCAAGAGGTGAGACTATGCTCCGGATTACCCAGTGGACCGAAGTGAACAAAAGATGCTGATGGGTAGGGAAGTAGAAACATGAAAGTAATCTTAGAGACTCTTAGCTCTGTTTAAATAAGAGCATCATTAGAATCCTTCTTCTGGGAAATATGGGTTAGAGGGGATTCCATGCCTTCATAGGTTGGAAGGAAAAGAACAAGGCCTAGCATACCAGTGGCAATCACTGGAGAAGGACTGCATGACTTGGAGACATTGTGAGAAAGAATTTTACGATAGTAGAGAATATGGAGAGTGTATGGAAATGGTGGGACTTGAGGCAGCAACACAGGACATAATATGAGCACCATAAAGATGCTTTGAAAGACCCAGAAGGATTAAAACATTGCCGATAACTCTAGCTGGGAACTTCTCACAATATGCATAGGTATTAAAAAATGCTTGAGGTAGAAGACTTGGCAAGAAACTAAATGTTCCACAAGAGCAAGTATGTGCTACTGCCAGAGAGATTCATATTGTATGGCTGTTTGTGTACTTTCCTTCATTTTTGCATTAAGTTTTAAAGCTAGGTGCTAAATCTTTCTCATCCCTGTATCTATTATGAGCATGAGCTTAGTCCTCATGGAATTCTCTGGAGACTGCTGAAAATGTCTTCCTCATCCATATCTTCTTAAGGTATCTATCCCCAGTCTTACGGCCCGTCCACATTTCCAAAGTTCATTGATATCTAAGTTTTATACCATGAATTCAGCCAGTTGAGAGTGTCTAGTCTGAATTTTAATCAATCTCTACAGACAGGCAACTATTATTATACCATACCATATAGATTTAGAATACCCCTGCACACCTAATTGCTTCCTGTGCTTCTCAGCACTCATCCCCATTCCAGTCCTGTGACCCAGGCTAGATATGCTCCATATACATCACATCTGTGTTTCGACTTTTCCTGAATTTTATATTAAGAAATCATAGCATATGTCTGATGTATTTACTTGCTCATATGGTTAATAGTCATCCATTTTGGGACAGGTAGACAAAGTTTGTTGTTTTTGTTGTTGCATAATATTCCACTATTTAATAATTAATTCTGCCTTTTATTTTCTCACTAAAGAGCATTTAAATTATTTATAATTCATTTTTATGAAAAAATTTCATATTCATTTGCATATTGGTCTCTGTGTGGACATATGCTTTTCATTTATTTTGGGTAGACACCTAAGACTAGAATTGTGAGCCATATGGTAAGCATCTGGTCTTCATTAACTGAAGCACCTTAAGCTGGGAATAATAAGTAAAAGGCTGAAAGGACTGAATGCGTAGGACTGGGACATGTCATTGGGGTTGTGGAAGAAAATTCCTGAAAAAGAAAGATCACCGAGAAAAGAGATAAAATCACATGGAGATAAATTCACTTGCCTTGTAATTTGTACCTCAGTGTTCAGAAAGTTTAAAAAAAATTAGCCAATGCAAAATTTCCTTAATCAGTTTTAATTATAGTTCACACCAATCACAGCATATGAGATTAGGCATATGTGAGTGGTTGAGTATAGGGGTACAGATGGCTACATCTGGGAATAGCCTTCATAAATGTCCACTTTTAGGGAGTCATTAGGTTTAGTCATGACAAGAATTTGCTTTTAACCAAACAATCCACTTAGATGATTCAATTGAAAACTCCAACTCTTAGAATCTACCACTACAAATTGTGTTTATTTCATTTAGTCTCTATAAGGGCTTTTCTGAGTTTTTGTGTCTTCTTGAAGTAGCAAATTGTGCTGATAAGATTCAGGGGGCATGCAATTACAAATAAGAAGAGAGAGGCTGGTCATAACAAGAATCACTAGTACAGAGTACATTTAAAAGTCAAACTGCATCTGCTTGTAATTGATCAAGTCCCATTAAAAGTAATGGAAAACCTATACTTTTCTTACTTTTTAAAATTTTTTTATTAGTTTCTCTATTTATTTACATTTCAAAGGTTATCCCCCTTCCTGGTTTCCCCTCCACAAATCCCTTATCCCACCCCCCCGTACTGCTTCTATGCGGGTGTGCCCCCACCCACCCACTCCTGCCTCTCCACCCTGGCATTCCCCTAAACTGGGGCATAGAGCCTCCCCAGCACCATGGGCCTCTCCTCCCATTGAAAACCGACTGGGCCATCCTCTACTACATATGCGGCTGGAGAAATGGGTTCCTCCCTGTGGATTCTTTGGTTGGTGCTTTAGTCCCTGGGAGCTCTTTCTTTGCACTGAAGTATCAAAGCAAACGTTCTTCTCCTCCACCCCTGTTCCACCTGGCCACCCTTCAGTACCTTGGACTAGAGTTCTAGTAGCCTCTTTCCACTTTCCTGTAACATATATTCTATTTTACACCTCCACATAACACACACACACCTCCACGCACGCACGCGCGCACACACACACACACACACACACACGCACACACATACACACACATGCCCCTCTATATACATTTTCTGTAAAAATGGGCCTTTCTGGTGCCAAAGTGATGGCCTTAATTTTTATTTTTTAAATTCTTTTAGTTGATGCAAACATCATCTACACGCTCCTTATCTCGGGGATAATTTACATTATTTCTTTCCACTTCAGAAAGAATAATTTTCATTCTTACAAAACTAACTATTTTGGTCAAGACCTCAAGAGGCATTATTCCATGTTATTTCAGTTGTAGAATAAGGCAGGTACATTTGAATATTTTTTTAGAGAAAGAACTCCTTTAAAAGCTTTTTTTAGAAAAGATTTCTATTTAAACAGACAGTCAAATGGAACACCTGATTTTATTGAGACACTAAGAGACAAAATGGCCGGTGGTCTGCTTGGAGATTTCATCACCTGTAGGTTGCTCCAGGGACATGAAGGTTGGGAATTACCATGTGTCAGAGTTAGATGGTAAACCCAGGTTACTGGATTATTGCTTTTGGAAAGTGACATGATCTCTGTCAATGTGTGACTGATTTGTTGCTTCAGTGTCTCTCTGATATTAAATTTTGAGGAGTGGGCTCAAGTTTGTGCTTTGGGGCCATCTATCCTTATTTGTCATATAAAAGAGAGTGCATTCGAGCACTATGTGATGGGAGATGGTGAGGCTTTTTTTTTTTTTTTTTAATTCACTAAGGTCCATCTAAACCATGCTGGGTAGAAATGAAGATACAAGAGATTCTAAGAAATAATTAGATGGCTTAACAAGCCTAATTATCCAAAGGACTACCCACCCTCCAAAGGGGAAAGCAGGTACAGGGCATTTTTTTTAGCCCCTTTTCTCATCTCATGTCATGAGAATGCCAATGAGACTCGTCCACCCTCCACCTCCCACTTCCTGGTGCCAGATCTGTAAGCGCTTAGCCAAGCATGCTGGGAGACACAGAACCACTAAAGGGAAGGAGTAGCCGGATGTCTTGGGTTTTCTTCCCATTCCGTTCTGTTCTGTTCTCCTGACACCACCTCATTACTAGACGTAGGCACTAGACGTGACAGTCAACTACATTTGAACTGAGCAGAGGAGAGGTAGTGAAGGCAGAGTGTGCAGGAGACATGTCTCAAAGGCAGTCTCAGTCACCTAATCAGACTTTAATTTCCATTACAAATGACACAGAAACATCAAGCTCTGTCGTCTCCAACGATACTACACATAAAGGATGGACCGGAGACAACTCTCCAGGAATAGAAGCACTGTGTGCCATCTATATCACTTATGCTGGGATCATTTCAGTGGGCATCCTCGGAAATGCTATCCTCATCAAAGTCTTTTTCAAGACTAAATCCATGCAAACAGTTCCAAATATTTTCATCACCAGCCTGGCTTTCGGAGACCTGTTACTTCTGCTGACTTGTGTGCCTGTGGATGCAACCCACTACCTGGCAGAAGGATGGCTGTTTGGAAAGGTCGGTTGTAAAGTGCTTTCCTTCATCCGGCTCACTTCTGTCGGTGTGTCAGTGTTCACGCTAACAATTCTCAGCGCTGACAGGTGAGTTTCTTTTCTCTGTTCTATTTGCCGGGATGTGAAATTAGGGGAAGAGAGAGAGGAAAAAAAAGAAAGAAAGAAAGAAAGAAAAGCTTGTGCTTAGCATTTACTGGCTACCGGTTGGCTTTTCTCACACTCTGTAACCTAAATGTAAGATTGAAAAAGCAGCAGCCTTTTAAAATAAAAGTTAGAGTAAAAATGTTGAAATGCCTCTGTTAGCATCTGAAGAGTGCTTGAAAAATATGTGCTTTGGGCTGGGGTTTCCTTTCTTTGAAATGTAATTGTTTGCCTGAAAGAATAGCAAACGGTGTTTTTATTTTCCTCCAGCTTATTAAGTCAGGCAAATTGTTGCAGGTGCAAAGAAAAATGCTCATGCTTTATACATTAGTGCAGCCTAGTGGTATAACAGAGTCAACATGAAAACATTGATATAGGTGGGAAATGGACCGTGTATGCATTACCACGTACGAGAGGGACGGTAAAGAGAGAAAATGCATCTAATTTATTTGAAAGTCCCCAGATTATCTAGCGGGAGGTAAACAGTAAGGTTTTCAGCTCCCTGGCAATTCAGTGTCCTGTCATCATTGAATTCTGTTTGTGTTCTCCATGAGCATGGGCTGGCATTGTCATTCCCAGAGAAATAAGTTATTTCTGATGGACTTTTAAAATCCTGTGGCTATAGCCTGTGAAACAATCTCACTGTCAGGGAGTTGGGGCTCTGGGGTAGGGTGTGTTTAGTTTGAATACTGTATTATACTGTAGAGAATATCTATTGCTGAAAAACCATGAAAGCATGAAAAAAAAAAGAGGCTCCAAAGATTAAATTTTTTGAAAGAAGTCCACAGTTAATCAATGTCTGGCAGTACTGGCAGGGCTAGCTTTATATACTGAAATGTGGCAGGAGCAAAAGCTTGCTCTGTGTAAATATTATAACAATTACTATTATTCTACTGCTGCTGTTGTTGCTTTTACTGGTCTATATTCTTCTTGAGGGCAGACTCCCATGAAGGCTACAGGCTTTAAGTTGTCTCTGTCCAAATGAGGAGGCATCATTTCATGGGCCTCAACTTCTGATGTTATCCTAATCTCCTCCACTGATCCATTAAGTTAGGGAATGAAGTAGCCCTTAGGAATGGGGAAAACATGAGCTCTCTGCTTCTTACTGCTGGAAATCTTGTCTAGAAACACTACTTACTCTTCTAGGAGAATTAATTTGATTAACATGAGTCACTTATACATACAGGACTTCCTTAGAATACTTATGGCAACACATAGGTGGCGAATTACTCTCAAGTCACACAGAAAAACATGCTGAAAATGTCCTAAATAAAAAGTCTGCTCTAAAATTACAAAATCATAGATCTGGAATGCCTCATGGGAGTGAATAAGGGACACGCTGATTGGCATAAATAAAATCTCTGTCTTTGGAACCATATCCAGTTCTAGTTGGTTCTATATGATTGGAGACAAGAACGAACTGAATGATTGCTAAAGTCCTATGTGTCACTAATTTCAACTCTGCTGTGATTCTGTGTTTCTAGATACAAAGCAGTCGTGAAGCCACTTGAGCGACAGCCCCCCAATGCCATTCTGAAGACCTGTGCAAAAGCTGGTGGCATCTGGATCGTGTCTATGATATTTGCTCTGCCAGAGGCTATATTCTCAAATGTATACACTTTCCAAGATCCTAACAGAAATGTGACATTTGAATCATGTAACTCCTACCCTATCTCTGAGAGGCTTTTGCAAGAAATACATTCTCTGTTGTGTTTCTTGGTATTCTACATTATCCCGCTCTCGATTATCTCTGTCTATTATTCTTTGATTGCCAGGACTCTTTACAAAAGCACCCTGAACATACCGACTGAGGAACAAAGCCATGCCCGAAAGCAGGTATGTATAAATTGGTACTCCAGCGAATACAGCCTGAATTTAGAAGGGAGCCCCCTCCAACCGCTCTTCAGTGAGCTGCATTGCTTTTATCTGTGTATATATCAAATAGCAGTCTACTGTTGTAGGTATGAGGACAGCATCTCACTTGAGTCTGAAATTTAGCACACACTGTGAGCAATGCTGAGCAAGCTATTTGACCTCTCTGAGCCCCAATCTCTTTATGTGGACAATGGAGAAGAGGACTAAATGACAAAAACAGATATCAATGGTGAGTATTAGTATTGTAGACAGTGACAGTGTGAGAGGAGTCAGAGCTACTTGTCCTATAGAACGAGAATCTGCATAATGTGAAATTATAAAGCAAAGCGTAATTTGCTTTAGCAAGTATCACAGAGCAGTAGAAATGCACAGAATGAGATGCAAAACTCATCACATTAGTCAATGCAAACTACTTCTACATAGATAAGCAACCTGAGATCTGAGGACAGTGGGATGAAGTAAGTGCCCATGGCAAGAGAACACAGTGACTCACGCACACTTGATTAAGACCCTTGATGGAGTTAGGTGTGCTCTCCTTTCATAAATCTGCTCAGAATGAAAGGACAGTACCAAACATTGTCCTGTTTGATTGGTGATTGGGGAGGTTTCCATCCTGGAGAAGAGGGGAGTAGTGCCTTTTACAGAGAGGGGAGAAGGAGAGAG
This sequence comes from Mus musculus, assembly GCF_000001635.26. Classification (NCBI taxonomy): domain Eukaryota; kingdom Metazoa; phylum Chordata; class Mammalia; order Rodentia; family Muridae; genus Mus; species Mus musculus. Next base: position 57,046,271 of record NC_000086.7, read on the forward strand.
GGAAGAGGGAGAGAGAGAACTATTCCTTTCTGTGTAGTTCATCAGTTAGTTGCATAGCTGTGTTCTATAAGCTATATACTTAGTGTTCACGTGATCCAGCTATCTTTGCTCTGTCCATGGTTCTATGAGGTGCATGTCTTATACTAACAGGATAGGAGGATTCTCATATATGCTGAATGGCACATTTTGTTTCTATTCCCCTTCTGAGATGATTCAAATCCCTACAGACTAAAAACAACTTTAGTACCAACCTGACAACTTTCCTAACCTGCCGAAGACTGTGCTCACCTGTCAGCCTCTGCGGATGCAGTGAACGCTGTTCTGAGTAGTAGCATTCCTTTTAGTGAGATGAAATCACTGGGGATTCCACAGCACTGCTTGAGTTAGCTAGAGTATCTCAACTTCCAAGGACGGTGGGAGGCCTCAGAATGAGAGTTAATGAGGCCAAGATCACAGGTTACCATGCCAATTAGCTTGTCATGTTCTGTATCCACAGGCAGACTTCCCATGTGTCCCAGGCAGTTAGCTCATAAGCATGTGTTCAAAGCGAGGCCAGGTTTTAACTGTAAATTCCTATGCCAATCTAGAGTACCGTATTTTATTTTTATTTCTGCCAGCTAAATGATAGTGTGTGTGTCTCTGTGTGTGTTTGTACATTTTTCTCCCCATATAGATTGAATCCCGGAAGAGAATTGCCAAAACAGTTTTGGTGCTGGTGGCTCTGTTCGCACTCTGCTGGTTGCCGAATCATCTCCTGTATCTCTACCACTCCTTCACTTATGAAAGCTATGCAAACCACTCTGATGTCCCTTTTGTTATCATCATTTTCTCTCGGGTGCTGGCTTTCAGTAATTCCTGCGTGAACCCCTTTGCTCTCTATTGGCTGAGCAAGACCTTCCAGCAGCATTTTAAAGCTCAGCTCTGCTGCCTCAAGGCAGAGCAGCCTGAGCCTCCTCTTGGTGACATCCCCCTTAACAACCTCACTGTGATGGGGCGGGTCCCAGCTACTGGGAGTGCACATGTCTCTGAAATTAGTGTGACCCTGTTCAGTGGCAGTAGTGCCAAGAAGGGAGAGGACAAAGTTTAGATGTTACATTAAAAATGATGATTTTTAGTCCCACTGTGTGTATCCAGCTTTAAGCTGTGCATAGTACAGTGTCTGGGTTTTCTGTTGTTCATGAATTGTGTTGAAGTTTTCAGAAAGAATTATCCTTGTAAGTAATAGACAAACCATCATTTTCTTCAAGGTGCAAACAGTAATGCCATTTGGGCTTTCTAAATACAACAAAGCCCACCAAGTAGAGAAGAAGAGGTTTGGAAATACCAGTCAACTGTGAAGAAGGCTGTATAGAAGGGATGGTAAAGAAACCAGATAAAGGTTTAAATATCGAATTGGATCCCATCTCTCTGATATTCCTCATCTCTTGTGCACTCATGTGGTTATCTTAAAATAGTGCTTCTGTTTACTTGTGCAGTAAATCTAGAGATTCTACTCCGCAAACTAGGAGATCAAAAAGAGAGAAAACATCTCTTGCAGTGTTTTGTAAAATATCTCTCTATATATGCTTTCACAGAGTGATTGCCCTTTTCCTTCAATCGCCATTCCATTATAAGAAATCTTGCAATTGAAATGAAAATGTTTAAGAGTTGGAAGGTGTTAAACACTGATTCTGGGGCAGGGTGCTTCCCTTACTGGGTCAACACGTCCTGAATTTATGTAATTCTATTGCCATTTGGTTAATAACTAGGCAAAACCATGTCTCACGAGCATTGTGAGGAATTTGTCTTATTCACAGGACAACCAGGGGCCCCAGAGGAAGGATTCTTGTCCAAGTTTCTAAGCTGTCACTGTTGGAAACTCTTTCTTCTAAGGGAACTCATTTCATTTCAGTGAGCAGTGCCCTCTTTCTAAAGCCCAGAGGAACTGCCACTTGGAATTGTCATCTGGCTGTTCACGTGTCATCAGATCATCTACTTGCTTGATTTTCCTCAACTCGATGGGTGCCTAAGTCCTAGAGTTCACCTCTGTTACCAGAAGTCAGACAGAAGGCTCTGACTTGCTATCCTCGTCTCCAACTTGCTAACACAAATAAGCATGTTAATAAATGTAATTGGGAAAACAAAATCCTTGTAGTCAATAGATTTGTCAGACTTCAATTTGTGCTTTCAGAAATGTATTCTTGAAGCAAATAGCAGCTTACCTTTGGCACTATAGTTACATTTGTATTTGTAAAAACCTGGTTTGTTTTTTGTTTTTTGTTTTTAGAATGCTTTTGCTATTTTTGACCTTTAAATGGCTTGTGCTGTTGTGAACTTCTAATTATGTGGCTCAAAAGGGGCGGGGCATATAATAACACTGGGCTTTAAATGTCCGTAAAATTAGCTTACTTAAAGTGGGGGTGCTAATATTGTATTAACATTGCTTAAAAGTGAGCAAAGTTGTTGTAAAAAATCTGGAGGTGAGCAAATAAATATTAAATAAAGTTTGAATGGCTTTGTGTAACTTTTTACTCTAAAAATAATGACAGAATATAAGAACCCATTTCAATTCCAATACTTTTTAATTTTTAAATCACAAAACTAAGAAATATTTAATTTTTCTTAATTAGAAAACTGTTGTATATTTACTCTCCTGAGCCTAACACTTGAGAAATAATTTTATAAATGTACCAGGCCATGGACTTGAGAGAGAGCTCAGCAGTTAGAGTGCTTCCTGCATAAGCACGAGGCCCAGACTTCATATTCCAACACCCACCAGCCAGATGTGGGCTTGTACACATACGTAATTACAGCATGGAAGAGGGTTGAGATAATATGATCCCTGGCGCTTGCTGGCTGCCAGCCCAGATAGAAAAACAAAAACAAAAACAAAAACAAAGAAACCAGAAGCTCTGGGTTCAGTAAGAGACAATAACTCAAAAGGAATAAGAAAAAGTGATTTAAAAAAGATATATGGTACCTTCTCTGGCCTTCAAGGACATGCATGTGCACACACACACACATAGACAAAAGAATATAATATATATATGTATACATATGTACATATATATATTATTTAAGTGTTTATAAATAAGATAGGGAACTTTTGCACAGAAGGCCCTCTTCAGGCCTTTTATCTTCTATACACATACATATATACATATATACTTTTTTTTACTTATTGATTTATATATATAAAGTAAACAAGTAATTAGAACCCTAAATTTTATTTTACCTTATCTCCCACCCATTCTCTAAGAGAGTGGCCCCCGACCTAGGTATCCTCCAACCCTGGTACATCAAGTCCTTGAGGGGTTAGACTCATTCTCTCTCACTGAGGCCAGACAAGGCAGCCATGAAGACTAACTGAGCTCCCTGTCTGCTACATAGGTGCTGTAGGGCCTTCTTCCAGCCCGGGTATAGAACAAAAGTCCAGACAGTATTTTCCTGTTTCACAAAACTAGAGCCTCCATGAGTTAGGGATGAAATAGGTATAAAATAACTTCTCAGTTTTCAAGGGCATCAGTAGCTCAAAAACTGAGATTAAAATTCATGAGTTTATTTTTATTTGGGGAAATGAACTGATTTTATTTCTTGGGGTTAACTTCATAGGTGGCTATAATAATAGCCACAATTACATTTATATTGCTTATTGTTGTACAAAGTTCTCCTGAGATATTTCGTTTCTTTTTGTTTTTTTTTTTTTTTTTGTTTGTTTGTTTGTTTCGAGACAGGGTTTCTCTGTGTAGCCCTGGCTGTCCTGGCAGTCACTTTGTAGACCATGCTGGCCTCGAACTCAGAAATCCGCCTGCCTCTGCCTTCCAAGTGCTGGGATAAAAGGCGTGTGCCACCACGCCCGACGATATTTCATTTCTTTATTGAGGGTTCTAGATAGGGAGAGATTTGGGCACATGCAAAACATATTGTGAACATGTCCTAATTTTGATCAAGGTATTTCCTTCCTTAACAATTAGGATATGGATCACAGCAATACTCTAGGAGGTATAAAAACAGTGACAAAGTCATATATGACCAAAGCGTGTCCAGAGGGTATTATCTTCCTCACTGAAAAGTGTCCCCAATTTAACATTGTATACCTTCTGTAAGCAAATGTTGCTTTAAAGCATTTCTGAAGTTCATATTATCTTAGGTTAAAGATACATCAATTTTTTTTTTTTTGTCAGAAGAAACGCCTTCCCAACTAGGTTTATAGATTACAAGATATAAGGACAAGAAAACTCCCAAACATCATGAGGATGTGTGTGTGTGTGTGTGTGTGTGTGTGTGTGTGACCTTCCATAAAGTGTTTATAAGTAAGGCAGAGGAACTTCTGCAGAGAAGGCCCTTCTCAGGCCTTTTATCTTCTATAGGCACCCGTTTTCATTCTACTCTGACACCGAGTCTATATCTGTTTGTACTCAAACTTTATGGAACAAATGTATACTGGCTCAGGCAAGTATCTAGTGCAAACTGCAATGCTACCTTGAGCCAGATTCTCTATAGGCTTCCAGGAAGCTTTTGGACAAAAGCAACTGGGTGACTTGCAACCTTGACAGAAGATTTTTTCCCAGCTGGGCATGGTGGCACACGCCTTTAATCCCAGCATTCAGGAGGCAGAGGCAGGTGGATTTCTGAGTTCGAGGCCAGCCTGGTCTACAGAGTGAGTTCCAGGACAGCCAGGGCTACACAGAGAAACCCTGTCTCAAAAAAACAAACCAAAAAAAAATATTTTTCCCCATTTCCTTGTGTGTGTGTGTGTGGTGGGGAGGTTAGGGTATCTCCAACATTAAGAGTGTGTGCTATGTGCAATAACAATCATGCAGCGCACTATCTCTTCTATTGTAAACATACTCCAGAATGAAATGGAAGCCTAATAACAAATTAGTGAAAAGATCTATATACAGTTTTTAGATCAAAGCAAGAACTACTTAGCAGTGTTTAAATGCATCTAACAAAATCCACAGCATATATACAAGTTCAGTTCTCCAATTCTTCTACTAAAAACAAGAACCTCGTAAAAATAAGTATATTTGGAAACAACTACTGCTTTAATAATATCACTAAGGTTGAAATCAGATTCAGAGGTCTGTGAGGAGCCAAAATATTCTAGAACCCACCTGGAACCACTGTATTTACAAACAAAGGTGACTGGAATCGGAGTAATTTCTGACAAGCTTTTCCCTATGGTCAAGTCTGGGTCATAGTACTGATGTTTACACATATAGTATTTATTGCTACTTTTTTTCTTTTTTTTTTAGTGTCTTTTTTATTATCAGGTATTTTCCTCATTTACATTTCCAATGATATCCCAAAAGTCCCCCATACCCTCCCCCCCACTCCCCTACCCACCCACTCCCACTTTTTACTTTTAATGATTAAAAATTTTACTTGAATAGTTAACATTATTGCAATGAGCCTTGTTGATGAATGTAATCCATCAAAAAAAAAGCTGTTTAGAATTGTCTACTTTTTGAGTGTAAAAAGATGCACTATGTTCATAGCAGCCTTATTTATAATAGCCAGAAGCTGGAAAGAACCCAGATGCCCCTCAACAGAGGAATGGATACAGAAAATGTGGTACATTTACACAATGGAGTACTACTCAGCTATTAAAAAGAATGAATTTATGAAATCCCTAGGCAAATGGATGGACCTGGAGGGCATCATCCTGAGTGAGGTAACCCAATCACAAAGGAACTCACACAATATGTACTCACTGATAAGTGGATATTAGCCCAGAAACTTAGGATACCCAAGATATAAGATACAATTTGCTAAACGCATGAAATTCAAGAAGAACAAAGACCAAAGTGTGGACACTTTGCCCCTTCTTAGAATTGGGAACAAAACACCCATGGAAGGAGTTACAGAGACAAAGTTTGGAGCTGTGATGAAAGGACGGACCATCTAGAGACTGCCATATCCGGGGATCCATCCCATAATCAGCTTCCAAACGCTGACACCATTGCATACACTAGCAAGATTTTGCTGAAAGGACCCTGATATAGCTGTCTCTTGTGAGACTTTGCCAGGGCCTAGCAAACACATAAGTGGATGCTCACAGTCAGCTATTGGATGGATCACAGGGCCCCCAATGGAGGAGCTAGAGAAAATACCCAAGGAGCTAAAGGGATCTGCAACCCTATAGGTGGAACAACAATATGAACTAACCAGTACCCTGGAGCTCTTGTCTCTAGCTGCATATGTATCAAAAGATGGCCTAGTCAGTCATCACTGGAAAGAGAGGCCATTTGGACTTACAAACTTTATATGCCCCAGTACAGGGGAATGCCAGGGCCAAAAAGTGGGAGTGGGTGGGTAGGGGAGTGGGGAGGGGTATGGGGGACTTTTGGGATAGCATTGGAAATGTAAATGAGGAAAATACCTAATAAAAATATTTAAAAAATGCTTAAAACAAAATAATTGCTGCTCTCCCGCATCTGGTGCTCCTGTCATATTGTTCGCCAACTATAACTGAACCGCCCTTGATTTGTGCATGTCTTAGCTGCTGCCTCAGAATCTCCCTCAAAGCCTGGCACTTAATAGGAGTTCAGTAAATACTTGTCTGTCCTAAAAATATGGACCCCTTCCCTTTTCTAGGTGCATGAAACATCTAAGGAAAAAGCTCAGCTTTTCTTGGAAGACTGTTGGCTGTCTTACTAAGACACAAGGAAATGAGGCCATAGGGTTATGTTTACACTCAAGCTTCAAATTCCAGTCTGGAACACCTCGGACACGTTGCAGTAAGCTGCAGGCAAAAGCTCCTCTCACCTACAGCAGCCAGAGGGTGGTACCAGATGCCTAAAAGGGGGGTGAGATTAGGAAGTGATGGGGCCTTCTGCCCACTGCTTGTTAACTCATGCTTCACTAGACCTCCAAACAGCATGTTATGTGTTTGGGTTACTAAGATGAACAAAACCCGCGTGTACACTAAGGACAAGCATTCGAAAAATAAGACAATCCTCGGCTCCAGTGCAGGGGCGGGGATTTGCGCGAAGGAGGCGCCAAGGTTTCGCGAAGCGGGAGAAACTTGTCCCACGGTCCCACCCACCTCCCCAAGATGGCGCCTGCCGCAAAGCCCATTCCGCGCCAGCTCTACTGGAAGAGTCCTTTTTCAGGCTATCGCTTCGGCCAAACTCGTCCGGAGCGCAGAGGAGCCCGAGGTTAACGAGGTGCCATGCATTTCGGCAGGCTGCGTCCCTAAAGGCCAGTTCCCAATAAGTACAGACACGCGGCGGCAGCCGGGCTCCGAGGCCCCGCCCCCTGGCCGCGCAAGCGTCGCGGACCTTTGACGTCCCGTGGGCGGGTCGGCGCGACCCGCTACGTTGCCACCCGCGCGGACAATGGCGACTGCATCAGCCTGAGGGGGACTTCGCTCTCAACTCGTTGCCTGACGTGGCGGGGAGGAAGCTGTGGCGCCTCCGGAACCGGCCGCAGCGGTGACAGCGCGCCTGCGCGCTTCCGCCTCGCCCTGGCCCCAGCAGCGGCGGCGGCGAGGCCCTGCGGAGCCCGCCAGGTGGGTGGCAGCGACAGCGCTGACCATTTGTTGGCGCAGGCGTGCACGAGGGGGGCGGGCGGGAGGGCGGAGTCTGGGCGGTGCCTCGCAGACTTCCCAGGGTCTGCTGGGGCGCTGCGGGAGGCGGCCCGGGAGTTGCAGTGCACAGTCCAAGCTCTGCAGACCTCTCTTTCTCTGCTCTTGTCCAGCGCCCTCTCGGCCTCTTCACTTCTCTGACCGCGGTGTCCGGGACTACGTGAGAACCATGAGTGGCAACAACTTGAGCGGGAACGATGAGTTTGATGAGCAATTGCGAATGCAAGAATTGTATGGAGGAGACCCCAAGGAAGGTGACACCCAGAATGAGCCCTCTGGAGAAGCCCATTCTTTGGGACAACCACCAGATGACACTCCTTACGAGTGGGACCTTGATAAGAAGGCTTGGTTCCCTAAGGTAAGAAAGAGTATCGGAGTCCCACTGCGGAGCGGGGCCATAGGGTTCACTGGCAGCCCTTGCGGGACATTCCTCTTCTGTTTGCTCCACTGAAGTACTAGGTCTCTGAACCGGTGGTTGGTGGCTAGTCTATTGGTTCAGTCTATTGCATTCCCGATGTATAAAGGAAAGTAAATCTTAGGGTGGTGCCTTAAGTGATTTTTTTGTGCCTTATTAATTTGTGTATGTATGTGAAGGTCACAATTCGTTTTTATCTTGATATTTTTACTGCACAGAGGAAGAACACCAAGGAAATCACATTAGTAAGACTTTTATCCTGTATAGCCAAACTTAATTTACGCTTCCTGTACATGTTTGTGTAGAATGCAGCTTGTTGATTTACAGGGTGGAAGAGGTGTCATTCACCTCTACTGAAGAAACTTTTCTTGATTCTTGTTTTATCTATTAAATTTTGTTCCAGGGCATCTGAGTTCGGACCCTATAACCACAGGAATATGACTAGGAATGCACAGGAAATGAATGAAAGAGATCTATACATTTGTACTTGGGAATTGCTAAGTGTTTAATTTCAACATGGAAATAGCACAAGTGGTGTTGAACCTGGTCTTGTAAACTGTATGGTAACTGTACTCTGTTAGTCTTAGCCTCATAGGAACTTTGGCATCAAAGGGAACTAACAGCGCGACAAGCGACCGGAGAGGCAATCACACAAAACTTTTTCCATTGTGCAGGGGGATTGATTGTTGGTTGAAAAATTTCAGCTATTTATTTGTGCATATTTTAAGCATCCCAAACTGTAAAAATTTACAATTGAACTTCTGGACTGGCAATGCCCACTTGACTGTACATGTGATTTCTTTAAAGAGCGCTTTTAGTAGTCTGACAAACAATTATTTGGTATCTGGGTACCCAAAAGTGGATTCGGTGATGAAATTACTAGTTGACTTTGGGTTTTACCATCTCGTTTATTCAATACTTTTTTTGTTTTATGTATTGGCCACTTTAGTCATATACACTGTAGAGAAGTAGTAATTTATAAACATGTAGGAACGGGTGATAGCATCACTTAAAACTATGCGTGTTGTTTTGGCAGTCTGTGCACCTTTGTCCTACTTTGATCACACTACATGGTGTCCATATAAGGAGACTGGTCTTGGGTTGTACTTGAATTAGTACAGCTGCTTGTGGTGTAAACACTTGTTTTAAGTTTTAGGTTATATTTCTGAATGTACAGCCTTATACCACAGTTTCCACAAGTAAATTAACCTTGTCTGCATGTGTTTTGACTTCTCTATTTAGATCACCGAAGATTTCATTGCTACGTATCAGGCTAACTACGGCTTTTCTAGTGATGGTGCATCCAGCTCTACTGCGAACGTCCAGGACGCCAACACTAAGGCTGTAGAAGAACCTCCACAAAAAGAAGTCCCGGAGACCCCTGACTCCAAAAGGAAGGGGGAAAAGAGAAAGGCTGAATCTGGCAAGTGGTCCTGTCCTTGCCAAACCTGCCTTTAGAAGTGAGATAGGAAAAATTTGTAAATCCGTTTTACATTTTGCAGAATTATAATAGCGTTGAAAGAGCGATGATGTGACGAGTTTTCACTTTCAAATAGGCGTAAAGTCATGAAGAACAGAGGTAGCCCTTTTTCTTTTTCAGAGCGATAAAGGTCATTCACAGTCGAAAGGTTTATGTATTTTGCACGCTCTGTAGTGATTTGAATTAGTCGTCGTCTTCTGAAATAAAGAGAACATTCTAAAACTTTGAAGAAACTGCCATTGCCAAGATTTCATAATGTAATTCTTGTTTCTTTCGAATGTTTTATTTATTTCCCTTTGATTTTTTTAGGATGGTTCCATGTTGAAGAAGACAGAAATACAAATGTATACGTGTCAGGTATTTATACTGTTGCAATGCCGTTTTCATGTTGGAAACATTTAGTGTTGAGACTTTGTGCTAAGTGAGTTTTAGTTTTGGTGGGTTTTGTTCACCTGCTTTTGTTAGCTAGGAATTTACTTAGTATGGAATGAAGAAAAGTTATGCAATGTTACATGCTGTTCTTATGCCTGCCTTAGATAATTTATAGCAGTTTGTTCCTTCAGATTTAGTGAAGTGTAAGCATAGCATAACTGATATTTTTTAGTGTATAAAATACAGTCTTCACATTTATAGATAGGAAGTTTTTGTACTCCTTTATACAAGTCAGCTTTGTATTCACGTAGAGGTTTCAGGTTTCTCATTGGTAAAATGCTAAAAACTTTTACCTTCATTAAATACTTTGAAATTGTTCTCTGAAATTACAGGTCTCCCTCCAGACATCACAGTGGATGAATTTATTCAGCTCATGTCCAAATTTGGCATTATTATGAGAGATCCTCAGACTGAAGAGTTTAAAGTTAAACTGTACAAAGATGATCAAGGGAATCTTAAAGGAGATGGGCTTTGTTGTTATCTGAAGGTTGGTATTTGGTCAAGTCTCTCATCCCTTCCATTTTTAACCCAGGAAGCAAGGCTCGAATATTAGAGATACTAGCCCAAACCACCAACCATCCAAAGCAAAATACAAAGAAAATAGGTCACCTTAGTGACACTAGGATTATTTGCTTGTTTTAAGAAACTGTTTGCTACAAGATCAGCATGCTATATAAATAGGTAATTGAGGGGCTTCTCTTTTTTTTTGGTTTTTCGAGACAGGTTTTCTCTGTATAGCCCTGGCTGTCCTGGAACTCACTTTGTAGACCAGGCTGGCCTCGAACTCAGAAATCCGCCTGACTCTGCCTCCGTAGTGCTGGGATTAAAGGCGTGTTCCACCACGCCCGGCGAGGGGCTTCTCTTATCTTCAAGAATTTCACTGCAAAGACCTCTTCCTCAGTGTATGTAATCAAGAGTGTAAAAATCTGAGAAGAAAAAAGCCATTGACATTTTATTTGCACATTGGAGTGAACTGGAATGGAGTCTAGCAAAGTCGTGACTGCTGTCTGTTTTTGCAAATACAGTTTTGTTGGAACACAACCCCACTGGCTCACTTATGTTTTTGTGTCTGGCTACTTTCATGTTTCATCAGAAGCATTGAGTGGTTGTAGCGATAACCCTGACTCTCAAAGCCTAAACTGTTTACTAACTGGCTCTTGACAAAAGGTGTTTTCTAACGCCAAATTAGACTAGAAAGGAGATGGTGAATTATACTTACTGCTTCAAACACCAGGGAAGAGAATTAGAATGGAAATTGGCAGAACTGTGTATAGTCTTTTCACTGCAAATTGTACAGGCCTTGATTGATGTGAAAGGAAGCTATCATTTCTGGGAACACCAGTCAGTCAGTCATCTTCGTGGCACTTGTCATCTCACCTGGCACAAAACAAATGGCCACAATTATGACATATGCATTTGTCATAGAACCTGAAAATAATTACAAATCAAGTAAAAAATGATAATGTGGTAGTATAACTATCATAGGTGTGTAGTTAGTGGGATCAGAAGAAAGTAGGCTTGAGATGGCAAGGTTTGGGGTTATCAGTTTTTAATCTGGTAAGTGAACCCTTCCATGATCATTTGGGATGTTAATCTTCTATGTTCATATGTAAAATTTGAGAATTTTACCAGCACAAAGTTGACTAAAAATCTGTGAATTGAATTTTAAAAAGAACAGGGTGTTGATGGGAACTTAAAAAAAGTTTTTCTTTTATTTATGTATATACATGGGGGGCATTTATATATGTGCTTATGAATGCTGTTGCATACAGAGGCCAGAAGAAGATGTTGGACCTGTGGAGCTGGAGTTATAGAGTGTTATGAGCTACTGGGCCTGCTGGGAGCTGAACATGGGTCCTCTGCGGAAGCTACCCATTATGGCTTCTGGGAGCTGAACAAGGGCTCTTAACAGTTGAACGGTCTCTTCCACTCCATGATTGGATTTTTACAGAATAATATTGTTCTATGAAACACTTTTAGATAAAACTTAGGGCCCATGAAAGTAACAAATTGTCAAACCAATAAGTTGCACTGTAGAAAATAAAGTTAATTATTCCAGAATCCATATTTAATTGAGCAGCTTAGGTCAGTGGTCCTTTTTCCTTTCCTCAGGCCTTTTGTTCTTTGACTCTGAGTAGGGGTGACAACTAATGTGTTTGTGTAGGACCCTGAATCCATAACTGCACTTAATATATAAGCCATTCAATAATTATCGTCTACTAAGCATGTTATTACAGGTGTATATTCTAGTTTGAAGAAGCTGAACACTAAAGACTGGCTGTATTACTTCCAGCTCCTTGATCACCCACTGTTAGGTAGCTGTTATAGAATTTCACAACTGGACTGTGCCACAGATATTACTCAGTTCACTCCTCTCATTCTACAGATGAGATATTTGGGCTCCTAGAGACAAAACTTACCCAGTAATATAATTTACGGAACACCTACTGTATGTTTTGCCCTAACCTTTCCATAAACTATTTCACCTAATTTCTAAGGAGCCCTGTGATGAAGATATTTTAGCTTTATGCAGATGGAGAAATTGGAGGTTTAGAGAACTAGTCATGTACCTACGTTAACACAGGTGTGTGAGGTATATGTGGGTTTGAACAAAGCTTTTCTTTATCCCAAAGTAGGTGGCTGGCATTGTTTATATCAAAAGATTAAGTTTCATGTCAGTGGTCAACTTAATGAGTATTTTATTTTGCCTTTATAAAGAAAGAATCTGTGGAGCTTGCATTAAAACTTTTGGATGAAGATGAAATTAGAGGCTACAAATTGCATGTGGAGGTGGCAAAGTTCCAGCTCAAGGGTGAATACGATGCCTCAAAGAAGAAGAAGAAGTGCAAAGATTATAAGAAGAAGCTGTCTCTACAACAGAAGTATGTATTTTTTTTGAAATTACATAGAAATATTTTAAAGCATTGTTTTGATAATAGGTACTTAGTTTTGTTCCATCAAACATGTCTACAAATTACTCTAAAGGAATTTCATTAGCTAGTCAGGGCTCATTGGCAGTCTCTTCCACAGGCTGATTTGGTAGTGGTCAGGAGGGTTGTCTTTTTCTGGGATGATTAAAAAAAGAAGTCTGTTCTAGGCTTTTTTATTCAAAAACAAAATGGTGAGTGATGGGCTCCTAATGAACTGAATGTCATTGTCCCTTCCTCCTCTCTTCCCATATTTCCTGCCCCTCTCTACCTTCTGTGCTTCCAGTCTTCAGTAAGTAAATGAAGAACTTAAATTTGGGGGTGATTATTTATGATGTAAAAGGGGACTTAATTTAGTTCAGTATTGACCATCAAATGAAGAATTGAAGCTTTTATTCTAGAACCATGACTTCATTTTTACTGTGGATTGAAATCAATTGCCAGGAACTAAATTTGTATATACAGGTTTGTTAGTAAAAGTTAGAAAGGTGAAAGTTGTATCATTGCATTTACCATATAGATGTCTGTTTGTATATGTATATATAAAATGGGACATGTATGTTAATTTGTTATTAAGCACATTTTAGGACATTAGTCAAAATAATAAATACTTTCACCAGTGAATTCTGTTAACATTCTAGCATTATGCTTAAACTCATGATAAAATGATCATCATATTTTCTTTGTGTGTGGCCATCACTTTTCTCTCCCACAAATCTGAACCCAGATTTCATATCACTGTTACTTTTGTTACATTAGGCAGTTGGATTGGAGACCTGAGAGACGAGCTGGACCAAACCGGCTGCGCCATGAGCGAGTTGTCATTCTCAAAAATATGTTTCACCCCATGGACTTTGAGGTAAGAAATGTTGTTTTATCATGTAAAAATTCTGGATTTTTTTTTTTACAAGAGGGTGCTAAGCTTACCGTGCCCTATCACTGTGGAGGCATATTTCTGAGGTCATGGTAGGATAGGAAAATGGAACAAAGAATCAGCCCGTATTTAGAATTCCCTGTGTCTATCCTGTTCTTATTTTGATTGGATTCCGGATAAGACTGTTACTAGTCATACTGTGGGCCAAAATCACAGCTGTTTGCTGCCTGAAATCCAAGATTGATGGGAACAGCCTGTGGCTTTGTAGTACAGCTGATTTTGGCGGAGAATACCAGTTCCACACTCGCATCTGAAAACTGAGAAAAGTTTGATCTTTAAAGGAATCTGATGTTCCAAGAGTGGTGGTTGTTTTTCTGGACCACATTTTAATATCCATGTAAAAATCCCCAAACCAGCAAGTAAGGTGTTAAATAGAAACTGTCATGATAGCTTTCATTGGGTTGTGCCTTCTGATATTATTGCTAGCTACCATAGATGCATACTATCAGTAGTAGAAAAATAACTTTTTTTCTCTCTAGTTCTGGAATTAATGATAGCACATTGCACACAAGGAGGAAAAATTCATAATGTTAAAATTCAGTTTTGGAAACATTCTAGTTGCAGTCTCTATCTGATCTTGTTCTTTTTATTCACGTTGTCAACAGTGTCACAATGGCTCTTTCAGTTTAGCCCCTTAGCATGGGCCTTCAAATGGACAGGTCATTGCTGAACAGTCCGAATAAAGCCCTGGAGTTTACAGTGCACTTGTGGAGTCTGAACATCTTTTCATGATTAGATGGGTTGCTTAATGTCTCTTTTCACCTGAAATCCAGAAGGCTCTTGACATATATATACAGCTATTTTAAATTTACAATAGTAATGAAGTACAGTTGAAAATCAAATGCATACTCCATAGAGAGTCTCTGACTTGCACTGCCTTGAGGTTTCCCCAAGTTTAAAATGGTGTGACAGCAGTTGTGCATGCAACAGGAGCCATGATTGACATTTTGGATTTTGAGATTTTTGTCAGGCTAATGACATTTGATACGATCCTTTCTCACAATACTGGGCAGCAGCTGCAAGCTTCAGGGCTCCATCAGCCGTTTGCCATGAGGGTCAGCAGTGACCATGAGGTCTACAGTGTACCTATCAGATGTTCAGTAAACTAGCTGAACTATCTAACACTGTGTCAGAAAATCAGAAACTATGTTTTGTGAGATGTTTAGCCCAGCTGTAAGCTGACATGTTCTGTGTGTTTTAAAGGTGGAGGACACTACACTGCTACATTGTATCCTTTATACTGAGTAAATTGTCACTTTTGCCTGGGCTTAGTAAGACAAGTGGGCTACCTGTACTTGCTTTTTGAAATGTTGTCATTGCCAGAGGAGGTTTAAACAATACTGCACGTAATCCACTAGAGTTACTGCCTTTTTATCATGTCTTCTGGAGAATGAGTGCTTGCTTTATCAGGTGGGATGCATCCATCCATCCTGCTTATGCCAAAAGACATAACTGTAAACTTCATCCCAACCATCTCGCCCTCTGCAAGGAAGTCTAATTGCATCTGCTCTTTCTTCTTCCTCTGACCTTGCTCACTGGGAGAACTTTCTCCAATAAAACTGTCACACTATGTACACTTAGGTTTTCCTAGAGCAACCCATATAATTTCCCTCCTAAAAACTACTTTGTTTTTTCGGTTTGTTTTTTTTTTTTGAGATGGACCTTCACTGTGTAGCTCAGTATGGTCTTGAAGTTGCTTTGTAGCCCAGACTGGCCTCAAACTCAAAATCATCTTGTTTCCTTCCACCTCCTGGAGTGCTACAGCCTTATGCTGTATATTTGTTCCTGGCCAATGCAAACTCCTTCTGGTGGATGTTTTTGAAGACAGAAGCTTCAAACTTATTGATGACTGTTTCAAAATCAGTCCAGGACCCAGCAAGATGGTTTACTTGGTAAAGGTATTTGCCATCAAGCCTGACCACCTGAGTCTGATCCTTTGAACCCACAAGGTAGAAGGAGAGAACCAACTCTCATGAGTTGTCATCTGACCTCTGTAGGTGTCCTTTTGTACATATGCACGCATGAACGAGTGAGTGAATGAATGGATGAGCTAACAAATCAACAAGCATACATATGTCAGCATATATGTATGTGTGTAATAAAAATCCTTGGTTTGTTTCTCGCTGGTACTTTAAAGTTACAAAGCTTTCATCTTCCTGTTTGGTTTTCCTTCCTAGTATTTCTTTCCCACTGCCACACACACTGTGAGTTCCCCAAGAGCCAGGACTTTGTCTACTTTGTTTGCTGCTGTATTTCTGATGTACAGAATTGTGTTTTTCACTCCTCTGTACTTGAGCATACATGTATTATTTTGTCGTGAATAGTTTTGTGGTGCTCAGATTTAACCAGGGCCTTGAATGTGAAGCACACATTCCACCAGGAAACTTTACCCCAACCCTTCCCTTTATTTTTGTGTGAAGAGTAATTGAAGGGACGAGTGAGGTCCTGTGACTTCCAAGTCTAGCTTTCCATTGCCTAATAGAAGAGACGGTTACTCTTTAGCATCTTTGTAAAGAAGGGCAAGTTTGTACCGCTAGTGCTGTGCTGATAGAGGGGCAAGACAGTCTGTTCTGGCAGTGGTAAAGTTCAGAATTGTCAGGGAAAGAAACCCTTGTTAGTGTATGCTCTCTTTGTTTGCCCAGATGCCTGATCTCCAGTGATCTTACTAGCTTGCTGAGAGCCTGTTAACAAGAAACATGGCAGTCGTCTTGCTTTTTTTGTTCGGGGTTTCTGGACCTGGACCTCAAATCAGGTCACTGTAGACCTGCATAGTCTTAAGTAGAGTAGACTCTAGCCACAATTATTAGAATTCAGATTTGTCTCTGCAGTTAAACAAGACATGTAGTAGCTCCTGTGTTGAGTAGTACAGACACATAGAAGAACTGTATCATCACAGAAAAGTGCTGGATGATACTGGTATAGATGCTCAGGTTGGTTTCAAGCCTACAATCCTGCTACTTCCCATGAGCTGGGATCACAAGGATGGTCCTGTGGTCTTGATAGAAGGATTCAGGAGGAATTTTAGGGACTGTTTAATTTGACTAAGGACTGGTTTTGAACCTAAAGAATAGACACCGACATTCAACTTTTTAGAGGAAAACAAAAACAACATTATTGATTTACCCCAATGTATCTGAAAGAACTCATTTGGAAGGGTTGAGTAATGTTAGAAGCTGCGTATCTAAAAATCCTCTGTGGTATCAGAGTAAGTAATGAAGGACAGTTTTGTAATGTAAGTTCTAATGGGTCAAGTGTTCACTTCAAAGCCTTATCTAAAACTTTATTTAGCCTGGAAAGTTTGACTATCAAGAAATGAAGAATCAGAACTCTGACATGAAGGGAGGTTCCTTTTTGTGCACATCAGCATGCTCTAATACAGTGTGAGAAGCTAAGGTGAAGCTAGGAAGATTAATTTTACTAAGGACATGCCTAGTAATCCATGGTCATTATCCAGCATTTTAGTCAGTGGGAAGTTGAGATCAGAGAGTTCCATGTCTAGCTCACTAGGTTAAAGAGTCTTCCTGGAGACAGGAAGCAAGCGTTAGGCTACTAGAGCAGAGGTGAAGTATCTGTTTCTGCCATTTGCATGCCCTGAAGCTTGGAGGTCTGGTTTTCCCTTACTGGGAATCCTGAAGACTTGCAGAGGTCTGGGAGGAGAGTCGTCCTGAATCAGGGACCATTGGGGTCAGCAGTGCTTCACATTTCTGTAGCACATTCACAGCAGAAAAGCAACACACACACTCACACACACTCACACACACACACACACACACACACACACACACACACACACTCACACACTCACACAGTGATGTCTACATATATAGTTTCCCTTTGCTACTGTGGACTGCTTCTCTCAGCCACACTTGTCTACTTCTACCTTCTGACTTAGGCCTGAGCTACTGCAGTGAGTGAAGACTTCCATCTCTAGTCTTGATTCTTTCATCTATTACTGCAGTCTGCAGACAAATGTACCTACCTTTAAGCAAAGTACTGTTTTTCATTTGTTAATTTGTCCCAGTAATAAATTTGGTTCTTGAATTATGAAGAAGGAGGGAACTCCATTTTAAGCACGTTTGTTTTTGCAGGATGACCCATTGGTACTGAATGAGATCAGAGAAGATCTGCGAGTAGAATGTTCCAAGTTTGGGCAGATTCGGAAGCTCCTTCTGTTTGATGTAAGTTCACTGAGTGCTGAAGCCTCACATCCTTTCGAGCTGAGGAGTGAGTGAGAGTGCCGTGGGATTTCGATGCCTGTTTTTCTATCGAAGGCCTGCTGTCTGTCAGCAGTAGCTCAGTGAACATGGCTCCTATGGCAAGGCCTTGATTGATTTGATGTGCCGAGTTTACTTCCCTTCCTCCTGACTGTTTAAAAGAGTGAGCGCAAGTAGAAGGAGAATGTGTGCAGAATTAGTTTTCTCGAGGCTCTTGACTTTCTCTGAATTATTCACCTGATCACAGTTAAGGAACAAAAGCTTCCTTGTGTATTTTCCCCTGTACTTCCAAAACTGATAGGAAGTACTTAAGTGACCATTTATTACAGTGTATTGATGCTGTGCTGATTGTGAGGGGCTTTATGTATCCATCGCAATCTTCAGAAGTGGGTAGCTATGAGCCCTACAGATGAGGAAGCCACATCTTTCCCTGTGTGAGTCCTTACTCAGTGCTCCTTCAGCTCCTAACATGCAGTGTTTAGTCCCAGGGCAAATCTGATCTCATTTCACACTTAACAATCACATGCTCTGGCCTCTTGGGTAGTGTTGGTAACAGAACCATTTGTGAGAACACTCTACTGGGGTTTGCTAAACAAGGAACAGCTACAGACTCAGCTGAGCATGGGGAATGGGGTGGGGAAGAGGGAGCTCTTCCATCCTGTAGCTCAGAGTGTCAGGAGAATGCTACTCCTAACCTGGCTTAGCTAATGCGAGTCTGATTGCTAACCTTGTCATTCAGTCCTCCTTACTCTTGTCTTTTTAGAGACACCCAGATGGTGTGGCCTCTGTGTCCTTCAGAGAGCCAGAGGAGGCTGACCATTGTATTCAGACTCTGGATGGAAGGTGGTTTGGTGGCCGACAGATCACTGCTCAAGCCTGGGATGGGACTACAGATTATCAGGTAAATCCTGCAGCTGTCAAGAGCACATGAACTTGCATTGTCACAAGTTAGTGTGGGAGTTGGTGTAATCTGTTTTGTATAATGCAACTTGTAAAGAATGTTTTACATTGGAGGAGAGAGAAAAACTTTTCACTTCTCAGCTTATAAGTCTGAAATTTTGAGACTTTCTTAGAATAATAAAAGAAAATATTAAACTAAAGTATTCCACATCCTTTCTCATTACAGAGAATGGACAAAGCTGACATAGTAATGTTTTGGGAAAAGAAATATTTCCATGATCCCAATAATTACTTATATTTATATGATCTTCTTTAAGGTTGACTGTGTGTAAGGTTGATTAACCAAGGTTTTGAAGACTGGAGAGCAGGGAAATGCTTGGCTTGCTTTGGAAAAGTTGCTTTATAAGCTAGGGTACTTGTGTCAGTATTAGAAATGCTCAGAGAAGTTCCTGCTTCTTTTTTGCCTTAAACTCATTTTAATACTAGCTCCTGTTTGTGCACAGGTAGAGGAGACCTCAAGAGAAAGAGAGGAGCGGCTGAGAGGCTGGGAGGCATTCCTCAATGCTCCTGAGGCCAGCAGAGGCCTCCGGCGGATGGATTCCATCGCTGGTTCAGAAAGGCCAGGGCCTTCCAGAATGAGGCATTTTTCAGAGCACCCAAGTATGTCTAATATGAAGGCTCAGGAAGCTACAACTGGAATGGCATTTGAAGAAACTATCGATGAAAATAAGTTTGAAAAGGCAGAAGAAGGGGGAGAATCCGAAGGAGATGCTTCTGAAAAAGATGCCAAAGAAGGTGGGTCTGATGGGGACCACCCTGAGAGAGAGGGTGGAGAAGGCTGCTCCAAGAAAGAGAATGAAGAGGGCTGCCCTGAGAGGGCGCTTGAGCCTGAGGAGGGTAATCCTCAAACCGAGGCTCAAGAGAATGGCCCTGAAAGGGAAGCTAGGAAGAAAAGCAAAATGGATTATGAGAAGAATGGCTTTTCAAAAGAGTCTGAAGACAATGACCTTGGCAAGGAGTCTGAAGGGGAAGACAGCCTCAAGAAAGAGTCGGAAGATGATGATTCAGAGGAGGAATCTGAGGAAGACAGCTCAGAAAAGCAATCTCAAGATGGCTCTGACAAAGAAATAGAAGAAAATGGTGTTAAAAAAGATGTTGACCAGGATGTCTCTGACAAGGAGTTCCCAGAAGATGTTGAGAAAGAGTCAGAAGAAAATGAGACTGACAAATCAGAATTTGATGAAGGTTCTGAAAGAGTGTTAGATGAGGAAGGCTCGGAGAGAGAATTTGAGGAAGACTCAGATGAAAAGGAGGAAGAAGGTGATGATGATGAAGAAGAGGTCGTATATGAAAGGGTTTTTGATGATGATTCTGATGACATTGAGGAGGAAGAAGAAGCAGATGAAAAGGAGTGTGAAGATGCTGATGACAAAGAGGAAGACAATGATATAGATGAAAAGCTCTTTGATGACTCCGATGAGAAGGAAGATGAAGAAGACACAGATGGAAAGAAAGATGATGATGCCAGTGACAAGGTATTCGAAGACAATTCCAATGAGAAGTTGTTTGATGAGGAAGAAGGTCCCAATGAGAAGTTGTTTGATGATTCTGATGAGAGAGGGACTGTGGGGAATGTGAAGGAAGATGGGTCTCAGTCCACAGACAGCAGCTTTGCCCTCAGTAGTAGTGATGATGATGATGATGAAGTGTAATCTTTTCCAGTTGCTTCTTAGGGAGAGCCCTGCATCTCCATTTGCCCATGCTTCAGGGTCAATAGTAGTGTTACAGCAACATGTGCATAGTGGTAGGATGCCATCTGACTAATGTCTCGAAGGGTTTTGTTCTCACCTGTACCAGTGGATTTAAATATGTTTATTGGTTCTTCAGTTCAAAACTTCACAGTTACCATGCAAGTAAACTGGATATCTGTCATTTTGTTGGATTTGTTAAATGCATGCAAAAGAATATTTTTAAAGTATTCTAATTGGAGTTTGTGATATTCAGAAATAAAGATTAAATTGGTAATATGCAGAACCTGAAATGTGGACTTGAGTTAACTTGTGTCTTAAATCAAATAATTGCTTGATTCCTCCCACAGCCCTATTTCCAGCTGTATTAACCATTTGGGATGACATTTCCCCATTCTGCACCACAGCATGGTCCTAAAGTCAAAAGAAATGACACTTTAGACTCCCTCCCTCAATCCTTGGAAGTTACCTTTTTTTTTTTAATTCTTTTTTCTACAGTCTTTCTACTAAAACCAAGATATGCAAAACTGAATTCTGTGTGATCCACAGCTTCATTTATTTAAAGTAGGTGATCAGAGTTGGACTGTTCCAGTCTAGACAATAACTGAATTTAGCAGGCCTCTCTCTAGAAAGATGTGTGTGCATTACACAGCTGCTTATATACACTTTGGAGAAGTTCATGGATTCCACTGGAGATTAATAACTTTTCCTAAAAATATAGTAGGGTCTTGTTGTAGAAATCACAGTTCTTATTATTGTGCCAAGTCAGGTTGCTCCAGTGTAATTAGGATTCATCCTTCATCATGTTTTCTCAACATTAGTATTGAGTATTGGTGAATTTACTAATAGTGTAGTGTTAAGACTTGAGGCCCCAGGGAGTGGGGTGGGTGTGGGTGGGGACATCCTCTTGGAGATGGGGGGGGGGGTATGGGATAAGGAACAGTCAGAGGGTGGACCAGGAGGCAGGTAACGACTGGACTGTAAAAAACAAAAATAAATACAAATTATATAAAGAAGTTCTGTTGGAAGCCATGAACTTCATCAGCACTCAAACACCCACTTATTAGAGACTACCTCTAAAGGGAAGGAATACTTGGCCTATTCACATTGGTTGGAATGTGTGGTTGACCAACATGAATTAGATGCACAGCTATGAAGGGTATGTGTGTGGTGTGTTATTTTGGCTCTATATAGCAGCACACGTAATCCCAGCAGTAGAGAGGCAGGGGTAGTCCAAGACCATCCTGAGCTCCATAGGTTAAGGCCAGCCTCAGCCTCACACTGAAACCTCATTTCAGGAACAAAAGCATACTTTGAAAAATCTAGATTCTGCCATTAAACAATAGACCTGATAAAGCTGATGAGTTGTTTGGGGGTATTAAGGACTAACACTGCTTGGCAAAGACTTCTTGTCATTTGCACATAGGAAATCATAGTACTTTTTGGACTTGAAAGCATTTCCGACCCTAGCCGGTTACTATCTCCATATCCCAGGTTAATGTCTTTGTGTGTGTGTGTGTGTGTGTGTGTGTGAGAGAGAGAGGGGGGGGGGGAATGAGAGAGAATTTCAATTAGGTTATGCTGTCCCCATAGCCTGACCAGTATTCCCACATTATTTCATTTGGTAGATTTAAAAAATACTCATACTATTTTCATGTGAACAGTAAAAGTCACAGCTATGAAATGGTTCATAGCTTGTGCAGTGTCAAATTAGCAAAGTCAAATGGGTAAAAATGATGAAAATACATGCACATAGGAAATTTATCAAATTGAAAAGCACACAGCACTTCTCAACAGCTGTCTCAATGTCTGCCTTTAGTGCTCCATAAAGGCTGGAGAGTTGCCTCAGAAGTTAAGAGCTCTTGTTGCTTTTGCAGCAGACCTGGCTTCAGTTCCCCTGTGGGGGCTCATGGTCATCTATAACTCCAGTCCCAGGGGATCCAAAGCCACCTTCTGACCTTCACAGGCACTGGGTACACACACAGTGATCATGCATACATGGAGGCAAAACAACATGGAAACCTAAAACAACAAAACCGTGTTCCTTAATGTTTATCAAATATATCACACAGATTTCAACCCTTAGATTGAAGTGGGTTTAGGCATAGCTTTGAATGGCTTGAACACCCTGCTTCCTGTCCCCGAGTGCACTGGATTAAAAAGAAATTTCAGGTGCTGTGGAGATGGCTCAGTGAATTACGTACTTGCCATGCAAACACAAGAACTTGAGTAATAAGTAATAAGTACCTATGTAATAAGCTAGCCAGAACAGTGCTCTCCTATAATCCTCACGCTGGAGAGGCTGAGACAGAAGAATCCCTGGAGCTCCCTGGCCAGCTACTCTTCCCAAACAGGTGAGTTACAGGTTCAGTGAGAAACCCTGTCTCAAAAAATAAAGAGCAATAGAGGAAGACACCCAACACCAACCTTTGGCACCCACACTTAATGGATGTAATACTCCAGACAGAAATATATATACACACACGGAGGAACAAACTTCAAACTATTTTAGAAGATGATGCTATCAGTCTTTGGCACTATTTCAAGAATTCCTTCCCTGGGGAAATGAAAACAGTGTCTACCTCCTTTTAAGATCCTAGCAACAAGTATAAGTGCATCAAAGTTCAGCTAACCTGGAGACCTCGTGAGTTCATCTGGTTTACTTCACCTAGAATATGGGTGAAGGGTTGCTTAGAGCAGCTGGAGTGACCCCAAAGCTGCTGCATGCAGTTTTCACACAGCATGGATGGTGGTTTCCCCCAAGTTAATCTTCTTCCCCTTAGTACCTCCTCAAGACCACATGCAGTTAGGGCAGAACTGAATCCAAATGGCTAAGAGGAGTGGCTGGAGTCAAGAGTTGAAGGTCTAGGGACAAGCTACATCCCCTTCTTTGAGGGATCATCATGGCCAACAGGCCTGCT
Source organism: Mus musculus (assembly GCF_000001635.26). Classification (NCBI taxonomy): domain Eukaryota; kingdom Metazoa; phylum Chordata; class Mammalia; order Rodentia; family Muridae; genus Mus; species Mus musculus. Next base: position 57,069,812 of record NC_000086.7, read on the forward strand.
AGTGACAATCTTTTGCAAGAAAGTATGGTGATCTGTGGAAGATGGCAGCTGTTGTACTCGGAAGACTGAGTTCCACAACAAGTAATTCAAATGAAATGCTAAAATCATAGCCTTCTACAAAAGAAGCCTATTAAAGGGGAAATTGGAGTAATATGTTCTGAGTCCTTTTCTTCGTCAAGAAGTAATTAATAATTGGTCTTTCTGGAGTCCCAAGGAGCCAAATCTAGTGTAGTTGAAGCTGTTGCCTTCTCTATTCCTTAATTCTATCTATTTTCCTGACTTAATTACCTACTAACTCCCGAGGACTGGAGTGGAGATCAAAATTAGCCACACTCTTACTCCACCTTTCTTGAATAATGGCAATCTTGCCTTCTAAAAGTAAACCGTTCGGTTGTGGTTCCTCAGTTAGTAAAGGTGCTTGCTTCTGAGTCCAGTGACCCATGTTCAATCCTCACATGGTGGAAAGAGGAAACCAATTCCTCTACGATGTCCTCTGGTCTACACACACACACACACACACACACACACACACACACACACACACACACAAACACACACACACACACGAATACACACACACACACACACACATGAACACACACACACAGGGTGTTTAAAAGCAAACCAAACATTTCCATGTAACACACAGTAGTGTTCCTTATTAGTTTGAACAAAGCCATGGCTTGGAGAACTATAGGCCTATACATTTGGCCTTTGGATTGGATTCATTGCTTTTTCATGCATCCTTGAACTGTAACTCATTAGGTAACCGTATATGACCTTAGACACCTGGTCTTCCTGACTCCACTTCCCAAGGGCTGGAATGTGTGAGTCACTGCGCCTGTCTTATACGTTTGCCCTTTGTGAACATTTATCTGTGTTCTTTTGGGTTGATTTTTTCCCCTTACTGAATCTCTTCAGATTCAAAAAGAATTCTCTTTCAGAAAGAGAATATAATGTAATATGTGTGTATGGGTAAATACATATGAATAACTTGCTTAGTCTAACAAGTATAGTGTTACCTGTATGTTTGTTTCAGGGCTGACCACAGGAGTCATGAATTTGAAAATTAGCAAGGAGGGATATGTGGGAAGGTTTGGAGGGAGGAATGACAACAGAGAAATGGTTCTATTCTCAACAATGAAAGAAATATTTTTAAGGAGTAAAAAATAACTTCTTTCTAAAAATCATCTTTTAAAATCATCTTGCTCAAAAATTCCCCTGCTCATCACACCTCATTTGCATGGCTTGGCTTCATTTATATCTTAAAGTAAAATGCTTCCCTGATTAAAAAAAAAAGTTAATACAATTTCTTCCTTTGAAAAACTCCTCTTTCTTTCTTTCTTTTTCTTCCTTCCTTCCTTCCTTCCTTCCTTCCTTCCTTCCTTCCTTCCTTCCTTCCTTTCTTACTTGTGTGAGTGTTTTTCCTGCATATATGTCTATTTGTCATATGCATGCTTTTTGCCCAAGGAGGCCAGAAGTGGATGTTGGATTCCCAGAACCACAATTACAGGAAGTAGTGAGCTGTCAAATGGGTGCTGGCAATTGAACCCGGGGACCTCTGGAAGAGCAGTATGTGTTCTTAGCCATCACTGGATCCCAATCAGCCCTTAAATCACAAATTGCTATGCAAATAGCCCACGTCCTGGATTCCATCCGTCACAGGAATGACTGTTTGACGGAAAACAAGGCACATTACTAGGTGAAATGGCTCTTAGGCATTCAGAGTGTTCTAGTTCCCCTTTGAAAGCATGAGCAAGGGTGTGGTACTCCAGATGCATCAGCTTCCATTGGAAAGCATGAGCTGGTGGTCTTAGCTTAATATCTTGGGCATGTGTGGAACTTATAGGTGGTGATGTTGAGATGCGTTTGTCATTCCAGCTGAGGTAAAGAATCCCACTGTTTGCATCACCTCTAAATCTTCTATCAAAGTAATGATAATTTCAGAAGAAGAGTCAGAGTTTAAGAATAAAATGTCAATTGATTTATTCTTTTCAGCTTGACTGTGACGATTAGACTTAAATAATGTTAAACCTGTAACATCTTAATATGAAAATGTCCAGATTCAGCAGTGCATCTGATATTAAACTTTGAATATTTTTCTCATTACCAAAGGGATTTATACTACCTTTAAACTAACATAACATTTGTTTTGTAGGTGAAATTATAGATCAAGTTATTAAAACTTTATACTGCATTTTGACTCTTTTGATAGCATCTTATAATGAAGATGTGTGGACTTTCATGCTAAGACACTTGTAAGGTCAAACTATTGGTTTAACATATTCACATGTAATATAATATCTTTTCTGTTTTTTTTTATTCCCCATTAAGCCCATAACCTTAAACATGCTGACCAAGTGTTCTACCACTGAGTTATAGATCAAATAGCAAGTATGTATTGGACTAGAGTCTGTCCCATATGTTAAATGAAGTGGTGTGGATATCATGTCTATATGGAGTACTGCTCTTATAGAGACTAGACAGTGCCTGGCCCACAGTAAGGGTTCAGTAGGTTTGTGTTAAATAAATGGTTCTAGTCTTCAGGCATGCACACACACTCTCCCTTGTTCACTTTAAGTAGTGTGTTACTGCAGGACTAACTCATTACTGTTCTTCATGAGTCAACATCAAATTCAATCATGTCGCTCTTCCTCAGCATCTCTGCTGCTCAAATTAAAAATCTAAGGATCATCTTTTATTTTTCCTTCACCTGTGCTTCAAAGTATTGTTGGCTGTAACCCCAAATATATCCATAATTGGAATGTTTTTGCTCTCACAAGCCTAGTCTGAATCTATCACCTCATGTCTGCTTCTCTGAAGTAGCATCCACATTGAACATTTCACCTCCATTCTTGTCCTTTACCAAGCATTTGCTTATTTGCTTTGGATGACAGCTATGTGAATTTAAAATAAATAAAAGCTTGGGTAGGCAAGATGGCTTATTTGGTAAAGACATATGCCATCAAGCCTGACAACCTGAGTTACATCCCCAGAGCACACATGGCACAAGAAGAGAGTTGACTCCAACTGGAAGTCTTTCAACTCCCACCTGCACCTTGTACCATGCAAATGGACACCCGATAACAATGTAAATTACACTCTCTGCTTATCATGTTTGACATTCCCCTCCCCATTTCCCATCACCTTAGCATCAATATAAGCTCTGGACCAACCACAGCTTTGTTCTGGTCTCTGCTACAATGTGTAACTCATGCCTGAAATCGACCACTTCCACAAGGGCCTGAGGGCTTTTTGTTTAAATGATCCACTAGTACTTAGAAAAAAAATCCAGAATCCTTACATGCCTTACCCATCAGGCCCTGATGGTCTTGTCCTTGACTCTTGTCCAGACTCACCTCAGAAGATTCTATTATCTACCACTCTCAAGTCATACAGGCATTATTGTCATTTCTCTTGCCCACCCCAGGACCTTTGTACATGCCTCTGCCTCACATGCTGTTGTTAAGACAAGAACTCAAGAAGTTAGACACCAACAAACTAAATGACCCTATTAAAAATGGGGTACAGAGTTAAACAGAGAATTCTCAACAAATGAATTTTGAATGTTTAGGGAACACTTAAAGAAATGTTTAATGTCCTTAGTCATCAGAGAAATGCAAACAAAATATTGAACAGAGCTCGGGGAGTCTTTCGGAAGAGTTGGGGGAAGGATTGAGGACCCCTGAGGTGACAGAAACTTCTCAAGAAGACCAACAGAGTCTTCTAACCTGGACTCGTGGGGCCTCTCAGAGACTGAACCACCAACTAAAGAGCATACACAGGCTGGTCCTAGGCCTTCCCCACATTTGTAACAGATGTGCAGCTTGGTCTTCATGTGGGTCCACCAACAAGTGGAGCAGAGGCTGTCCCTAAAGCTATTGCCTGCCTGTGGATCTCATTCTCCTAACTGGGCTGCCTTGTTTGGCCTCACTGGGAGAGGAGGCACTTGATATACTGGGGTAGGGGGATATAGGGGTGGGGCTCCATACTCTTGGAGGAGAAGGGGAGGGGAGGGGTGATGGGAAGAGGGACTGTGTGAGGTGGGAGAGTGCAAGTAGGGAGGGGCGGTGATTGGGATGTAAAGTGAATAAATAAATAAGATTTGAAAATTAAAACACACCAACAAACAACAATATTAGCTACTTACAAATCCTGACTATCATATTTATGGTAACCCATCCCTCCACCCCACCCTAATGTCTCTAGAGTTGACTCTCCTTCATAGCAGTCATAGTCTGATTATCTTGTTCCTTTGTTTTTCCAGATCCTCCTCCCATCACCTTAGCAGCGTGAGAGCTCTGTCCTAGTCACAGCTTTGTCCTAGCTTCCGTTGTAATGCCTACATCAATGATACAATCACTGGCCCATAAGACACCAAAATGTGTGAGAGCTGAGCTCAATGACCAAGAATGTGTCACATTGTTAGCTGCTTTGTGTTTTCAGAAGACTGTAAAAGTCTTTGACCGGGGAACAACATTATGAACTAACCAGTACCCCGGAGCTCTTGACTCTAGCTGCATATGTACCAAAAGATGGCCTAGTCGGCCATCACTGGAAAGAGAGGCCCATTGGACACGCAAACTTTATATGCCCCAGTACAGGGGAATGCCAGGGCCAAAAAGGGGGAGTGGGTGGGTAGGGGAGTGGGGGTGGGTGGCTATGGGGGACTTTTGGTATAGCATTGGAAATGTAAATGAGCTAAATACCCAATAAAAAATGGAAAAGAAAAAAAAAAGTCTTTGACCGGGCCAAGGCAAGGCAAACATGTTATTTATACCAAAACAGTGAGATAAAGTTCAAAAACCACAAAGCTCACGTAAATAATGATCACTGTTGGGGACATTAAGATTATATTATTATAATTTTACTACATTTTTTCATCATTTACATGGGAATGGAATTTCAATCACAGCAAGGCCTTGGTGAGCTATTATAAGCGTTTGACACTCATCTCAGGGGCCTCTGGTGGGAATCATTACTTCTAGAACTCTTGCTAGGTATGGAACAGCTTTCTCACTAGAGGGCAAATTGAGGTGAAGAACCATGAGATGAGAAAGCAACCACCAGGTGAAGAGCTAGAGAAAGACAGTTTCACCCAGAGAAGAAGGAGAAAGAAAAGCCAGGAACAAGAGAGAGAGAGAGAGAGAGAGAGAGAGAGAGAGAGAGAGAGAGAGAGAGAGAGAGAGAGAGAGAAAGAAGAAGAAGAAGGAGGAGGAGGAGGAGGAGGAGGAGGAGGGGAGGAGAGGAGAGGGGAGGGGAGGGGAGGGGAGGAGAGGGGAGGGAGAGAAGAGGGGAGGAGAGGGGGAGAGAAGAGGAGAGGAGAGGAGAGGAGAGGAGAGGAGAGGAGAGGAGAGGAGAGGAGAGGAGAGGAGAGGAGAGGAGAGGAGAGGAGAGGAGAGGAGAGGAGAAGAGAAGAGAAGAGAAGAGAAGAGAAGAGAAGAGAAGAGAAGAGAAGAGAAGAGAAGAGAAGAGAGGTCAACGATGGACAAATGTGGGAGAACATGAGCTTCAGGAATGCTGGGGCCCAGGGACTTGAGAGTCTTGGAAATTCAGATTTATAATATTATATTATATATATTATATATAATATTATATTCAGAGAGTTGATATTTTTAAACAACTATTGACACTTTGTGATTCATGTTTAAAGGCAATTTTGGAGCCATGTAGTTAGATTTTTTTTCAGAATTATGCTTTAATTAACATACAAAGCAATGAGCTTTATTATGGGATTTTTCACACAAATATCATTGTACCTTGTAGTAATCATCCCCCACCCTATGGTCCTCCATCATGCCTCTTCTCTCTCCTCAAATGCTCCCCTTCTGTTTTCATGTCACTGTCTTCTTTTTTTTTTTTTTAAATTTATTTATTTATTTATTTATTTATTTATTTATTTATTATATGCGAGTACACTGTAGCTGTCTTCAGAAGCTCCAGAAGAGGGCATCAGATCTTGTTACGGATGGTTGTGAGCCACCATGTGGTTGCTGGGATTTGAACTCAGGACCTCTGGAAGAGCAGTCAGTGCTTTTAACCGCTAAGCCATCTCTCCAGCCCCGTCACTGTCTTCTTGTTCCCCACCAAGTGGATTGTTTTTACTTGACTCTGAAGAAAGAACTAGAAGGTTAGAAAAGATGTTGCCTCAGCAGCCCAAGCAAGCTTTGGGTTAGAGTAGAAGCTACAGGTTGGGATTGGATTCAGGAAATATTTTGGTAATAGATAAAAATGAGAGGGGCAATGAGAAATTTGGGTTTTAAAAGTACTGGTGGTCCCATTTTAATGAATCTTAAGACAAACTTCATAGGCTGCTAAAAGTAATCTCTAATGGGAAAAACAGGGTTAGGGCAAAGCACTCAAAATCCATTGAACTTTGCAATTAGAGAATTCAGACAGTACCAGTACCAGTGATTTTTTTTTTTAACCTCCAATGACATGTCTACCCTGTGGCACAGCCAGTTAATCTTTTGGAACTCTTTAAACCCAGAGTCATGAGTCCTCACTCACATCTAACTGAGGCAGTTTTCAATAAACTTGTCAAAAGTGATCTGGAACTGAGACTTTCGGTCTATTTGATGCTAAACGGTGACATTATTTAACACTTATACTTTGGTATTATTTTCACCTGTGCCCTAGCTTTGACAGATGGCTTAACATTGTTGGGGCAGGGGAGGGTGAGTACATAGCAGATATTTAAACCACTCAACTGGCCAAAACAGTGTCTGTGTATAAATTTCTTGATTTTATGCTTGGGGTCTTCATACATTCCTAAAAGCTTCTGGTGTGAACGTTTGTTATTGGTTACTTCAAACTGTTATCCTACAAGACTAGCATGTGAACCAGAAGCATTTGTTTATTATACCAAGCATTCCCCATTGCTTAAGTAATTACCCACAGACAGAAACTATAGCAAACGGGATACATAAAAGGAAGATGTTGGAGTTTTTAAAGTATAGGAGTGACATGGTCTGATTTGTGCTTCAGGGAGATGATTCTGATTGCAGAGAGAAGGACAAACAGAGGAAAGGTTAGTGGGAACAACTGGTCATGAGGGATCACGGGAATCGTTCAAGTAAGAGCTTACAGTGAGCGAACAGTTCAGCTCACACTGAGCTGAGACCGTGTAAAACGACTGGATTCACTTTGGATGCATTTTTGTACGTAGAGATGATAGCATTTCCTGAGGGATTGGATATGGAGATTAGGGGAAAGAGATGGAGGCAAAAGATTAAGAGACAGTGACAGAAAATGACCCTCTAGGATTTTGACCTGAGCGACCAAATGACTCACAAGCATTCACAAGGAAGGAAGATCAATCTCTCTGGATCTTGAGCATTTGAAGGTGAGACAGAGGAGGAAATGGCAATGAAAATTAGTCAGTGATATAGGAGATAAAGGAGAAGACTCTGGGTTTCTGGAAACTAGAGGAAAAAATAGTTTCTGAAGAAAGGAGTAATAAACTGTATCCACCAGTGATTGTCTTACTTAGGATTTCCATTGCTGAGAAGACACATGACCAAAGCAACTCTTATAAAGGACAACATTTAATTGGGGCTGGCTTACAGGTTCAGAGATTTAGTCCATTATCATCAAGGTGGGAGCATGGCAATGTTCAGGCAGGCATGGCCCAGGAGGAGCTGTCAGTACTGCATGTTGTTCTGAAGGCAAACCGGAGAAGATTGGCACCCACTTGGCAAGGAGGAGGGTCTCAAAGCCCACTTCCACAGTGATACACTACCTCCTAAAAGGCCACACCTACTCCAACAAGGCCATACCTCCTAATAGTGTCACTCCCTGCCTGGGCCAAGCATAGTCACACCGTCACAGTGATGGAAGATGAGATAAAGGCAGAAGGTTGGCTGCTGCATGTATCAAGTTGGAAGTTTTTCATGGTCTTTTGCTAGAGTGCTGGAGAAGAAACCCAAAAGAGATGTTGAGAAGAAAGTTTGAGAAAAGAATATGGAGAAAGTAACTATAGGCAACTTCTTTAAGAAGGATTTTGTTGTGGAGGACATGTAGACTGACATCAATTCTTAGAAGAGAATGTGAGATTTTATTAAACTAGGATGTGTAATAATGGGATACAGTAGACTGGAGAAATGGGTATGCACAAGAAGAGAGGACAGTGGTCTAGGGGAGATGACTTAGTTTGTAATGTGCCTGTCGTGAAAGCATGAAGGCTTCAATTAGGATCCCTAGAGAACAAAGGAAAAAGCTAAGTGTGGTAGCATGCACTTAAACCCCATCCCCATCACAGGAAGACAGAGCCTGACAAGTCTAGCCAGTTGGAGAGCCTAAGCTTCAGCGAGACATTGTGCCTCAAAAATGATAAGGTAGAGAGCAACTATAAAAGACACTCAATGCCAACCTCTGGCCTCCACATGTATACACACACACACCAAATACACACCACAAACACATGACACACACACATTAAAAAGGACAACCATATGACAATCTATCTCAATTGGAGAGATGTAACCAAATAGCCTTTGGCTGAGCAATTAAGCTTATCAGGATATCTTGCAGGACAGCTAACATAATTTAGCCTTGCACCGTTCCCAGTGTTTTCAACATCTCTCTCACATCACTGCACATTGTTCTTTTGTTCATTTGGGAGAACCGAACTCAAGTTTTAACTGGTTTCTCAAAGTCAACTGTTGAATAGCCGTAGACATCATGTACAGAAGAAATTAAGACCATCTCTCCTCAATTCTGGGCCTTACAGACTTCTGGAAATACTTTGCGGTAAGAGATATGCATTTGAAAGGATTTGGAGTCCTGCAAATATAGGTGATCAAAGGAGTTAGTGTATCTAGGCACAGATGTAATGATGAACTTATTGGTATACCCAGAAGTTGATGAAGCTTGGGCAAACTGCCCTTAAGTCAGTGATTCTTGTGCTTTATCATTCAAACCTCAAAAGATACCTGCCCTTAGAGGATATTGTGAATTTGGAGAATTCCTCATTTCTCATCCCCTCTGACCACTGATGATACTAGGCCAGAGACCACACTTTGCAAAACACTCACAAAAGGAAGGAACCAATCCTTTTATGATAGGAAAACTTCATAGGAAATGTATGTGACTGCAGGCCATCATTGGGAAGAACCACAAGGGCTTTTTTTCTGTTTCTTTAGATGGCATCTGAAGGGAAATTGATCATATGATGATCTACACTGATTGCTAACAAAATGATAAGGAACACATCAATTCTGTTACCAACCATCCCAAAGAAATGTTGAATTTTAGTAATAATATAGTCTTAACGAATGCCCAAGTTTTGCCAAATAAACATAAGGAAAGTTTAAATGACAGTAGGTTACTTTTGTACTATGAATTTAGAGTCTATGGCTCCTACATCATTTATGAAGGAGAAAAGAGGAGCACAGGTGGTTTTCATTTCCTATCATAGAATATGATAGATTATTAATCAACATTCCAGAAATATAGCCACTCTTTATCCTCTGGGAAAGAAACCATCACTGCATTAATAGCATCAGGCTCTACCCATCTGAGGAAGAGGCTTTTACTGTGCCTCCCTGTTGGCTGACATTCTTTGGTTTAATTTTTAGATTCAGCCAGGCCCAGCGGTGGTATTAGTCTCCCTGGAGGTTTGCACAGATGAACAGTTTTCATGCAGATACTTTGTAGTTGCTTGGAGTTATCTTGTTATAAATCGGAAATGTGTTTTGGTTAAAAGCATATCTCTTTTTAAATGCCTATAATATATTTAGAGAAGTAGAATGTCTAGACTTCAGAGTGCTTTGCTGCATCCTATATCATACATTTTAAACTTTGCTACATTCTGCCAAGTTACCATGGGACATGTTGAGCTGATTTACATCCACAGTCATGAGAATAATCAGGTCCCATCTTTCTCCTAATACTAGCTGTTTCTGTTTGTTCAAACTTAGGTCAAGCTAAATGTTGAAAATATTTTAATTTGTACTACACCAACAACCAGCAAACTTAGGTTAAATGAGATGTTTTGTTGACTCAACATTTATTCCTCTGATTTGCCTTTTCTCATTGCATGCTGTTTTCCATTGTTTTGTTTGCCCGTTCTTCTTGATTTGTAGTTCTTTTTACACAAGTGCATTCGTGCACATGAGCACGCATGCGCGCGCGCACACACACACACACACAGAGACGCATGCATGCACAGCTGCATGCTCACATGTGTACACATTAGCAACCATTATGAACAGGTGATCAAGTACTGCCTTTCAGTTGACATTTTCAGTTGGTATTGAATTCTTTCAGCTGGACATTTATCTTGTGACTTGTGGCTTAGGGCACACATATTCCCTGTGTTTCACTTGGGAAAATGTTTTCTTTATTACTTCTGAGCATCAGGTCAGGCTTAGAGAGATCATTCCCATCTCAATGTACGTATTGAAATATATTTCCCATATACACATCTCTATATAGTCTTTGATTAGTTTAATAGCATATTTTATGATTACATCTTTAGCTTTATATTTCATTTTATTTAAAGTATGACAAATTAGTGTGGGGAAATTAGGAACGTTTTAGACGTTAGCATGTCTGTTACAGGAGAGATGTCTATCTGAACTGAAGATGAAAACTTGTGAGTTGAAGTTATATTAAAAGATTTTTTTAAAACTCTGAGCTAGGATCATAGAAGAAAGAGCCCATAGAACCAAAGGAGAATACCGAACCACTGAGTTTCCAAAGAGATGTAGAGATCTGGAGATTATTGGGAAGAACGAACTAGCAAAGTCATAGAAAACCCAGATGGGTTGGTACTATGGAGGCCAAGAGGAGAATGCTTAAAGAGTTAAATGAAGTGGCCACCTGTACTTTGTGACCCTAAGAGGACAGAGCTATGTCACTGTATTTAGTAGCGCTGAAGAGAAAATACAGGGGAATCAAAGTGGAAACCATTTGCAGTGGATTCAGGGGGGAATCTAAGGTGAAAACAAATGAGATCGTGACTAACCATTGACAAACTCAAGAAACCCTGAAAAAGAGGACTGAAGAATGGGAATGGAGGTTGAGGATGCGATGTTAGACATGGTCATATTTGAATGATAGGAAAGGTATGGTGGGAAGGGAGACGTTAAAGCAGGAGAGAAAGGGGAGAATGGATTCAATGTCTACAAACCTTAAGGTTGATTCTTTTCTCACTGACAGACAATTGTCTCAAAATTATCACTTGATTTATCTACAATTTCCTCTGATTTGAACATGATTTGACAATTCCCAAATAACTTCTATGGCTCCTTATTTGTTTTATTGGTTAATTTTATTTTTAGCAACTATGTTTTTAATTATTTAAGAACTGTATCTTTTTTCTCTTATGATTTCCTTTGCATACCAGCATAATTTTGTCCTACGGATGCAATACTCTCATGGACATCTCTTAAGACACTAATTCGAATTTGAAGCCATGTCTTCTACTTTTGAGGTTAGCTTTCTCCTTAGATGTTCATTGCTTTGGCTCATCATCCTAGTCTGTCCATTTCTCAATTGTTGTTCAAGGAAACGATTGCATACTACTAAAGAGTTCTGCTTATCAAGTATAGACAGGTTGATTGAAGTCTGGATACCCAGTAGCCCAGAATTTGGGAAATAATCTTACTAGATATATTAGAGAATGTAACTACAGCACTAACATGCCCTTTGGTACCATATCTTATATCGACCACCAAGTTACCTGGACATTCACCTTCTTTCTTTCCAACCAGAGGGTCCACTGTGGGTTCCCTTTCTGTGCAAGAGAAAGGCTTTATTTAGAAAGTCGTTGTTGCTGGGTGTAGCCAGAGGTGACCACTATAAGCAAGACTGTACGAAGCTGGAGAGGGGTCAGCCTGGTTTGGCAGACCTTCGGCTTGATTAGCTGCTTTTTGCATCATGACTCACTCTAGCTCCAGGCTGCTGCCAACTTGGAGCCTTTTCTGGGACTCCGTTTAGAAGATTCATGATCATCTTGTCAAACTCTGTCCCCTCATTGCTGGGTTAGCAGAATGGGAGTTCCAGAACTTTAGTCCTGCTTCCGAGAGGTTGCCAGCACAGTGATGTGACATATAGACTAGAAAGCCAGGCTGTCTGGCTTGGGCAAACTGCTTACCTTCACTATGTCTCTGTTTACTCCATTTCTAAAACTTAGGTAATTATAATAGTTGCCTTGTAGAATTATTTGAATGAATTAATACATGTAAATGCATTAATGTAAATACATGTAATACATTAATACGAACTGGCTGTCTATGTTTTTACATTCTACTCATGATATTCTTTCTAGTACTCTCTGGATTGTTTGTTTTCTTTTTCTATTTATTTTGAAAATATTCTTTTAAAAAATATTCTTTTCCAACAACGCCCTCCCCACCTCCTTGAGTTGTGGTTTCTTCCTTTAAATCCCCCCCCCCTTACCCAGCTACTCAGGGCGCCACGGTCCTCTACCCCTGCGTGGTGTATGACTGTGGGCCCAAGAGAGCTCTTGAAATAAAAAGTCCTCTTGCAGTTTGCAGCAAAAAAATAAAAAATAAATAAAATAAAAAAATAAAAATTAACATTCTAAGTTCTTAATATACCAACATTAGGAACTGCATCTTCTATTATTTAACAATTGTTAGAAACTGTAGAATGCAGGTGTGCTGCTACATGGTCACATTTCCAAAATTAATTTGGGAGACTGAGGGGACAGAGAGAGAGAGAGAGAGAGAGAGAGAGAGAGAGAGAGAGAGAGATCTAAGTCTGAAAGCATGACACTATCCTGAAAACTGTGAGAATTTGTCTCACACAAAACAATAAACAAAAGTCTCAGCATTCATCTTAAAGAACATTCTTACTTTCAAACTAGGCAAAGAAAGAGAACTCCTCAGGACAATAGAGGGATGTCTCGCAGTAAGGCTGAATTGAGTAAAGGTCTCTTGTTTCCTAGTTCAATCCTATGAGTTCTGTAAATATAGAAACAACTGTTCCATAGCCTATGCACCCAGGATGTAAGCTCTGTTTTGTCTGTGTACTTCCTAACAGCTTTCTTCCTAAAACAAGACCACGCCTCTTTCTACTGAAATCTAATCTACCTACCCCTCAACCTTACCTCTCATACTGACTGCCTTGCTATATGTTTTATTGTTAATGTCACTTTCATTTTTAAAAAAATTATTTTTCCTTTAAAATGTTTCATACAGGTTTACATTGTATGTTGCACACCTTCTCTTTCCCGTACCCCCTAACCTCTTTTTGCTTTTGCCTCCTTGATGTCTTCTTCATTCCGCTAGACAATTTTACTTCTGTTTTCATTTTATGTATATGAGCATGATTTTATCTAATGATATAAAGCCTAATGAGGGAAACACATGACATTTGTCTGAGACTGCTTTAATTTGCTTGCTCTGATTATCTCACTTGATTAATTTTCCTTCAAGCAACGTAATTTTTCTAGTGTACTCAACCTCATGCTCTCAGCTGGACTCATTCCATTGGCCTTTAATCACACTAAAATCTATTCCTTTAATTAAAAGAAGCAATGATGGAACCCCTACTCCCACATTCTATTCTATTTTCCCCTCTCTGTTCTTCAAACGCCTGCAGAGCTCTTTCTACGTGACCAGTACCTGCTCTTTCTCTCATCTTTCCTCATCCCCCTTTCCTCTTCTTTGGCTTTATTACTCTAGCAAAAACCTCTCGCTAAGGTAATGTCTGACCTCCTAGGCTTCTAAATCTAGCAAATCCTTTCCAGTCATAGGAACCTTCTGTATCTTAGTACTATTGGAAGTCTGGCTCTAGAATATTGACAATCTTTTGCTTTGCATCCTTGCCGTGTGTGTGTGTGTGTGTGTGTGTGTGTGTGTGTGTGTGTGTGTGTATGTGTGTCAAATCCCACAGTGATGTCTATGACTCACACATTTGTCCTGACAGCATTCTCAGCACTTCTTCAAAAGAATATTCTCAAAGAGGATCTTTATCCTTTCTTTTCAAACACACTCCTCCAGTGTTCAGGGAAAAAGACACACAGTCACTCACTGATTGACGCAGTCCTTGAATCCAGGGAGTTAGCCTTGATACCCTTTCTTCCTTATATTCAACTAAGTAGCAAGGCTGCTGATTTCATTGTGTAGAAAGCTATCTTTCAAAGCCATTGACATCTCTCTGTTACCATGTTGTTATCTCATGGACGCACACAGTTAACATTGTCTCTTCCCTAAATCATGAGAACAGCCTTCTGTTTATTTATACTCACCGACACCTTAATCCTTTTGCCTCACTGTGGCTGGACAGATGTTTTTAAAATGCACATCTGTCTGGGTGTGATAATACACATCCTAGCATTCAAGAGAAAGAAGCCACCCTGGCCTACATAGCCTGTTAGGGTCACATATGAGAGATCCTGTCGGAAAAAAAAAATCACACATCTGATGCTCCCTCTTCTACCCTGTAACTCCTTAACATATATTCCTCTACCACTTATCAAGGCTTCCTAGTATTCAATGTAGCCCTAAAACTCTGTTCACTTTGGGTTATGCCTTCATTCCCAGCTTATTATTTTAAAATATTTATTACATCATTCCTTCTCTCTCTTCTCTTTTTGTTTCTCTCTGTCTCCTTCTCTCTGTCTTTGTCTCTGTGTGTGTGCGCGCGCATGCGTGTGTGTGTGTGTGTGTGTGTGTGTGTGCCTCTTTCTACTGAAACCTAATCCTTCCACCTTCAGTCTCATCCTCTCATACTGATTTCCTTGCTATTTTTTTATTGTTAATGACACCGTAGAAAAAGAGAAAAGAGCAGTGTGTGGATGCTCACACGTATGGGAGATGTATGAGATGTATATCCTTTTTATCATGCTATTCAGCTCTGCCAGGCCTCTCCCAACTTAGGGCACAAGCTGTTTCTTCAGCTTAGAGCACAGCTGTCTCCTCTCTGCTTGTCAACTCCCTTTGATGTCCTGGCCCTCCACTATCACACCTCTGCATCAGCATTCTTTCCACTGGGAGAGTCTCTGTGTTCACCAACTAAGTCAGGACTCCTCACCGCAGGTTTTCTTAGTACAGGCCTTTGATTCCTCGCCCTTGCAGCTGTATGCTTACTTACTCATGCAAACACTTCAATAACTCATCCCTCTTCTCATAGCTCACTCATCCACTCAAGAAGTATCCACTGAGTCCTTACTATATACCAGGCATTATCTTATAAGATGTGAGAAACTTAAAATATGCAACGCAACACGGTGAAAGAAAGTGAACTACAATGTGCATGAACAGAACACAGAGTAAGAAGCACTGCTTCTCTGGCTAGGAGAATTAGAGAGAAGTAACTGAGCAAGGGTTTGAGGAAGTGAGGGAGCAAGGCATGGGGATGCCTGGAGGGTGAGGCACAGCAAGCTGGAATACAAAGCAGGTGATGGTAGAGGTGTGGAAGTTTCTCTGAAACCCTGAAGGGAGAATTACCATATGACCCAGCTAGACCACTTCTGGGTATATACCCGAAGGACCCTAAGTCAACATATGATACAAATCCATCACAGTAGCCAAGATACAGAAGCAGCTCAAGTGTTCATCAGTGAATGACTGGATAAAGAAATCCAGTGAACATACACAATGGAATTTTACATAGACATAAAAACATTAAATCATAAATAAAATAAAACAAAATAATAAAATCTTTTGCAAGAAAATAAATGAAACCTGATCATTGCGTTAGGTGAAATAAGCTAGATTTAAAAAGACAAATACTGCATGTTTTCTCTTATATTCAGAACCTAGATTTAAAATTATGTATGTGTGTGAATGTGTATGTCTATGAATGTGTGTTTCTTTCTGTGGCGTGTGTATATAAATATGAGTCTCATTATGTGGTGTGTGTACATATAAATATGTGTGTTACTTTCTGGAGTGAGTGTGTGTGTGTGTGTGTGTGTGTGTGTGTGTGTATGAAAGGGAATCATTAGAGGGTAGGAACTGATCTTAAGGGATGTAGGAAATAGAGAGGGTAATGGGATATATGTTATATGAAAGCAGAGGGAAGGAAAGGGTAAGTATAGTGGAGGCGGGAGACAAATGGTAACAAAATATAATGATGTATATGACTATGTGATAATAAAATTTGTTACTTTACATACTAGCCAAAAACTCATTAACAATTTCTAAAAAGCTGAAAACAGAGAGCAGGGTGGATTATGGTTGTTGCAAGAAAAATTGGTACAAACTTTTACCCAGGAATTCTTGGATTCTGTGAATGTTCCACAATAAGCCTCATGGTAGTCTTGGGATTAACAGGTTAGAAGGGGGAAAGGATAGAAGCAGGAATCTCTTTAAGAAGATGTGCTGATGGTCCTGGGAAGAAATGATGCCAGTCTAGTGACGCTGAGAAAGTATTTGGGAGGCAGAACCTTTAGAATTTGTGAGGCCCCAGGGAGTTTAGAGGTCAGGTAGGGTGGGGGGTGGGGGCATCCACGTGGGGACAGGGTGGGGTAGGGAGGAGTTATGGGATGTGGAGCAGTCCGAGAGTGGATGGGGGTGGGGTGGGAAATGGAATATGGAGTATAAAAGTATTTTTTAAAAAATTAGAAAAAAAAGAGTTTAATCCCAGATTATTCCCACTATTTCCTACATTCAGGAACAGCCAAAGGTCTTGGCTGGTGAGGACTTATGACATATGGTCCCTCCTAAGACTTCCCCTTCTCCCACTCCCCAGCCACACTGCCTCCTTGCTCTACTATGAGCAGATAATCTTCCTTCTTGGAAAATTTTTCTATCAGGAGATCAGTGGTCCAGTGGTCCACATGCTTTTCTCCCTTCAGGGCTCTGCTGAAAGTAAATGTTATTGTAAAACTCCATCTTCATTACCCTGCGTGAATCAGCACCCTAGCTCAGCATTTCTAAGTCCCTTAATGACTGTTTTTGTCTTCACAGTACTTAACCCACCTAGAGTGTGTGTGTGGTATGTGTGTGTGTGTGTGTGTGTGTGTGTGTGTGTGTGATTATATATATATATAATATATTATATATATTATATGACATACTGAGAGATAGCAGAAACTTTAGGAGATGGGGCCTAATGGAAAGAGGTTCAGTCACTGGAGGTGTGTGTGCCCTTGAATGGGACATTGAGACAGACCTTTTGCTTGCTTTCTCCTTCCTATTTTGGTTTTTGGTCACCACAGGGCAAGAAGCTTCCTTTATGATCTGTGTTTCCTATCCATGGTGCTTTGTTCCATCAGACTGAAAACTCTGAAACGTTTTTTATTATTAAGTTATTATTTTATTTATTTAATCCCAAATGTTGCCCCCTCCTGGTCACCCCCTGCCAATTTCTTTCCCCTTCCCCTTCACCTCTGAGAGGGCGCTCCCCCCAGGTATCTCCCCCCTCCCAATCCCAGGACATCAAGTCCTCTGAAACTTTTAATTCCAAGTAAATCATTCTTTGAGGCTCAACCATTCTTTTAAGTTCCCAACCTTCCTAATGCTGTGAATGTTTAATACAGTTCTTCATGCTGTGGTGACACCCAACCATAAAATGATTTTTGTTGCTACTTCATAACTGTAATTTTGCTACTGTTATGAATTGTAATGTAAACATCTGATATGTAAGATATCTGGTATGCAACTCCTCTGAGAGGGTCCTATAATCCCCCAAAGGCTTGCGAGCTACTGCTCTAAGTTGCCCTGTTGAGGTATTTTGTTACACTCATAAAAAGCTGTTTAACACAGGATCAAAGAAGAAATCTGAGGTTTGACACCAAAAAGGTACCACAGTTGAAAGAATTACACTGAAGATTTTTCAAATGAAGACAGGAGCCCCTTGCTCTGATCTTTCATGGTGTC
Organism: Mus musculus; assembly: GCF_000001635.26. Classification (NCBI taxonomy): domain Eukaryota; kingdom Metazoa; phylum Chordata; class Mammalia; order Rodentia; family Muridae; genus Mus; species Mus musculus. The sequence goes on from NC_000086.7 coordinate 57,087,610, forward strand.
CTTGTTTGAGCTACTGCAGACTCAGGGAAGTCTTCACTGCCTGTGAAGCCCATGGAAGGCTGGGACAAGACCAGAATTTCAAGAGCCTGGCTCCCTTTGCTTCTCAAGGAAAGTGAGGGAGGATAACACATGTGGAACAAAAGTCTTAGGAGGACAGCTCCCCAGATTTGATATGACATCAGTTTGATGGAACCCAACAACAGTGTCTTAGATGTGTCTGATTCTGTGCACAGAGGTTTGGGGCAAACAATCAGCTTCCAGTTGAGGAGACAATACCACAATATAGTTTTTAATGAAAAAAGTAAAGAAATGTAAAATAGCCATCTGTTTTCCTCATTCCTGCAGGTGCCTAACCAGGTTGACTCGCTGGAGTGCATTTTCCGCATTCTTAATAGATAGCTAGAAGGAAACGCCTTGCACAACCCCAGCTAGAGGGGCAGAAAATTTCAAGGGAGGGTACACATCTCCAGCTCTCGCTTCCAGTGGTTGAGCTCCTCCAAAACTGGAGGATTTTGCTGTCTTGGGGAATTGCTGAGAATTAAGGTAGGAGAAGCTGGAGACTTGATAGTAGGAAGAGGGATGGATATTCACATGGGAGTGAATTGGCGGTCTTGATAGACTGTGCTAAGTGAGATTTAATCAGGCCTTGGGAGGGGGAGGAGCTTTGGCTCCAACTGATCATTTTGATAGCCATCACCACTGACTCTGCGCCCCAACTTAGAAATATTGAATGTATTTTGCAGGAGTGTGGTAAAAGTGTCAGTAGACTATCCATGGGGCAGACCAGAGGCTAGACTTCTAGCTTTGAATTACTTCTGAGATGTTCTACTACAGTAGTTTGGAAAATATTTCAGGGTCTACTTGAAACACTCTGGGTCATTATTTTTTGTTCCTGATATCTCCTTAGAGTCAGTGTTGTACAGGCCAGATCCCCCCCCCCTTTTTTTAAATTCAGGAATACTTACACAAAGCTCATTGGAAGATGAGGCACTTGAGTTTTTCATAGGGATTAAGCCAACTGATAATTCTCAGAATGTGTATGCTTTTAGAATCGAGTTACTCCTCTCCCCATCCCCTCCCCCTTCTCTCTCTTGTTTGAGGTTTCACTGTATTACCCAGGCTTGTCTTTAACTCCTAGGCTCAAAAGACCCTCTTACTCTAGCCTTCTCAGCAAGCTAGAACCACGTGGTTAAGTCGCAACATCCAGCTCAACTCTCTGGATTTAAACATCAACTGCAATTTCTCCCCAGTGAGTCAAGTAGAGCCCAGAGAATCCCTTCTAGGTTGGATCCTGATAAATAACACTAGCTGAGTCTGTGTTCCTGTGGGCAGAGAGGGAAAGAGGCACAGGGGTAGAACTTGGGGGTCAATTCAGGGTCTCCACTTTTCTGCTTAGCCCTCCAAGTGAGCTTGGCTAAAAGGTGGCCTCTGGGGTGACCTCTAGCTTTTTCCTGGATTGGTCATTTGCCATGTGCTTTCTTAGTGTATACCCAGTGAAACTAGAAATGCGGTTGTGGCGTGCTATCGCAAGAATCTGGCTAGTTCTTTCTCTGTAGCTTCGGGGGAAATCAACAAAGGGATCGCAAGCTGTGTCAGGCCTTAGCCAATCAGGGTGGCTGCTGGCGAAGTGGCGCCTAAGAGGACGGTCTTGCAAAAGACTAAGCAGCACCTGCTGTACCAGACAGGTGGAGCCTTCAAGGAAAGTCCGGAAGTCGAAAAGCGGGAGCCTTTCCATTTCTTGAGAGAATTCATAAGGCTGCCTCAGTGTCCTGGCTCACGGCCCTGTGAGGATTACAGGTCTGTCCCATCCCCACATTTGATAGGTGGGGAGACCGAGGCGAGAAGAGGAACAGAGATTTTTCCACTCACCAGGTAAGGAGGAAGGGATAATTGGATGTAGACGGAGGCTGGAGCCCAAGGGCCTGGAATCTGACCGGCAGCTTTGCCGCTACCTAGTTTTATTTCACCCTCTCTAACATCTACTTTGCTTCTTTTAAAATGGGGGTGTAATGCCTACTTTGAGGGTCAGAGAACTGGAGAGGATATATGTGCAGCTTCTGGCATAACTAGGTGTTCTATAGACTGTAGCTTTAAAACGCTACTGTCTCCACATACTCATTCCTTTATCCTTCCCAACACATTTTTTTTGTATTGTCATCTCCACAAATCTGAACATACGTCATACTTTTATCGAGGAATAATTCAGCTACTGTGAAATAGATCTTGAGTGTAGAACTTGATGAGTTTTGACTAGTGTAACCACCACCCTGATCAAGACAAAAGAAAGACGCGGCCACCACGTGGTCCCTGTAATCCTAGCTCTCAGGAGTCTGAGGCAAGAAAAATATGCATTTGAGACAAACCTGGGCTACACAGAGAGACCTTCATGCACTGAGGAGGGTGATTGGGTGGGTGGGTGGGTGGGTGAGTGGGTGGTGGTGGTGGTGGTGGTGGTGTAATCTCTGGGACATTGGCAATGCTGGTGAGGGCTCCCTCTCACTCCTTCCTCTTCAGTTTCCATGCCACAAGCACCCACGATTTCTGACTTCTAGCACCATAGATTATTTGTGCTTGTTTCATATAAGTGAAACCTTATGATGTGTAATCTATTTTATTTGTTCTTTTCACACAATATAATGAGATTTACCTGAGTTGTGTGTATACAGAAAATGTATTTTCCAGGTAAGACTCATTTAAGCCATTTCATTTTGGGGTCTATGATGAACACAACTGTCACGAGTGCTTTTGTAGAAATATTCATGTATACATGGCTTGGCTAGAGTGATTCCCAAAGGAGAGCCATTTAGAAAGCACCCCTGAATCTGGCTGCAGTGGCCCACTCCTTTAATCCCAGCACTCAAGAGGTAGAGGTAGAGACAGGCAGAATCCTGAGTTTGAGACCAGCCTGGTTACAAAGCAAGTTCCAGGACAGCCTGGGATACATTAGAAACTTTCCCAGCTTGTTGCCAGATTCCTTCCTATTGTCTCCAGCATCATCTCACCATAAAAGAACCATAAAAGACTAGGCTGAAGAACTCACGCTTCACATCGTTCTAAGAACAATAGAAGGGAGAGGAATTTATTGTCCTCCACTTCAAGGTTATGCGCTGGGGAAAACCTCAGGCTTTCTGACTCCTAATCTATGACTTCCATGCATTTTACTTCCACCACAAGAAATGGCGTTCATCATTTATTGAGCACTTATATGTGCTCAGACATGGAAAAAATTTGTAAGAAAGACTCCATGATGTATAGGATCTCATAGATGAGGCAGAGAGACAATCTATTAATCCTTAATCTTTTTTTTAATATTCACAAGATTAGCTAGATTATATAGATCTGTAGCCTGGGCACGTAACAAGTCAGCTTGTGTTTGAAGGTAAACAAGCAGTCCTGGGGCACTACTTCCCTGTAAAAGGAGCCAGGCTCTGGCCTTGATGCAAATAGAGACTCTTAGTTGAAGGATCTGCCAAGGTTGGGCATGCTGCTGTGGATGATACAGTTCAACTCCAAGGCAGTTCCGCAAACAGGTGGTGAGCCGTGAACAGAATGTAGCCTTTAGCTTTCCACTACTGTGGATATAACTTCTTCCATAGGGGCTTGAGAGGATGGCCTAGTCCGCCATCAATGGGAGGAGAAGCGCTTGGTCTTGCAAAGATTATATGCCCTAGTACAGGGGAATGCCAGGGCCAGGAAATGGGAGTGGGTGGGTTGGGGAGCAGGGCGGGGGGGGGGGGAGGGTATAGGGGGCTTTGGGGATAGCATTTGAAATGTAAATGAAGAAAATATCTAATAAAAATTTAACTAAAAGAAAGAAATAGGACTTGGAAATTTTTTGTTGTTGTTATGAATATGTGTGTCTGAAGACCTCTGAGCTGGTGCTGCAGTCACCGCTAGTTTCTAGGATGGAGTGAATGGCTGCTGTGCAGGACAGTCTCATGCAGAATAGGACACTAGGAGGCCCTTGAAGCTTTCATGTGATTTATTATCTTGCATGGAAGATATTTAATCTAGCTAATCTTGTGAATATTAAAAAAGAGAGATTAAGGATTAATAGATTGTCTTTCTGCCCATCTATGAGATCCTATACATCATGGAGTCTTTCTTACACATTTCTTCATGTCAGACTGGAAAGCAGTGCTGAGGGGTAGTATCTAGCCCACCCTTGATTGCTTGGCCAAGTCCTCTGGGAATCTGCCTGAGGTAGCTCTAGGAGGGACTTACTTTTATTATTTGGTCTCAACATTCTACCACCTCCACTCTCCTGGTTCTCTTATAGTAGAGCTGCTTAGCAATCCCTCTTTTGTAATAGAAGGCCATTATCAGTGCATGGCTGAGCTTTGAAATGTTGTTTTCTGAACCCTGATTGTATTGGGCTTGCTTGTTTTTTAAGAACCCTGTGGCTCCTTGTGGTGTCCAGTGAGGCCCTGTAGCAAACTGTTTATCCTTAAGAATGGGGACAACATAGTCAAAGTATGTTATGCATCGTATGAAAATGTCCTTCTGAAACTCATTTGTAAGTGACAATTTAAAAAAATATATAATAATAAGAAGAAAAGAATGCCATTTACCCAGACTGTAACTGAGCTACTTAGTAAAAATAAGATCAAGGACATTTTTTTTTCACTTGGTTGACAGCTATCACCTTTGTCACTCACTGAAAATGGAGGAAATGAAGAAGAATGGTGTCTGGATACCTGAAAGCAGTCAAAAACCGGTAAAGACAGAGTGGAACGCCGGTTCTGTCATTTTCACCTACTTCGAAGGGGACATCAACAGTATGGTGGATGAACATTTCTCCAGAGCTCTGCGTAACCTCAAGAGGCCCCACAAATGCAGTTCCTCAAGTCACAGTGACAATTTGACCCTCAAGAACGGTAAGCATGTTGGGAAGGAGGAAGCTTTCACTGAAAGTCTAGGTCTTTGAGGTATTCCAGGTTCTTGTGTGTGTGTGTGTGTGTGTGTGTGGTAAAGGCAAGTCACACTGCCTACTGAGAAATGACAGCACTTCTTAGACAAGATAAAATGGGCAGTTCTTAGTCAAATAAGCCGACCTATGTCAGTGTTTCCATGATTGTCTCAAAGGCTGAGTTTGCTGCTCTGCACACAATAAGAGCTCTACCATTGTCCACTTTGAGCTGCTTATCAGTGGTATTATTCTTATGATTGGCCTGAGGGAAAGAACACCAAAGTTTCCTCGATAAGATAAAAGACGTCCCAGCCTCCTGCCAGCCAATAGTGGATGGTCTGGCAAGCAAGGTCAAAGCCCGACAGAGGCCAATGGAGGAGTCTTGCCACATGCCTCTTCCACCCCTCACAAAGATGGGGATATCTGTTGCTCAAGAGAGCTATCACAATGCGTAATTAAAACATTCAGGTTTCAGGGGGAAGCCATGGACATGGAGCAGAGGCCATGGTATGTATGCCTTTCACAGACTTTAGACACTTTTACCCTCATCGATTCCTTCCTCTGCAATAATTATAATTTATAATGGCATTTGTACAAAAATGAGTTTGACCCAGACCGTGTTCACGTTTTTTCATCTGTAAGAGTATCAGTTTCATAGTCTTTTGGTTTTAAAGTAAAAATGTCTGGACTTGTAAAAAGTATTCATGAACTCTAGACACTGTGGCCTCTGTGTCTGATGGCATTAGGCAGTCTGGGTCCTTTTTACATTCTTGACATGTATTGCAGACTGGGGCCTAAATGTTTCTAGGTGTTCACTATTTCTGTGGCCACATGCACATGGCTTGTTTCTTAAGAGGACGTATGGACCACTAAGTGGGGGAGATTTATGCAAAGTAGACACGTGAAGCCCCCGTCTGTAGGCAAGGGCATCTATTTGCAGACTCCATCATCCTTGCCTTTATTCCTCTGGAGTAGATAAGGCATCTGTGTATACCTGGTGTGCTGACCTTAGCAGAACTTGCCTCTTTCCTAGAAGTTCATTTTCTGCGTAACCGATGTGAGTTTCAGAATCTTGTGGAGTAGGATGATGTGGAAGAACATATGATAGCGGATACTCAATCTTTCCCAACTACTTCCCACAATTCCTGACTCATAGAAGTAACTTAGTAAATGCTGCTTGGGTGAATGGAACTAATTTGGAGCACAGCATAATAACACACACTGGGCAGGTTGCAAAGAAAACAAATGTGTTGGGAGTGTTGCTCGGTTGGTAGAGTACTTGTTTAGCATGCCTGGAGCCTTGGATTTGAGCTTTAGCACCCACATGAACTGGGTGTTGTGTCACACGCTGATAATCTTAGCATATGAGGCCGGAACATGGAGGCCGGAAGATCAGGAGTTCAAAGTCATCCTCAGCTATAAGGAGTTCAAAGCCAGCCCTCGAGTGCATGAGACCCTGTCTCAAAAAGAAGAAAAGACTTATTTTGGTACAGGGTTCTGAGCCAAGGGCCTACTTCTGCTAGTGTCTTATTATTGACAGAGTCCTGAGACCATGTAATGCAGTGTATCACATAGCAAGGGACCAGTTGAGTATGTATAGTATCTGGCTTCTCTCCTTCTTGTCATAAAGCCGCATGCAATACCAATTTTGATGTCATTATCAAATCCCTAATCATCCTCCAACGAACCCTCCTGAGTGGCAAGAGACTAAGGGTCCATTCTGACCCTCTTAATACCTCACAAGAGAGATTAAGATCCAATGGAAGGTTCAGAGGAGACACATCACATTGACTCCTTAGATAAGGCTACCACAGAAAAGAGCTACTTCTGGATGCGCAGCCTTAGAAGCAGTTAGCCTGGTGACTACTCCCTCTCTCAGTGGGTGCCACTTCATCAGCCTGCACCTGTTTCCTCAATGGAGAACTGCCAATTATCTAAGACATTTTTGAGCAGTCAATGGGATAATGGATAGTGACAATGTGGCACAGTGCCATATTTGTAGGGGTGGTGCCACACAAGTCTAGCGCCGTGTTCTGAATGGATATTATGGACATGAAGGCCTGCATTTAAAACACTAGGGTCAGAGAACATCAAGCCCCTTCCCATGAGCTTTTATGATGTATGAAAGCTTTGCTGTGTGACTATTCTAGTCTTTTCTGGGCCTTGCGGCCTCACCTTGATTTTGTCTGGGGAGCTGCTGCCTACTGGGGAGCTTGGGCATAACCTTCTTTCTTGAGGAAACAGCTTCCACAGGCCAAAGAGTGGTGAGAGGGCTTTCTTCTCCACTTAGATTCCTGAATATTGCACTTTCCTCATGACAATCTCACAGATGCCCTACACGTTGTCTCACTAGGTTTGAGGCTAAGCAAATATTTCATCAGCTGACTGAGCAACTGAAGGAAAAACTGTCTCTCTCAAGGCCTTCCTTATCATAGGAGTCTGGCTTCTACCAAGCTTGGTTGCCTCAAGGGAGGGCCCCATGAAAGAAGTCCAGGCTAGTAGATATTCTCATTGGTGGTATTATATGACACACAGCCAGCCTCAGACATAGTGGGGATCTATGAAGCGACCTTTCATTACTGACTGCTGTTTAGCATTCTCTTAACCCCTTCAGGCCAACCTCAGGCAGCCCAGCCTCAGCTCAGCCAAGCAGAAGAGAACAGGCCTTCATTCACAGGCACCCAGATGAGATTTGCCCACATTCTAAAGGCACTCTGTCAAGCCAACGATGCAAGGCCCAAACACAGAGACCTATATGGAAATGCCACCAAATATCCTGGCTTTTTTCCCCAAGTCAGAGCTATTATTTTTTAAATCATATGTGTATTATATACAATGACTACACTTTGCAAAGAAAATAGCTGAAGAGACCTTCAAGTTATCTCCTCTTTTAGAGGATACTGGGGACTTCGGAGTCAGTACCTGCTGAAGCTTCAATAGCTGTGATGTCTTGAGGCAGGGTATGGTCCTGGTGCCTCTAGGGCTTATCTTAACCCTTGTTTTTCTGTTCTCGTCCTCTTAGCACAAATCCCACGTGCACTACTGTATACCTGGTAAACATGCCCAAGGGCTGCTAGGAGAAGATTAGGGGTGCTGACCTGACCCTGCACAGATTCCCCACAGACATTTTCAAAGGCTTCCTATCTGCTACTGTTAGTGGGATAGGAAAGAAGCACCAGGCTTTTCATCTTGTGGAGGATATCTATGTGAAATACAGTCCTGCTACAGCTTATGGTCCCTTGAGTACTGCCAAGGTGGTGCCTTCCTTTCCAGTAAGAGAAAGGGTCTTGTGCCTATGTATGTCCCTAGCCTCTGTAAGGTACCAGATACCATGCCAAAATAATTGCTTTCCTATATTCCTCAAATAGACCACCATTTAGATAGGCTTCAAAGATAAGCAGGTTGAGTGTAGTGCACACACCTGAAATCCTTAGGAGACTGAGGTACATTAGACACCTGTCAATCTTACCACAAAGGTAAGAGTCCCTGTACAGTGCTGTCAGCCATTCAACTGAAGACACCAACACACGTTTTGCACGTTTTGCATGCCTCTTTCAGTTAGGAAAATGAACCGGGGCATCTAGCAAACAGACTAGGTGCCTTGGAGCAGTGACTATGAAGGAGAAGATAGATCTGAGCAGACCTCCTCGCTGTCCCAGAATAGAAGTGTCTCTCTCTAAGTGAATCCTCCTAATTGTATGATTTTTCAGTAGTTAGTTCAAACAGCATGCCTTTTTGTTTCAGGGGTGAATAAAACACGGACGGACACCAGCCACACGGATAGAGAGCGCAAAGTCGGTATGTATAGACCGTGGTGGCCAAAAGTAGTTGGACTTTCTTGCTGTAGAGTGTACATGCGTGAGCATGTTTATGTGCATCTATGTATCTGTGGGGTGTGTGTGTGTGTGTGTGTGTGTGTGTGTGTGTGTGTGCTTCAAAGGAAGTGCCTTGCTGTATGGGGTGATAATGCTCTAGTACTAAAGACATGGAAAAGAAAAAAGAAGGAAGGAGGGGAAGAGTGATGGGGAAGGAAGGAGGAGGAGGTAGAAAAGGAAATCAGAGAAAAGGCAACCAATCAGTTATATATTCCTCTTCACAGCTGTGAAGCATATTTAGGATATCTAAAGCCAAGTCACTTTTAAAATGTTTTTGGATTTAGATTACTTAGCTGGATATAGTGAGGTTTGCTTGTAGTCCCAGCAACAAAAGAAGCTGAGACAGGAGGATTGTTTGAGACTAGTTCAGGGCCAATCTGGGAAGAATAGTGAGACTGTCTAAAAACAAAAACAAAAACAAAAACTGGTTTTATTTGCCTTGAAAATAATCTGTTCATTTTGAAAATTTAGAAATTACAAGTACACATGCTTCAATTTTTTTTACATAGAACCACTTTGCATTAATAGTTTTAATCTATATTTTATTTGACAATAAGCAGAATGATGCATCTTCATGTCACTGTTACATATTTTTTGACATTATTTTATAGTTCAAGAGCATCACATTTTAGATAGATGACATTTATTAATTTTATAACATCTAGATTATTGCTAACCTTTAGACATAGTATTCACATCACTTTATAAAAGCATCCTTAGGAGAGGCCCTTGGTCTTGTGAAGATCATATGCCCCAGTATAAGGGAATGCCAGGGTCAGGAAGCAGGAGTGGGTGGGTTGGGGACCAGGGCAGGGAAAGGGTATAGGGGATTTTCAGACAGGAAACTAGTAAAGGGGATAGCATTTCAAATGTAAATGAAGAAAATATCTCATAAAAAATAAAAGCATCCTTACAGCTAAATTTTTGCTTGTATCTTTGATTTTGTCTTTAAACTGTTGGTGATGAAATAACCAAGGCTGTAGTTTGACTACACACTGAATGTGTCCCCAAAGAAGTTCCCTGCTAACCCTAGAATAGTTCAGTGAGGAGGTGTGTGTGTGTGTGGGGGGGGTTGTATATGCATGAATACATTTATGAGTGTATGTACATGTTTGCAATTATCTATCTATCTATATCTATATCTATTGTTTGTGCATATTTATATGTTCTAATAATTGTAACTGAATATGTGTATGCATTCATTTGAATATATAGCTAGGACCTGCTATGTGCCAGGCATGGTGAGAATTCCCATGGTGATATCATGGTGGAGAGGAGAAATAAGCTAGCCCCATGCATACTGGGTAGTAGGAAGGGACATTAGGGCGTGAATAAATGAATGAATTATGTAGCTACTTCTGTGAAGGAAACGAGCAGGTTATAGCCATAGAAAGGAACAGGATAAACTCTAGATTGAACATTTATATTTCTGAGAGGATGCTATTAGAGTTTGTGTGTCTAGAAAGTAGTCCAGATTAGGAGGTCTGGGCTTACATCCCAAGCAGTGAGGCAGGATCATTCCCTGATGGGAATGGAAAGTTTACAGTACAAGAAAGGCCTTCTAGTAGGTTCTAGGGATTGCAAAAGTGTGCATGGGTGGAAATACTGGTGTCTCTGGATGTTCTTAGAAGGAGGGAACAGTGGCTACCACTTAAATAGTGAGAAGTGAAGAACAGCATTTCTGACTTCCTGGACACTCCTGATCTTAGGACTAACGAGCTGCAAAATTTCTAGAGGCAGAGTCTAGATGCTTACAGTTGGAGTGGAAGCCACCTACCTTCTTACTGAAATAGAAATCCCTGAATCCAACTGTTCAAATGTTCTCCAGCCATTCATGTCATTTTGGATTTGAGAAAGCACCTCTTAGGCCCTCTTGCACATGCACCAATAGGGAATTAAAAGGGTAAGACTGTTGCTGCAACAGCAACCTTGAGACTGTCTAAGGCATGGTTTAAGGTTCCACCCTATGCCCAAAGATATACATTGCTGCAGGTGTAGTTACCCAAGAAGCCTGAGAAAGAGTAGCCCACACAATGCACAGTTTCCACTCTATGGGCTACAGCATCCAAGCCTGATTTAGAAAAAGTGGACTCTCAGGCCATACACAACCACTGGGGTGGTAAGATTTCAGGGTTGAATCTTCATGTACACTCCCTCACTCTTGCATCCAAACTGTACCACGGCACACCAAGTGACTATGTAGGACATTGGCCAGTGGTATACTACATAACTCCCCTTAACTGGAACAAAGCAGTTAATATTCAGAACCCCTGTGGCTGTGCTTTCCACCTCTCAGATGTCCAGTGTGTACCTGAGGCATATATGTATGAGATCTGTAAAGCCAGTCCAGACAAAAGCTGCCCAGTTGTCAGAGGCTAAGCTATGTTTATAATTTGTGCTTAGGACATGCAGTACTCCCATTAAATATGAAGCATGGTCACTGATTATATGAAATCAGCTTAACCATTCTGTTCCAGGGCACACAGTGCCCTGAGCTGCTAGTAGCTAGAAATATCAACTTTCGAAAGTAACATTTACCCCTAGGAATATATCCCAATATGTCTCCCTGTCTTCAATTTCATTAAAAGAGACTACTATGGCCATTGTTCATTATGAGGGATGTGAGATGCTGAGCAGGATGCCTGTGCCACATGTGATCTGGCTTCTTTTACGTTGAGTATCTGCATTACAGGCAACACTAACATGGTTAGGGACACTCTAGCAACACTGCATCAGCCTGTAAGAAGGTTTTTTTTATTTTATACAGAATCCAGTCAAACTGAAAATTCAGGAGAACTGAAAGACGTGCCTGTGGAGGAGAAGGGAACCAGTAAGTATCTCAGGCACACTCCCATGCTAACCAGTTCTTTGTCATCACAGTCATGGTCCTCTTCCTTGCCCACTTCTCCATTATCTTAGAAAGGAAAGAGGCTCCAGGCTTTAAGCAGCATCTTTCTCTCCCACCTGGCAGAATTTTTTCCCTGCAGCCTCTTTCTTGGGTGGATGCTGAGATCAGGGAAAATGTCCATTCATGTTCTGAGCTATGGTAGACATTTGAGATATCGGTCAGCTGATATCCCAGATGGAATTAGAATCGGGACTCAAGGAGATTCTGTCTCCATTAGTCGGTCCACATGAACTTGATAAGTAGAAATGGTACCACCTGTTGGCCCAAACCATTCTGCTGTTGTAGAATGAGGACCAAGCAACTACTTTCCTACTGAGCATTCATTGCTCCTGCTCAGTTTCCTACCAGCCCAATATAGTTAGTTACTATGGTCCAGTCTCTTATGATTTTCATGTGTAGGATTAACTTTCAGTTCCTAGAGTTATGGGAAAGATCAATACAGGTAAGCATTAGTTTCTTTCTTTTTTTAAAATTAGATATTTTCTTTATTTACATTTCAAATGTTATCCCCTTTCCTAGTTTCCCCTCTGAAAATCCCCTATCCTCTCCCCTCTCCCCCTGCTCCCCAACCCTCCCACTCCCATTCCTGGTCCTGGCATTCCCCTATACTGGGGCATAGAGCCTTCACAGGACCAAGGGTCTCTCCTCCCATTGATGACCGACTATGCCATCCTCTGCTACATATGTGGCTGGAGCCATGAGTCCCACCATGTGTTTTCTTTGATTGGTGGTTTACTTCCAAGGAGCTCTGGGGGTACTGGTTAGTTCATATTGTTGTTCCTCCTATGGGGCTGCAAACCCCTTCAGCACCTTCAGTACATTCTCTAGTTCCTCCATTGGGGGCCCTGTGCTCTGTCCAATGGATGTCTGTGAGCACCCACTTCTGTATTTGCCAGGGACTGGCAGAGCCTCTCAGGAGACAGCTATATCAGGCTCCTGTCAGCAAGTACTTCTTGACATCCACAATAGGGTCTGGGTATGGTGGTTATTTATGGGATGGATCCCAGGTGGGGCAGTCATTCCTTTAGTCTCTGCTCCGAACTTTGTTTCTGTAAGCATTAGTTTCTTTGTACCATTCTGTAGAGTTCTCCTATTTGTTGTATTTAAAATATCAGCTGTAAAATAGAGGTAAACATTAGCAGCAACTGAACAAAACCAAACGCTTAACTACTTAAGGGCCCATTGTTTCATGTGGCAGCAAAGACGCATGTGCAGAGCTGTTTACTGAGATGTCAGTAACATAATTAAAGTGTAAACACTTGAGGTGCCCACAAGTGGAATATTTGTTACTCCATTACTGCTGTGTCAGAGAACAGTATATAGTCATTGAAAAGCTACTGTCTGCATTAGTTGTGTGCTGGTTTCCTCTCAAATAACTTGATACTATTAAAGACTTCTTTAGTAAAAAGAACTAAAATCCAACTTATTCCTGAAGCAAAAGGGAATGATCCTGACCAAAATAAAATGATGTGCATTCTGTATCTCACCCAGAAATGGGATGGCCTTCCATTTTGTCTTGTTCTAAATCATGTCATAACTTTCTGTAGCCATTCTGGATTCAGTCAAAATAACGAATGCTTATATTTTTACCTTATTTTTTTTAATTTAAGCTTGTGCATAAAGCTTTTGAAAGGAAGTGATGACATTCAAATTAGTAACTTGGAAAAATGCTTGTGTTTGGCTCTATTCATTGCTGTGGCAGGATGTTTGTTTTCTTTGTTTCTTGAGACAGTGCTTACACTGTAGCCCAGAATTCTCTTAGACTCCCTATGTAGCTCAGGCTTGCCTTGAACTTAAGCCAACCCTCCTGCCTCAGTTTCCCTAGCATGAAAGTTAGGCATGTGCCACTATGCTCAATGATATTCATTATGTTTTAATTAAGCAAAATCAGTCTGAAGAATTATATAAACAAATATAGAGGAAAAGTAGCTATTTATGGACACTGTGGTTAGTGTGGGTTTAAAAAATTTTTTTCTGTTTACTTCAAGTCAAAAAAATATACCATGGGGCTGGTGGGATTGTTCAGTGGGTAAAACCACTTGCTGAGCAGGTCTGATGAGTTCAGCTCAATCCCTGGAACCCATCAGGGAAGGAAAGAATTGACTCCTGAAAGCTAGTTTTCTGACCTTTGCTATGGCCATTCTACTGCACTTATATACCCACTTCTTTCTTGTACCCAAATAATAAAAATAAATTATGTATATTCATATATATATATATATATATAAATAAATAAATAAAATTTACATTATACATTAATCAGAAATAATCAATTCCAAATTTGACATTTGGAAAAATCCTTAATGTAATGTTTAAATCTTTTCCAGATAAGAGCATGCCCCCGAATCAGAGGCATCTCTCTTCTTGGACAATTGCACAGCCAGCAGCATCTCCTGAAAATGGTGCCAGAAGCAGCAGCTTGGATGAATATGGTCTTAAGGCTATGGATCAGCACTCACTGTCCATGCCCAAGACCCCCTCTGCACTTCCTCTGGAGCCGTGGCACTTCTCCTCCCTAGCGAGGCCAGGCTTCATAGCGCCTGCCTACTTCCCTGTCTTTCCCGACAGGCATCTGACTCCAGAGGTCTACCGTGTCTTTCCCGACAGGCATCTGACTCCAGAGGTCTACCATGTCTTTCCTGACAGGCATCTGACTCCAGAGGTCTACCCTGATGGGAGATGTGGGCCCCTTCAACATTTAGTCCAGCAAGATAGATACCAAAACCATCCTCTGGAACCTGCTGCCAGGGAGAACTGCAGCCCTGCCAAGATAGCTGGAAGCACAGGATCGCTCATGAACCTGCCTCCCTACCCTGTCCACTGTAAGGAAATGCTTATAGACACTTTCAAGGTTATTGTGGTTGACAGTGACTTGGCATGACATTAGGGGCTAAGATTAATTGCTGCCACTCTGGACATAGATAAGGCTGCTGCCAAGGGGCATTATTTTATTTAAAACTTACATATATTTTCATTAGGCCACACTCACATACACAGTTTAATGGCTAAAGTAATACATTGAGAGAGCTAGACAGGTAGAGTTGGCCTGAAATAATCTCCCCAGTCTGTTGACTTGGCTTCGTCCTAGAAAAAGTGATGGGCTTATGCCTAAAATCATAGAGCTCATTTACCTCCATTCCACTAAATAATCTATTCGCAAAACAGAGCTCTATGACGTACCTACAGGCTCAAACTCTGTTCTCCAAACAGGTTGACAACTTGCAATGATGCCAGAATTCTGGGCAAAACCAAGGGCAATCTATACCAACCATCTGCTCCACACATTAAAATTCAAGACAATCAGAGAGGCAGCCCCATAGCTGACTGCACATACAACAGTGTCTAGCTGTCCGTGGCACCCTCCTGGACATTGGGCTTGTCCTGCTTGCTTGCCTCTGGGTTTCTATACCCTGATCACTTTTTCTCCCCCCACACAAAAAAGTTCTCTAGGCTTCTTCACATTTTCTTCATTCATTCACCCAATATTTTTCCACTCAATAGTTGCTAGATTCAAAATACTCTTCATAGAACAAGAGTCCCTTCTTTGTTGTTGTTTGTTTCTTTTAAAGAAGAGATGGAAGAGAATTGAATGCATTATACTTTCACCAAAATAGCAATGTATTCTTGCACTCTGTGATAAGATGTTTCTTTCTTGTGAAGTGATATATATATATATATATATATATATATATATATATATATACATACATATATATGCACACACATATATATTTGTATGTATTACATATATGTGTATGCATATGCATATTACATATGCACATACACACACACATATATATGTGTATATATATATATATATATGTAATGCAAACAAGTCTGCATCCTCTAGCATTCTGTACCCTGGGTGAATTATGTTCTTTCACAGTCTTATAATCAGGCATGTGGTCTTATGCCTAAAGGAAATCACTGGATGTTCTGTTTGCTGTGATTAAGCATACAGCCCACAAAGGACCAATTCAACAGAGCCCACAAAGTCTGACACTATGGCCCACATTGAAAACAAATTTCCCATTAAAATAGGACTTTACTGTTTCCATAGTTTGATTAGCAATATATAGAGAGAAGAAATCATGCAAATGGCACACTTAGGAAACTGCTAAAAATTTGTACTCCTATCTTTTTAAAAAAAATCTGGATTTGGGAGGAAAATAAGACCAACTGTGTGTGTGTGTGTATGTATGTATACATGTATATTTATCTATCTATATGTATGTATATATATATATACATACATACACACATACGCATGCATATGCAAAGCAGAATCCTGCTTCAACAGTTGCTTAGAAAACAGATGGCTCAAATTAGCATTTTCCAAACATAACAGCTCTATACAGTTCCAATTCAATTCAGTAACCCTTTAGTGAGCATCTACTAGAAGCACATCAGGGAAGAAGGGTGCTGCAGGCATTGTGTATTCCCAAGACCATGACATGCATTCACATACTAATGTTTATTATCAAGGTCTCATCTGGAGAACTCTTCACATACCCCTCCCAGTGCTGATGCCCCTTGCATTCACTAGTGCCTGATTGTCCAAAATTCACTGAGCAAGCTAGAGACCCTTCATTAGCTCTTCCTGGGAGATGGGAGAAGTTTCCAAAGGTTGTTTGATGTCCAGACTTCTGTTTCTCAGAATATGATAAGAGAAATCACATTTTGCGTCCATAAAGTAAGGGGCAGGCACGCTGGGATCCCTGGGGTGCTACAGGCTTCTAGCCTAGTCTGAGGACTCATTGCCATTCATGTTTTTCATCTTCTTTTCTAGACAAGAAGAAAATCTGTGCTCGTGGAGCTGCCAGTGCCAGTCTTGATGATGAAAGTAGGTATAAGGTTCAGACCTTCACAGTGTAGCTCTGTGCCTTGCAAACAAATGTGAAGAGTGTGCGCTGTAGCAGGAAGCGTCTCCAGCTTTGTTTATAGTCTTAGCTTTTCATGGGTAGCATTGGTCTGTTCTCAGTTTCAAAGAGTCTACATTTGCACTGTATATTTTGCAAAAATTTGTAGAACATTCTCTCGTTTTGCCAGAGAAGCAACTCTACTGACTTCTTTCATCTGAGCCTGACTCAGTCAAGGTGACTTGGTAAGATGAATGAATCCATGAGGATTAGCTGTTCCAGATGTTCAGCTTTCCACCACCCACTGAGGGGACTGATTCTGCAGTCAGGGAAAATGTGTCTGAGGCCCAAGGGCAGGACCCTGGGCTCTACACTGAATTTGAAATTAGGAGCTTCAAAATGAGGACAGGCTGGGTAGAAATGCAAGCGCTTCACAACCAAAGCTCAGGGTTCCAATTTCAGCTCTGATATTTACTAGTCTCAGATACTCGCTTACAGTTTTTGAACTTCCCAGTTCCTTAGTTGCTTCGTTTTTAAGACAAGCATAAAACAGTAACCACACATAGGGGTTCTGTGGGACTTTAATGAAATAATATGTGTAAATGCTTAGAATAATACTTAGCTATAGTTGGCCATTGAAACAGTACTAAGTGACTCTGGAGTACAGCTCAGTGGTAGATTGTGTGTGTGTGTGTGTGTGTGTGTGTTTTCATGGTATTTTAAGTTACATCGATCACAGGGTATAATTTCAATAAGTTTGAAGATTAAACACAGGCCAAAATTAAGTCAAGTTTAAAATGAAATAAAAAGCATAAATAATTGATAGAATCATGTCTCTTATCTTAAAGAATTTTCTTTTGCAAGTGTTATCATAAGGTGGTTTATGAAGTGCCTCCCTTAGATTTAAGGATGCAGTTCAAATCAAGGCTATGGACAATCTGGCTCTAAGTAAGCATAGTGGGGTTTTGTTTCTTGTTTGTTTTTGGAGGTTCCCCACATTGCATTTAACCAGGCAAAAGAACTGTGAAAAAAGTATGATAAAAAATACAATGGACATTACTTGCCAGTGATACGTATGATCCTGTACTAGAACCTTAGGAAGTACTTCTTTTTAATACATCCATTCAATATGAGTGAGGTAGAGCTCAGACAGGCTAAGGTACTGGTGAGCCAGGACTCCAACTTGGGCTCACTCGATTTGAAAACCAGCTTCCTCACCATCACGCTTACCCTGTTTTTCAGGAAGCCCATCTCCAAAGCGAAGAAGAGATGCCTACTATTATTAGCCTCAGTTGGATGAAGAGAATTTGTGTGTGTGCGCACGCGCGCAGCCTGATACTGCTTTTTCTCCCGTGGATCCAGAATTCCTAGAGGCATCACCGTCTCTTTCTGTCCCTGCTGCTAAGAAATACCAAATCAGGCGAATTTGCTGCTCTCTTTTACATTGCACTGTGCTTTTTCTTTGCAACTGTGACTGATGGCAGGGGTTTTAAAACATAAACAATTCCTAGCTTATAAAATGTAGGAAAGAGCTCTTGTGTGGTGGATGCACAGAAACCGGCCTGCTGTTCATTGTTCCACCTCATCTTGTCTACTGTCCTGTTCCTCGGATGCCATGGGCCCTCAGCATTGTCCTTTGAACCAAGATGGAGCCCATGGGATTTTATGAGGCTGCTCTGCTTCTCTGACTGAATTGTGGGACCAAAATCAGCCCAAAGTGTTACAGCTTAAATCAGCCTGCAGTCAACCTCACTCCTTCCTTAGAGAAAGGCCAAATAAAAACGGTGTGCAAAAGGTTGCTAGTCATCTCCCATGACTAGACTCTAGAGAGGAACTGGAAAGTCTCTATAGGGATATGTCCAGTGAAATATTTCGCTTAGAAAATTCAGTTCTAGAGAACTGATTCAAAGGACTATTGTCGGGAAATCTGAGATGGAAATTGAACAAGTGCCTTGTTCCAGCACGGAGCAGAACCTACTCTAGAAGATTCAGGGCATTTCTTGGTTGCACTTTCATGAGTTTCTGTTACCCCTTGCTTTGATGAATAGGAGCCTAACTAGCGCCCACAATTATGCATGTCCATCTTATAGTTCAGAGCTAGTAGTAACTGTGTGGTGGCCACTTTCTTTTTTAGCACTAAACTGTTGGGCTCATCCATGTAGATACCACAATAGTTATTGCTAAGTTGGAGGAACAAGGTTCAGTTGGCTTCATCTCTCTAGTCTTGTAGACGGCATCATTTCTGTATGGTCTGGGCACTTGCCACATGACAACCCTGGAATCCCCTGGCATCAGTGTTCCCCATTTATGTCATACCTGCTGTTACCTAATAGCCTGGAGGGGGATGAATAATAAACCTATGCTTTTTTAGACACTGCTGATCTGATTCTAAAGATTTTTTTAATTTGTCTTTGGTTGATTTTTGGCATCTACAATCTCATCTAAGCTTCCTATAAACCCAGAAACTGGCATGATCACTCAGCTGCAAAGCCCGGAAACTTACACTTGAAGAAAAATGCCAATTTCCTATTTCAGTGAAGGGGTTGGGGAGAACTCCTGCTATCAGGAGACCCTATGATCCTCTGACACACACAGGCAAACCCCTTGTCCAGATTGATTGGTGTTGAATCTCTAATGTACACTTCTAGGTCTGTCCTGTTCTTCTCACCTGACTCTAGTAAGTTCCAATCCAAAGCCTTCTCATATTCACTTTGCCATTTTACTTTTGCAATTAGAGGATGTGCCATCCTGCCCCCTCACAAAATGTAGAGCACTCTTTACACACAAGGGGGTAGCTAGGCCTCTTGTACTAAGTGTGGCTTCGCTTATGC
This sequence comes from Mus musculus, assembly GCF_000001635.26. NCBI lineage: Eukaryota > Metazoa > Chordata > Mammalia > Rodentia > Muridae > Mus > Mus musculus. The sequence goes on from NC_000086.7 coordinate 57,106,992, forward strand.
TCTAGTTGATAGTCCAGTGGTGTGGTAGTTGAGTAGGGGGTAGGAGGCAAGAAGTGCCACTTTCTCACTGGATTGATCAGTCTTGATGCTGTGGGAACTCCTGCATGGCTGGAGATTAGAAAACCTGCTCATTTCTCTCCAGTTGACAGCAGCCTGGTGGGCTCTGACTCATCACCAATCTTGGCTCTCACGCCACAACACACACTCATTTCTGACCTTTACAGACTTAAAGAACCAAAAGTGCTTCACGAGAGCTGGAAATTCTCATGTATTTGAGTGATGCCTAGCTCTACAGAAGCAAAAATTAAACACAAGGCAAAGAAGAGACTGTAAAGCTTCCAAATAGAAGGTTTCATGAGCCTGACCCTCCCCCCCCCAAAGGACATGAAAGTAGGATGGACTGCTTGGGAAGTAAGGATTTCAGCAGAAGAGTGAGGGCAATGGAAGAGGGGTCAGAAATAAAATTCATTATATACATGTATGAAACCTGTCAAGAAAATAAATAAGTTCCAAGTATGGGGCTGGGGAAATAGCTCAGCAATTAAGAACACTGATCTTTCAAAGGTTTCCCATCAGTACCGGGGATGGGAGCCGATACCTCATGGCTTCCATGGGCACTGCATATGCATGCGTGGTGCAGAGTTAGACATACAAGCAAAACACCTATTCACATAAAATAAAAAGTAAATTGAAAAAGAAAAGTTCCAAGTAGGGATGTTGTTTTCAGGTGCAGCTGAAGTTCATGCTTAAAACAGTTTTTCAGTTTAAAACACGGTATCATGAATAACTCTGGAAGTGACCTCCACAAACTTATTACAATGGTTTTCTCTCCCATATAAACCATAATTAAAGATCTTTTCCTGGCAAAATGTCCCCAGGTTAAGGTTATTGATTGGAGATCATTGTATAGTCTGTTTTGCGTCTCTGCCTGACCCCTCCCAGTAATCTGTGCTATCATTCCCAGCTTTTACAGGAGTACTGGGGATCTGAGCCTTCAGATCTTTATGCTTGGATGGCAAGAATTTTATCCAACCTTTTATCCAACTTTAATGGTAATATATTGAAATTGCATTTCACTGTAGTTTTGTGTAAAGATTGATGGTGATTCTAGAAACAGACAGAGATATTCCCTTTTCATAGCATTATTTCTTCATACGTGTATACATGAAATCTTAAGAATCTGTGAAGGTAATCATATAGAAGATACCAACTAATGAGCCTGAACCAGCCATCTTCTGTAACCAGGCAAGGCTTCCAGTAGTGGGACTGGGACATCAACCCAGCCATAAAACCTTTGACCTACAATTTGTCCTGTCTGCAAGATGTGCTGGGGTAAAGGTGGCACAGAACTTGTGGGAGTGGCCAAGCCAATGACTGGTCCAACTTGGAGTGCACACCACAGGAGGAAGCACCCACTTGACACTGCCTGGCTGGGCTGGAACTAGAGACTATTGAATAGCCCAGAGATTTAGGATAGAACCAAATGTAAAAAAAAAAAAAAAATCGATGAAGTGATTCCTAATGGTATTGTGCTGTACTCATAGATCTGTGCCTAGCCCAATGGTCATCAGAGGTGTGTCATCCAGCAACTGATGAAAGTGATGAAGAGACCCATAGCTAAACACTAGGCAGAACTCAGGAAATCTTGCAGAAGAGGAGGAGGAAGGATTGTAGGAACCAGAGGGGTCAAGGACACCATAAGAACACGGCCCACAGAATCAACTAACCAGGGCTCATAGGAGCTCACAGAGACTGAAGCAACAGTCAGGGAGCCTGTATGGGTCTGACCTAGGTTCTCTCTTCTTATGTTATGGTTGCATAGCTTGGTGGACTCCCAGTGTAAAAGTGTAAGGTATCTCTGATGCTTTTGCCTGCACTTGGGACCGTTTTCCTCCTACTGGGTTGCCTCCTCCAGCCAGCTTTGATATGAGAATTTGTGTCTAGTCTTATTATAACTTGTTATGCCATGTTTTATATTCCTGGGAGGTCTGCTCTTTGCTGAAGGGAAGTGGAGGAGGAGTGGATCTGGGAGAGAGGGGAGGTGGGGAGCTGGGAGAAGTGGTAGGAGCGGAAACTGCTATCAGGATGCAATGTTTGTAAGATGATAAATGAAATGAAAACAAATAAGAATTTTCTCAAAAGTAAGTTGCTTTAATCAGTTTGCGTGTGATGCTTCATTGACCCTTCCTTCCTTCCTTCCTTCCTTCCTTCCTTCCTTCCTTCCTTCCTTCCTTCCTTCCTTCCTTCCTTCCTTCCTTTTTCTTCTTTCTTTCTCTCCTTTCTCTCTCTGTCTTTCTCTCTCTCTTTCTTTCTCTCTCTCTCTTTCTTTCTTTCTTTCTTTCTTTCTTTCTTTCTTTCTTTCTTTCTTTCTTTCTTTCTTTCTTTCTTTCTTTCTTTCTTTCTGTTGTTTATTTTGTCTCTTTAGTATCTGACTATCCTGGAATTCTCTCTGTAGTCCAGGCTGGCCTTGAACTCAGAGAGATTCTCCTGCCTCTGCCTTCTGTATGCTGATATTAAAGTCATATGCTACCATTGCTTGGTTCCATTAATATGCCAAATTTGGAGACCCGGGTGATTCCCTGAAGAAATCAAACCCCATTTTTGAGTTTGTATATCTGATTCTATCTTAAGTCATCCTCTTTGTGGCTATCTACTTCCCTTCCCCAATCCTCTATCCTTCCCTCTCTCTCTTCCTCTGTCTCTTCTTTCTATGCTGAAATTCATATTAATAGTTAATCTTGCCAGGTGTGGTGACACATATTCTTAATCTGGCACTCAGGAGGCTGTAAAATACCAAACAGAGAAACAAACAAACAAATAACAACAACAACAAAAAAGACAAAACAAACAAACAAAACCCAGTCTTTTCAGCTTTTGAGACAAGGTCGCTTGTAGCCCAAGCAGAATGAAACTGCTTCAAACAGTATGACCTTGAATGTCCGATCCTCTTGTCTGCAAGTCCCAAATTTAATACTTATTCTTAATAAACTCCAACTTTCTCCAAAAGAAAATAAAACTGTAAGGCTTTCATAATGTTACTGCGTGCTTTCCCTAAGGGTTAGGTCACCTGAGCTCTGCTCACCTCTTTCTAGCCAGCTGTGCCATCTTGAATCATTCACTCTCGCCCCAACCTCAGTAGTCTTAGTTTCCCCATGTGTAAAATAAGGTGATCTCTAAGGTCATTTCCAGCTACAAAAGTCTGTTTGTTTAAATAAATGTGGCAGTTACAAGGTGTATCAACAATTGTTTCCTGGAGAAGAGACTGAAGGAAAGGCAGTTCAATGTCCAGCCCAACTTGGAATCCATCTCATGGTAGACACCAAGGCCTGATACTATTACTGATGCTATGGTGTGCTTTCAGACAGGAGCCTAGCACTACTGAGCTCTGAGAGGCCTAACCAGCAGCTGACTGAGATTTACTGCAGTAACTTATACACAACCATTGGACTGAAGTCAGGGACCCCTATGGTTGAATTAGAGGAAGAATTGAAGAAGCTGAAAGGGAGGGTGACCCTCTAGAAAGACCAGGAGTCTCAACTAACCCAGACCCCTAGGGAGATCCCAGAGATGGAGTCACCGATCGGGTAGCACACACAACTCCCAAGGTTCCTGGCACATATATAGCAGAGAACTGCCTGGTCTGGCCATAGTGGCAGAAGATGCATTTAATCCTGTAGAAACTTGAGACCCCGGGGAAGGGAGGGTGTGGGAAGCCGCAAATGCCATTACAAGATGGTGCTGGTTTCTTTAAGCCGACGCCCATGAATATGGGTAAACAACCAATGTGCTCATGTGCATAAGAGTTTTTTGCCGAGTCACTGCCTGGCCCGACGCATATTAATGAGGTACTGGTAGCATAACCAATCAGGTATGGACACGTCACTCCTAGGCCTATATAAGCAGCACCATTTCTGGGCTCTGGGTCTTCCTCTTCATGCTGAAGCTAGCGTAATAAAGCATTGTTGCAGAAGGATCCGGTTGTCCGTGTGTGTTCTTGCTGGCGAGACGATAGTGCCTGGTGTGGGTGAGCACCCTTTCAGAAAAGAAAAGGGGAAATAAATAATTTTTTTAAAAAAAGGAAGTGGTAAGGTCTGGATGGCAGAAGAGCAGAGAAGAGAAAGGTGACCGAAAGAGAGAGATGCAGCCAGAATCAACCTTCAAGAAAGGATTTTCTGGGCTGGGTGTAGTGGTGCCCTCAGGCCTATATTTGCAACACTCAGAAGGCAGAGGCAGTCGGATCTCTGAGTCTAGCCTGCTCTCCATACTGAATTCCAGGCTCCTCAGGGCTATACAGTGAGACCCTGTCTCAAAAAGGAAGGGGTCAGTGATTCTGGAGGCTGACACAGGAGGATCACCCTGAGTTTGTTGCTGTTCCGGGCTACATGGCTAATTTATTCCAGGCCAGTTTGAGTTCTGAGATGCCATCTTAAGAAACAAAACAAAAAAAATTTTAAAAAACAAAAATTTCCACTGAGTTTCAGAGATTGTAGTCATTTCGGTCACCCATCTATTAGAACCTTAGGACCCTCTACACCCTTGCTGTTTGAGGGCATGCCCTAGCCAAGAACTGTAGGACTACTGCTCCTACACAACTGGGGCTTCTCCACCAAGCATTTGCTCCAAAATTCCTATTGAAATGGTCTAGACTTTGTCAGTTGTGTATCATGGTCAAAGTCCCTGGTCAATCCTGCCTCTTCAGCTGCTTTTTTCCACGGGTGTGATTTGCTGAACCCTCATAAGCTTCTCACACTCCTGCATTGTGGAGCCTCCAACTAACACAAATACTTGAGGAGATCCCACAGACAGAAATCCCAAGACTCACTGAAGAGATGCTCATTGCGTTTGAGTTGATAAGGAGTTGCAACTCAAGCTGGAAACATAGTTAGAGTATTATTGCTGAAGCAGAACAATATCACTCAAGATGTAGAGTTAAGTTTGATGTCAAAGTGGTACCCCAACTCAGCTCCCAGCCAACTTCAACAACCATCTTAGACTACCTTTCGAGCTAGGAAGTGACTGTGTACAAAACGTGAGACAGTTCTTCCACAGACTCATGTTATCCACATCAAGGTCCCCACTGGAGGCAGCAGTTTCACCAGGGGACTTGCTGAATATACATACTCCTTAGCTAGACTCTGTAGACTACTGAATTGGAGGCTGTAGGGGTAAGAACCACCCTCACCCAATGCCTTCCTCCAGTGGTATCAGTTTCCTATTGCCACAGTAACAGCTTAACACTAACTTAATGGCTTTAAACAACTCAACTGTGTTATCATAGAACTCTGGAGTGAAGACATCCTCCTCATTGAGCTATGATCAGGGAGCATGGAGGCCTGGTTTCTTTGGAGGCTCCCAGGAAGAATCTGATTTCTCCTTGCCCTTTCCACTTTCTATACTAGTGGTTCTCAACTTTCTTAAATACAGTTCCTCATGCTCTGGCAACCCCCACCCATAATTTTTTTTTCTACTTCATACTTTTGCTACTGTTATAAATTGTAATGTAAATATCTGCTATGAAGGATATCTAATATGTGGGTCACAACCCACAGGTTGAGAACCACTGCTCTAACAGCTTTGTAGGTTCCCTGTCTCACAGACACTTGCTTCCATCTTCAAAGTCAGCATCATTACAGCTGGCTATTCTTCCTTTGTCTTATCTCTTCTGGCTCTCTTTTGCCTTTCTCTCCAATTTTAAGGACTCTTATGATTACCTCCGACTGCAGATAGCCCCCCTTATTAAGGTCATCTGATAAGTCCATGTGTTCTCTAGCTGATTTGTCTGTTACAATGTAAGATTAACAGGTTTGAACCCTTTGGATACCAATACAGTTGGGGCTACTAGTCTGCTTAACACTCCAGACACACAATTTGGAAAACATCTACCTATGTGGTATAAATGTATCTCTCCAGCTTATCACATCTGAAAATGTTTGTTCAGCAAAATTGGCAGTTCGTTACTTTCTTTAAAAGAAGTGTTGTTCTTAATAATACAGACAAAAATAAATTTGACCTGTGCAAATATTTAAGTTGACAGGTGTTCAACTTCATTATTTATTATAAAGAAAAAAATGAAGCACAACACAAATGGTCAACAGTTGGGTATTAGTTAAACAAATTAGTTCTTTCAATGTAATAAATAAATAATAGTCACTAAAGTGATGCTATAGGTCTATAGTTATTCATAAAAATGAATATTAAGTAATACATACATGTAATGTTCTTGTGCATATTAAACTCATGGTAAAAATCTATATGTATAATTTAAGTAGTTACAATTGTTTATCATAGCAGTGCTTGTCATAGCAAAATTTCAGAAGTGACCAAAATCTCTTGTAAAAAAAACAACTGGGCAAAGTAAATAATGAACATTTATATACAATTGAAAACTATGGAGCATTTAAAACCGATCAGGTAGATTTTTATACAGCTATGGAAAGCTATCTAAAGTGTACCATTGATTGACAAAGACAGGTTATCAAAATTAGTTCAACTATTTACTACCTTCTTATTCATGGTCTTACAGTGTGTATGTGTGTGTGTGTGTGTGTGTGTGTGTGGTGTGTGTGTGTGAGAGAGAGAGCTATTGGTGTGCACACTGCTATACTACTCCAGACGGGACCATTCACAACCTATCTCATGCTATTCTATGTGTTTCAGGTTCTCTGAAGTCTTGACATTCTCTTGGTACCTCCTTGTCATTTTCAAATGTTTACATTTTCATTTTTGCCAGTGACAGAATCATGCAGTTAATTGTCTCACATTTTCAGTTTTGGGCCTTTGTGAGCAATTGTGGTTGTAAATGTGAGCAGAGTAGCTCTGAGCATTAACTAATAAAAATAAGATATTTATTTCAGAGTTCCTCTTAGATTCTTGAGAATAATGGGAAGGAAATGGGTACTATAAGTGGCCATTAGAGGTTCTGTGAAAACACTGACCCTAGAGAAATGCCTATTGGTGATCCCATGATACAACCTATAGGAAGATGGAGAAGATGAACAACTGTTCAATAGGCCGGGAGTTTCAGATACTGAATGCATAACATTGGGAACATACTTAACATTACTGAGCTCTGATTCTCAATGTGATCAAGAAGGCAGATTTTACTGTTGTACTGTAAAACATATTTAATTGTTTGTGTCATGTGTATGGAGACTTTGCCTGCATGTGTATGTGTGTACGCCACATGTGTGTACATGACTCAGTGAAGCCAGGATCTTACTGTAGTCCTGAACTTGCTGTCCCCATGACAGAGTGAAGAATCTAACATGAGAGTTCACAATAAAAACAGGAAATGAAAGGAGGACCACTTCCTTGTATCTACATAGGTATGAGACAACCCACACGATCTAAACCTATACTTATAATTTTAAAGAACAGTTAGCTTCTAACACTCACTGACATGCTGGTGATATTTGGACACATCACTATGTGGTACAAAAACCTAGACTTCTGGCAATAGTTGTTTCATCTTTTCAAGGCTGTGACCACATGTTTAATTTGAAGTACTTTGAATATGTGTGAAATTAGAAAATTAAACATGATGGAATAACATCTGGAACAATGTAGCATTTGATTTTCTTGTTCTGCTAATTTACTTCCAGCTTGCTAATTACAGAAAAGGCATGATTTCAAACTTTCCCAGTGACATGGCAGAAATTTTGCATCCCTAAATCTAGCTAGCCACAATGGTAACATATCCCCCAGAACTGGCTTAACCACAGTAACATCTAGAGTTGTTGAAATGACAATAGAAAAAAAATCTGCATTTGAGCTGGGGTTTGATAGTTTGAGAGTATCTTCTTTTCTGAAAAGGATGTTTTAGAGTTCCAAGAATGTGTGTAGAATTCAAAACCAAACTAAATATACCTGAAAATTTAAATGTTCTAAATGGAATTAAACCAGAATTTTAAAATAAACATCAAATCCCTGCAAAATGAGCCCTTTTACCTGTAAATCTTAAAAAAAAAAAAAAAAAAACAACACATTTCTACTAAACAAATCTTTGTCAGTTACGGAAACAATCAGAAATTACAGATTTCCTGAAAAAAATAATTCCAATGAAAAGATTATACAATAGAATTTATTGGATACAGTTAAAGCCATGGCTAGAGGGAAATTCATAGCCCTATTCACCTATGATAAAAATGATAAAAGTCAACTCACAAATCAAACTTGAAATAGCACAAAGTAAACAAAAGAGAGCAGCATGCACGGGGGTGGGGTGGGGTGGGGGTGGGGGTGGGGCAGATGGGGGTTTCCTTTGGCCCAGTGGGGCATTGAGAAGTTGCTTAAAGGGAGCCTAGAGGTTCCTAAGAGATAGAAGTGATTTCTATATCCTGATTTGGACACTGATCACATCTGTGTTGGGAGCCTTTTGCTACTTCTCTGAAGCAGAGAACAAAACAAAACAAATAAACAAAGAGAGAAAATCCTGCCTGTCAGGCAGAGTCAAAGCAGATCAGGGTCTGTTGGTAGTTTTCCTGGCCGGCTGAGGCAAGGAACAATAAGAGGAGGTGTACTTGAGGCTCAAGGCCAGGAGCTGGCGATTATATTGACCTTGGTGGAAGGAACAATAAGAGGAGGTGTACTTGAGGCTCAAGTCGAGGAGTTGGAGATTATATTGACCTTGGTGGAAGGAACAGGGAGGTTTTTGGGTGAGAACAAATGTCTTGTGACTATTTTGGTAAAATTGTTTCGATTAGCTTGTGGCTGGCCTTCCCATAGCTGTGAGAAATACACTCGCTGCTGGCGTGGGATAGACCTGCAACCCTCTCATTATCTAGCTCTTGCATATTTTTTCTATCTTTTCTATAATCATCCTCTCTCCCTCTCAGAGGACTGCTCGATTTGTACCGGCTGGACTGGTACACAGCCTTCTCTTTCTGATAATTCATTGAGCCAGGCAATTGGCACTATGTCCTTTCCTGTATTACGTTAAATTTTATTAAGATGTTTTCCAAAAGGCTGGACATGTAGCTGAGTGGTACAGTATTGCCTAGCATATATGAAGCCCTAGATTCAACAAACTAGCATTCAAAAAATATATTTCCCTAAATTATAATGTTGTCATTTAACAATCTCTTGCAGAAGAGGTACATGATAAATATTGGCTTTCTCTTAAGGGTATTGGATAATTTACCGTTAAACCTGTCATTATTAGGAGCATATATGTGATAAAAGTCACAGTGGTGATTTAAATATGTACCATACTTTAGAATTTGAAGCCCTGCATCACCATTTCTCAGGTACATGTAACATGTCACCTGAGCCAGACAAAGCCTTGAAGACCAGATGTGTATATGGAGGGCTTCCTTATGTGGGAATGTTAGCTATGAAAGTCATAATAATGAGTAAAATACCTTACACCCAAGAGTGACCAACTACCCAGGATTACCCAGGGCTTCCTTGGTCTTAGCATTGAAAGTGTTGTATCCAAGGAGCATCTTCATTCCCAAGTCAGTCAGGATAATCAATCACTCTGTATCACTTTACACTTGCATCAGTCTTATCAAAGAGGTATGGTTACAGCTCATGGAAGTTAAGTCACCAGTGTAAGGTCACAACTCAACATGTAGGTGACATCTCATCTCTACCCTTAGCTGATTAAGCCAACATTCTCTTTTTAAAAAAATTTTTTAAAGATATTTTCTTTATTTACATTTCAAATGTTATCCCCTTTCCTAACTTCCCCTCTGAAAATCCCCTATCTCCTCCCACGTCCCTCTGCTCCCCAACCCACACACTCCCATTCCTGGTCCTGGCATTCCCCTATACAGGGGTATAGAGCCTTCACAGAACCAAGGGCCTCTCCTCCCATTGTTGACCAACTAGGCCCTCCTCTGCTACATATATAGCTAGATCCAGAAGTTCCCACCATGTGTTTTCTTTGGTGGTATAGTTCCAAGGAGCTCTGGGAGATACTGGTTAGTTCATATTGTTGTTTCTCCTATGGGGCTGTAAACCCCTTCAGCACCTTGGGTCCTTTCTCTAGCTCCTTCATTGGGGACCCTGGGCTCTGTCCAATGGATGACTGTGAGCATCCACTTCTGTATTTGTCAGGCACTGGCAGAGCCTCTCAGGAGACAGCTATATAAGGCTCCTGTCAGCAGATAAGCCAACATTCTTTCCACTCACACAGCTTAAGAGAACAAAATACAGAGATTGCCTCAGTTATGGCAGACTGAATTGTCAAAATTCAAGACAGCTGGGAGAAGTCAAATTGAGATGGTTCCCTTAGTCCCAAACTGAAAGCTAAGATTTAGTGGAGCTGCCATGGAACTGGCTCTCTAGACCAGGCTGGCCTTGAAGTCACAGAAATCCTCCTGCCTCTGCTTCTGGAGTCCTGGGATTAAATGTGTGCTGGATAAGATGTTTCTTAAAGCCTCCTGCTATAGTCTCATCTTGAGTGTCTTAGCTCCATCCACTGCATCCACCTATATGCTGAAGGATGCTTGTCAGCCTGTACTACTTCTGTTGGGAGGTAGTAGAACCATAGGCATTTGGCCAACAGGAGGAAGCTAAAATGTTAGGAACATTCCTTAAAGGAGATATTGGAAATCAGTCCCTGTCCCCATCTCTTTTGCCATGAAACAAAGCAGCTCTCCTCCACCTTATGCTGTTCTATCTCACTAAGCCCCCCAAAGAAAGCCAACTGGCTGTGAACTAAACCACCTAAAGCTAAGCAACATTAATCAGACCTGGGCCAGCCATTCCATGGCAGTGAGCAATGGAAAGGAAACACACCTTCAAATATGCATGTGCTTTACAGACTTCTCCCTAGGAGGTGGAGCAAATGCATATGGTCCACTAAACTCATTATCAAAGAGCTAAATTTCTAGAAGACTCGGAGGGTTTCCGCTGAGCACTTGGTAAATAATCTACCAAGCAAGGAGGGCCAGTCTCCGCCCAGAGTGGGAAATTCAGAATCATAGACATAGTGTGAGCTAAATATTGTTGTTTCTTCCAACACATCCACAAAAAATCTGCCAGGGGGTATTGTTATAGTTCACTGCAGAATAAGAATCTGATCTTAAAGATCTGGAAGCTCAGGTTTCTGTGATTGGTGCAGAGACTCAGGAAGAAAGGCAGGGTTGAAAGCTCCAGGATAGAACGTTCAAGCACTATCAGGTGAAAGATGAAGGCGAGGAAAAGTGAACAAGGGCTGCAGAGAGAAGGATCAGTCCCTGCACTAACCAACGGAAGAGGGTAGGCATCTGTACTCAAGTGGTCTTAGCATGGACTATTCTGCCATGGATAATAAGCGCAGCATAGGTCGGAACACTTCCTCATTAGTTCTCAAGAAGCACAGGTCTCAAAGCTCCGGAACAATGATTTAGCATGTCTTTAGTGCTCCACACTGTGGCAGGTTGAGGAAATATCGTACTGGCATGTTTGTTAATGTCGATGATGTCGAGGTTGATTCCACCTTGGGAAGCAGAGGAACCCTCAGTGTTCAAGATCACATTAGTGTATTTCAGAGTAAATGACCACGTAGGGGGTTGAATTCAGGAACAGTGTGATGCTCCCAACCAACACATCTTGTGACACAGAAATAACAAAGATATTCGACGTTCATTTAACCAGACAGAAATTCAATAACTCAGTTATTTAGTCGTGTTGTTATCTGTTACTTAAGTTAAGAGAGTTGGTAATTCTGAATAAATTTCTGAGCACCATTCATCCGCTTGCTAAAACTTCTATGGCTTTTGTCTTTAAAAAAATCACACCTAGTCTCAGCAAATTAGTCAGACATTTCCCTTTAATATATAGATGAATAAAAATAGACCTTTGCCACTGACCAATTGGAAATGTGCTTGACCAACAAAGAAAACAGGTAACCTTTGTAGATTCTTCTAGAACCCTTCCCCACTCCTGCCATCAGTGCTGGATTTGTTACTGCCCTCTAAACTGACAGCTCTCAAACTACCCCAGTATTCTCCTGACCTAAGTTCCCATGCCAATCATATCAGTACCATCCACCCCAGTTGACTGTTTCGTGGTCTGTCTTCCCTATCACATTGTGCATTGGGTTTCTCCTGACCTTCACTGCATGACCCCTAATGGCATTCATGTTTACTAATGGCTCCCTGTATGACCTATTAATTCTACTCTTAAGTTCCAGAAGTTTGAGCTTGAGGCTAAGGAATAGCATATGCACAGGCTTTTGCCCATCTCCTTTCAGAAACTGTGAGATTGTAGGTGAATAGCTCAGCTTCCTGGAAACCAGACTCCATTAGAGCAGTGAGCTGAGGACACAGGACAATAACTCCCTCATACCAGGGCTCTAAGCTACGTTGAAGGCCGCAGAGAGTAGATGATTGCTCTTTCAGAACAAAGAGGACAGGTAGATGCTGAGTCTTCTTGTAGTTATTATGGAGCCTTGAACTTGAAACAAGTGACATCACAAGGCACATCTCCAATACATTTTTGACTGACTTTAAGCAATTACATAATTTGTCTGAGCCTAATTTCTTTATGGGGGCTCGTGTTCAGCCTTTTATTATTACCATTAAACATCCTTAAGGTGAACTAGTAATTGTGTGGCTCCAATGTTTACAGTGTTCGAGTAAAGGAGGCTCTCATTTACTGAGCACACTACACAGGCCGTGCTCTGGGATAAGTGCTTCAGATGCATCATCTCATTGAAAATCAACAATAACCCTTTGAAGCAGGAATAGGAAAATGGCAAATTAGAGTGGTTTGGTAAGTGGTCCAGCCCATGCAGCCAATAAGTTGTAAAGCCAGGATTCAATCTGGTTTTGTCTGGATCCAAAGCCTAGACTCTTAACCCCTACCCACCGACCCACCCATGACTCAGCTGTGGCGTAATTAAGAGCTATTCATTGAATCAGGTGAGAGCCAAAGGATATAGCAAACAAATGAAATAGCTTTGCCCTTCTCTTGAAAGGCTAAAAATTCCAGCTGCATATTAGTGTCAAATGGAAAAAAATAATAGACTTGGCCCATCAGTGGAGGGAAAGAGACCATTTTATCAGCATTCTGGGACCTTCTTCCAATTGGAAGCTAACATTATAGCCATGCATTCAAACATTTCAATGATTCTTGACCCACAAATATGGAGCTTTTATTTAGCCCTTTAGATGTAGATCAGCAAAATACGTAGCTAGATAGCTTTCCTGAAGGGACCTTTTGCAAATACTATTTTGTTCTGCTTTTAAAGCTGAAATGATCTGTCTCTTGTGAGACTATGCCGGGGCCTAGCAAACACATAAGTGGATGCTCACAGTCAGCTAATGGATGGATCACAGGGCCCCCAATGGAGGAGCTAGAGAAAGTACCCAAGGAGCTAATGGGAACTGCAACCCTATAGGTGGAACAACATTATGAACTAACCAGTACCCCGGAGCTCTTGACTCTAGCTGCATATGTATCAAAAGATGGCCTAGTCGGCCATCACTGGAAAGAGAGGCCCATTGGACACACAAACTTTATATGCCCCAGTACAGGGGAACGCCAGGGCCAAAAAGGGGGAGTGGGCGGGTAGGGGAGTGGGGGTGGGTGGGTATGGGGGACTTTTGGTATAGCATTGGAAATGTAAATGAGCTAAATACCTAATAAAAATGGAAAAAAAAAGCTGAAATGGTCACCTCTCAATCATCTGAAGCTAGGAATTCTTTCAGAATTCAGTTATCCCTTTGAATGAATTTAGGTTTGGATAGACGAAGTGGTACTCACCTTTGCTACTGTCTTTTTCAGACAGTTTCTGGTTTCACAGACATCCAGTGCTCTGTTGGGGATGCTCTTGGTGACTTAAATATCTGCTGCCCTGCTTTTCATGTCTAAGTGTGAGAATTGCTTAGGTGTTAGGGAAGCACACTTACGTCAAGGGAAGCATAATTTCCATTCTTTCAGAAGCAGGTTAATTGTTGTACATACTTGAGAGGAGATGTCCTGTTTGCTAGCTGGCCTAGACACAGGCTTATACTTCAGGGGTCTCTGCTGCTCTCTGCTGGCCATAAGCCTTTGTTGTAGTTGTTGAGAAAGTGTCAGTCCTAAATGGGATGTCTTCTTCAAACACCTCCCCTCAAGGCTCAGGGATCAGTGGAGAAGAGAAGGTGGGAGAATTTTAAGAGGCAGGGGAGGTGGATGACTCCAAGGAAACAGTGACTTCCATACACAACAGGACTGATGCATGTGTGAACTCACAGAGACTATGACAGGACCCACAAGACCTGTGCGATTCAAGTCAGAAGGGGCACGGCACTGAGAGGCATTGAGAAGGAGAACTGGACAGGCTCCCATCCCTAACCAAGAAGCTGACTCCAATTGTTCCCTTCTGATAAAGGGAAAATCAGTTTTCTCCAGAGGAGTGACCCTAGGTATATCAACCACCACACTCTAGGGCAGGCCAACATTAAACAAAGTCAAGGGTATTTTTGTAGTACTTTTATTTGGTTTGGTTTGGATTTTTTTTTTTTGTCTTACTGGCATTTGCCTGTTTGTTTTGATTTTTGTGTTTTTGTGGGGTGTTTTGTTTCTTGCTTTTTTGTATTTATTTTGAGAAAAAGACATAAATCGTGTGGATAGGGAGGTGGGTGGATCTGGAAAGAGTTAGGGGAGGACATAAAATCTGATCAAAATATATTGTATGAAAGAAATTTTTATTTTATTTTATTTTATTTTATTTTATTTTATATTTTGGTTTTCGAGACAGGGTTTCTCTGTATAGCCCTGGCTGTCCTGGAGCTCACTTTGTAGACCAGGCTGGCCTCGAACTTAGAAATCTGCCTGCCTCTGCCTCCTGAGTGCTGGGATTAAAGGCATGTGCCACCACCACCCGGCTGAAAGAAATTTTTAATAAAGAAAAGAAAGTGGTTCCAAGTGTTGCTGCTGGAACTTCCACTGTTGCAATTTCCTCTGCCCCTACCACTAAATTGTACTAGTATCTGTTTATTTTAGCAACATTGAAGCTTATTAAGAAAAGGCCTTTAGAGACTGGAGAGATGGCTCAGTGGTTAAGAACACTGACTGGTCTTCCAGAGGTCCTGAGTTCAAATCCCAGCAACCACATGGTGGCTCACAACCATCTGTAGTGGAATCTGATGCCCTCTTCTAGTGTGTCTGAAGACAGCAACAGTGTACTTACATAGAAGAAATAAATCTTTAAAAAAATGAAGTGGCTTTTAACAAGGATCTAAGATGAGTAGTAAGAAAGAAGCCAGTAAAGGATTAGAGTGGGCTCTGACTTATAGGCGTGAGTCCTATCTAAATGACATAGCAAGAGTTGTATATTATTTTGGTGGCTTTTAAAGTTACATTTTCAAAGGGTTTAAAAAATAAAAATGTTTGGGTATACCAATTTTACCCAAAGAACTTTTCTTTAGTAAATGAGATTCGACAGTGGCTTTGAGGGGCATTAAACATTGCAGGTTGAAGAAGAGAAAAAAAACCAAATAGATCATAAAGGTAAAAAAAATCTCTACTATATGTTAGTCACATAGAAGTCAAGACAAGGCCAGCTGTGGTGGCACACGGCTTTAATCCTAGCAATTGGGAGGCAGGCAGATCTGCAGGAATTCAATGCCAGCTTCATTTACATAAAAAGTTGCAGGTAGGCAGAGCTACATAATAAGACCCCATGGGGGGAGGGAGAGGGAGAGAGAGAGAGAGAGAGAGAGAGAGAGAGAGAGAGAGAGAGAGAGAGATCCAATACCTTAATTTTAAGAGTTCATTGTTAAAACTATTTTCTGAAGCCTCATCAGGCTAATAGGGACAGAGACCTTTGCCTAACCAGGAACCAAAAACCTCAACTTTCTCAACACAGACACAAGACATCAGAAGGTTTGAGCTTGAAGATTAGAGGACCATTATTTGATGGGAATCTAGCAAAATAGATGTTATTACTCAAGACACTAAACTGAATAGGCAATAAAGCACACTTGAAACTTGTATATCTAATATTAAGTTTCGCTCCCCCCTCCCCAACTAGTAGCACCTTTTTCATCATTAGGTGCCCAGAAATCATGAGGGTGGTACATCATTAAAACTGAAGGCAGAGGACACTGAGATGTGGAGCCTGCTGAGTTCAAACCTTGGGACCGACATGATGGAAGAAGAGAACCAACTCCCGCAAGTTGTCCTCTGACCTCCGCAGGTAGGTTGTGGCACTTAAAACACACAAACACACACACACACACACACACACACACACACATACAGAGAGAGAGAGAGAGTTAGAGAGGGCAAATAAATATAACTAATTAAAAAGAAAAATTCAAGGCAGAATGTAATATAAGCTTAATCTTGGAGGACCATACTGCCCGAACTCTCACATATCTTTAAAATGTTATAGATTCCCCTGTGCTACTCTCAAAAATATCAAGGGTCATCTGGCTTTGTAAGATGACTGTCATCAGTTGAACTTTTGAGTTTAAAATGGTTATTTCCTTGGATTGTAAAAAGTATATAGTGATAGTTTTATACTGAGGATATGGCAAAACACCAAAGAAAAATTCCAGCAGGTGATTGATTGACCAGTAGAATAGATTAAAGGAAAATTGAGCATAATTGTAGGCTTTGAATATATAAAATTATACTGAATACCTAAAAGAAAAAAATGAAGCAATTCAAGACATAAAGATTACAACTACAGATAGATGCACACATTTCTTATTTTCATTAATTAATTAAGTTACTTACATACATCCCAATAGCAGCTTCCCCTCCATTCTCTCCTCTCAGCCCCTTCCTCTTACCTCCCTTCTCCCATCTCTGTCCTTATCTCCTCAGAGAAGGGGACCTGCTCCATTGATAGCAACCTGCTTTGGTCTATCAAGTTGTGGTAGGACTAGACAGCTCCCCTATTGAGGCTAGGCAAGGCAGCCCAGTTAGGGGAAAGGAATCCAAAGGCAGGCAGCAGAGTCAGAGAGAGTCTCTGCTTTCAAGTCTCAACAGTTCACACTTAAGTGACCTTATTCTCGGGACATTCTCAAGGCTTAGGAAACTCAGAACAGCTTTTGTTGGAGAGAATAAACCTTTTATCACTTCTTGAGTTCTTCTGGCCTCTATCCACCCAGAGAAGATGTCATTAAATGCCATGAAATATTAATATCCTGGAAAGGAGTCATCTGAGTAAAATGTAGTTGCCAGTCTTTTCTTGGGAATGTACCTGTTATGACTTAAATGTGAACCAGCCCCCACCCCCCACACACACTGCTCTTAGACTTTTGGTTTGGTTTCTGGTCCATGGGAATATTTTAGAAGATTGTGTGGGATAGGCCTTGAGATTTATATTCCAACCCACTTTCTGGCCCTCTTTGCTTCATGGTCTCTTGGGAAGAGATCGTGTCCAAAGGCATGCAGGATTAGAACCACGTTAATGGCTCTTTCCAGGTTTGATTAATAAAGAAGTTCCTTAATACTTTACTGTTGCGCGCGCTCAACAGGCCAGGAAGAACGACGCTGCTACAGGATCCTTCTGCACACATTTATTCAGTCCTGTTTCTTCTTTCTCCATATATCTCCCTTGTTTATATCTCCCTTGTTTATATCTCCCTTGTTTTTATCTCCCTTGTTTTTATATCTCCCTTGTTTTTATATCTCCCTTGTTTTTATATCTCCCCCGAACCCTGGGCCTCTCACTCTTTTATACTCTCAGTTCCCATCCACGCACAGCAGGCCATGCCACCTCACCAGGCACGCAGCTTCAGCTAATCAGGGCAGCAGGGGCAAATCTCCATCAAAATGGATTCACCTGTATCCTGGTACACCTGCGCAGCACTCAAGATGTTTGTGTCTTATATGAGGAAGTCAGGTGCAAGTCATACGACTTAGCTACAGTCCCTGGCGCCTTTAGGACTGCCGCCACACCTGCTCCTAACAGGGTTTCGGCACCAACTCTTACACACGTTCACGCGACCGGCCAGGAAGAACGCAGCAAACCGGAATCTTCTGCGGCAAAGCTTTATTGCTTACATCTTCAGGAGCCAGAGAGCAAGAGAGCAAGAGCTCTATTGCTTACATCTTTGGGAGCCAGAGCGCAAGAGCGCTAGAGTGCAAGAGCCAGAGCAAGAGTGCAAGAGAGAGCAAGAAAGCAAGAAAAAGAACAAGAACAAGAAAGCAAGAGAGAGAACAAGAGCAAGAGAGAGCAAGAAAGCAAGAAAAAGAACAAGAACAAGAAAGCAAGAGAGAGAACAAGAGCAAGAGAGAGAATGGCAAAACCCCATCCCTTTTAAGGAGAATTATCCTCCGCCTAGGACGTATTACTCCCTGATTGGCTGCAGCCCATCGGCCCAGTTGTCATCACGAGAAAGGCAGAACACATGGCGGGAAAACTGCCCCTGCACGTGTGCAGATTATGTTTACTACTTAGAACACAGCTGTCAGCGCCATCTTATAATGGCAAATGTGAGGGCGGCTCCCAACACTTTACATTGATTCCCTTGGATCTACAGGATCTTTTGTTCTCCTGGGACCCACTAATACTTTTCAGTCCTTTCCCCCTCTGCTTATGAATAAGACGCACTGACATTTAATTGTGGAGTGAGACAGGTCAAACCATTTTGCATAGCCTCATTCCATTAGCACATCTGCAGCAGTGTGTTTGTAAACATCCTGGCAAAGCACATCTGCTACTGGAGAAGAATTATCTGGATCGGGAAATGTCTTATGACTTTACATGAGGACCCCTACACCTTGTTTCTCAGCCAATATATATTTCTGTGAGATATATATATATATATATATATATATATATATATAAAACAAAAGTATCACAAAAGTATAAATCTGAGATTCCCAGGGCTGGGACTGATGATGACAACCCCTTCAGTATTTAAAAAGCTTGTTAGTAAAAGTTTTGTGTGTCTCTTGATTTTGGAGTCCCCGTCAACACCAGTTACTACACAAGTTCATTTAGAAAGAGGCCTGCATTATTAGTTAAGGCAGCAGACAGAACCTTGATCTCAGAAATCTAATTTTAAAATGCTCTGCCATATCATAATTTACCTATGGTGCCTGGGTGATTGTCTGCAGCTTTCACTAGGAAATATGGGGCAGCTTCATTCTTCAGAGGCAGCTGTCATTAGAGCTGAAGGCCTGGCTTTCTCTTTGGAGAGCAGGACATCTTCCCTTACAGAGAAGGCAAAGCCTGGATCTCTTGCAATCTCACCAAGAGTAACTCTTTTCCACAGCTGTGACAACCATTGGCCCCTTTAGCATCCTCTTTATTTTGCCTGTGGGTTGTGGGATGGAGAAGGTATTTATTTCCTGGGTAAATGAACTTGATTTTTGTGCCTATTACCACTTCATCTGAGTTTTGTGGACCTTCACTATTTTATCTTGGTTATTGCATACATCAAAAGCTAAGTTGAAATGCTGAGTTAGGGGCATCTGGGAGTGGGAGCTCTATTACCACTCCTTTTTTGAGACAAGGTTTCATTTTTGTTCTCTTGGTTGTCCTGGACCTCACTATGTAGATGAGCCTGGTTGCAAACTCATGAAGATCCTGTCTCCCAAGTGCTAAGATTAAAGACATTTGCTAGCACACTCAGCTTGTCATCCCCGCCCCCCCCCCTTTTTAAAGCTTCTTCCTATAGTCACTTAATAATATGTATAATTTTATTCATTTAGGTATTTGTGTGCCTTCTTGAGTGTATATATGTGCAGCACGTGTGTATATAAGGGCCCTTGGAGGTCAGAAGAAGATATCAGATCCCTGGGAACTGGAGTTAGAGGCCACTGTAAGCTGTCCTCTGGGTGCTGGGGACTGAACCTCAATCCTCTGCAAGAACAGTAAGTGCTCTTAACTGCTGAATCATCTCTCTCTCTCTCTCTCTCTCTCACACACACACACACACACACACACACACACTTACACACACTTTCACCCTCCAAAAGCCTTTGCGACATACTTTAACTGGGTTTATTCCTTTTTTCTGTCTTTTTTCTGTTTTGTAATAATCCTTGTAGACAAAATCTTCTGCCATATAAAATCTCTTTTAATCTCTCTACCTTTCATGGTGGTGCCTTCCTGTAATCCCAGTATTTGGGTGGTGGATCAGGAGAATCAGTAGTTCAAGTTTACTCCCAACTAGATAGTGACTTTGACACCATCCTGTGCAATACAAAATTCAGTCTCAGTACACACATAAACACCGTTTCTGCATGAGTTAAGTTTTAATGCCTCTTTCCCATACTTTATGGTTCCTTTCTGCCTTGTTTTTCTTTATAAAAGTCTTAAATGTAGAAAAAATATTGTTGCTTGGGACAAAATAAAATAATTATATCTTAACGAACACCCAGGAAGTCATATCTAAAACAGAAAATATGGACATAGTATCTTGAATATCTAGGAGCTATAAATACAGTCCAAACATATGTTTCCACTACTTTTATCAGCAATTTTAGATCAGCTAATTTTTTAAGGATGTAAGTTCCATTGTAACACACATTTAGCTTCTGATACAAAGGATTGACCCCTCACTAAATCTTTGGGTGGAAGCCTTGAATCCTCGCTTTCATTTTGTCTGTCCACTTTACTTTGTGTCTGCCTCCTTTTTGATTCTGCATAGGCATGATGATCACTAAGGAATGTCACCTGAAAGCCCTACCCTACTTCTTCTCCCCTTAAAGCCCAAAGACAAAGAGTTTTTGTCCCACATCTTCAGCCATCTTATATTATAGGAACAGCAGTCTAGCAGGACCAATATCCCTCCCAGATAAAGGGTAACTGTCATGGCTGAAGATACAGCTAATGCAGCAACAGTCATCTTGAAGGAACCAGATTGGGCTGGCCTGTGTTGCTTGTAGGCTTCCCTGGGTGGGCTTTCACAAATCATACTGCATCTCACAACACAATCATTTTAAAAGACATTATTATATATGAATAACAGCTGGGTTTTTAACCTTTCATGAAATGAGAGGTCCCAAGGACTAAATTCGTCTATTTTGGACATGGAAAGTTTTAGAGGCAACTTCCTTGAACCATCATTTTATGAGGCTCCAGAGGTAGAGATAGGAATCAGTCTCTGCAGGAGAGAGCTTGAGGCTGTAAAAGCAACGTAGCAAACAGTTATCAGGGGAAAAGGTCAGCCTAAGGCAGGAGTGTCAGAGAAAATAGAGCAAAGGGTGCTGATAGGAAAATTTTCAGGACCAAGACAAGAAGGGCTGGAGCAGGCTGTGTTTAGAAGCAGCCATTTCTAATGTGTTTGGGATCTAGCTTGTCCTGTTTAATGAGGTTAGCCCCTCATTCCACTAAACATGAGGTTTACGTTTAAGCCAAGAACTAGAGTTATGGACAGCGAAGCAGTTCTGTTCAAGATGTGGTCCTGTCTATCATGGTCTCAGCTCCAGTCTCTCCTGTAATTTGACAAGTTGTCAGAAATGTGAGAAATTCCTTTCTGGGACACAACCATTCCACTTTAACAAGGTCTCAGGTATGCCTTTGGTAGTCAAGAGAGTGGTTTAGGGTGTTAATGGATCTTACAATGATGTTTCTCCAGAGAGTTTCAATAGTTACTGTCCTGATAGTAATTCCAATATTCTGGAAAGAAACATTTCAACACTATTGAAACAAGGCATCGTAAGGAATTGTCATTTCTTCCAGGTATTGTGTACTGGGAGAAGGAAAAAGTCCAGCGAAACTTCATGCCAGTCCCAAGGGGAACTTGTCTCTCTGAAAGGAACTTCTCACATTTCTGACAATTTGTCACATCACTTTACAGGAGAGACTGGAGCTGAGACCATGATAGACAGGACCACACCTTGACCAGGACTGCTTACTTCTACATAACTCTGACACTTTGGTTAAACCTAAACCACGTGTTAGGATCCTGGAAGATAAACAAGATAGCTGTGGAGGCAGGGGCTGGGGAACAGAGGTCAATGGATCTCTTTATCCCTCTTCCCGATGTGGCCACAGTGAATAAGTTTAATTTTTCTGCTTTTCACTATTACTTGTTTGTTTAACTGATGTGTTAAGGATGAGTGGCTGAGCCTGGTTTTCTAGGGTTTCCAGGATCCAGGCTCTGATCTTTAGTAACTCTAGTAACAGCATGACTATTCCATCGGACCTAGAAATTCGGTAGGGATGGCTCATGGGATTCCTAACTTTAGAGCTAGTCCTGCTCATTAAAAATTAGGTGAACGCTGGCAAGGATGTGGAGAAAGAGGAATACTCCTCCATTGTTGGTGGGATTGCAAGCTGGTACAAGCACTCTGGAAATCAGTTTGGCGGTTCCTCAGAAAATTAGACATAGTACTACCTGATGACCAAGCAATACCACTCCTGGACATATGCCTAGAAGATGCTCCAACTTGTAATAAGGACACATGCTCCACTATGTTCATAGCAGCCTTATTTATAATAACTAAAAGCTGGAAAGAAGCCAGATGTCCCTCAACAGAGGAATGAATACAGAAAATGTGGTACATTTACACAATGGAGCACTACTCAGCTATTAAAAACAATAAATTTATGAAATTCTTAGACAAATGGATGGATCTGGAGGATATCATCCTGAGTGAGGTAACCCAATCACAAAAGAACACACATGCTATGCACTCACTGATAAGTGGATATTAGGAAAAAAGCTAGGAATACCCACAATAAAACTTACAGACCATATGAAGCTCAAGAAGAAGCAAGACTAAAGTGTGGATGCTTTGGTTCTTCTTAGAAGGGGGAACAAAATAATCATGGGCAGTAGAGGGAGGGAGGGAGGGAGGGACCTTGGAGGGAAAGGGGAGGAGGAGGGGAAAAGAGCAGGCAGGATTAGGTGTGGAAGGAGACAGAGGAGGGAGAAGTAGGGAGGGTCAGAAAATTAAACAGAGGTGTGTAGAGTGGTGGATGGCTCCCAGGACCCAAGGGGTTGATATTAGCTGAAATACCAAACAAAGGGGGGGAAAGAATCTATAGAGACCATATCCAGAGGTTAGGCATGACCTGTGGTTGAGGGGTGGGGCCACCCACCCATCTCAAAAATATTAATACAGAATTGTTCCTGTCTAAAGGAAATGAAGGGACAAAGAGTGGAGCAGAGACTGAAGGAAAGGCCATCCAGAGACTGTCCCACCCAGGGATCCATCCATCCCATATGCAGACACAAAACCCAGACACTATTGTGGATGCAAAGAAGTACTTACTGACAGGAACCTGACATAACTGTCTCCTGAGAAGCTCTGTGAGATGCTGACCAATACAGATGCAGACACTCACAGATAACCATCGGACTGAGCACAGGGACCCCAATGGAGGAGTTAGGGGAAGAACTGAAGGAGTTGAAGGGGTTTGCAACCCCATAGGAAGAACAACAATATCAACCAACCAGACCCTAAGAGCTCCCAGGAACTAAACCACCAACCAGAGAGTATACAATGTAGGGACCCGTGGCTCTAGCTGCATATGTAGCAGAGGATGACCTTGTCATGCATCAATGGGAGGAGAGGTCCTTGGTCCTATGAAGGCTCGATAGATGCCCCAGTGTAGGGGAATTGAGGGCAGGGAGGCAGAAGTGGGTGGGTGGGTGAAGGAACACCGTCATAGAAGCAGGAGGAGAGGGAATGGGATAGGGGGCTTGCAGAGGGGAAACTGGGAAACTGGAAAGGGGAATAACATTTGAAATGTAAATAAATAAAATAATCAATGAAACAAAACAAAACAAAAAAAAAACCCTAACACACAAACAAACAAACAAACTAACTAATAAAAAATCTGGTGGATCTCTGAGAAAAAGTCCCCAACCACAATGACAAAGAAATGAAGGTAGCATGCAGACTGAAAGAAGATAGGTGCACAACTAAGCAGTAGTAAAGAAAGCTCAACAACACTTCAATGTCCCCATATTGAGCAACAATGAAGAAAGTTTTCCATGGGAGGCAGTCTATGCTGCCACCTGCTGCCTGATTTGTTTTTGTATCCACCCCCTACACACAGAGTAGAGATTGGTACTCAATGGAAGGTAAACTTAGGCATAGAAAAAAATGTCAAGAGGAGTTTGTAGGAAACAGTTGGTGTTTCTTAAGAAAACGTTTTAAGATTGGCAAGATGGCTCAGCAGGCAAAAGCACCCCATCCCAAGTTGGATGACCTGTGTTTGATCCTCAGGGCCTGTGCTGGAAGGAGAGAGCCATCTCCCACAAATTGTCTTCCTCTACCAGCCCCACCCATACACAAATAAGTACATGCAATCAATGTGTTAATAACTTATAAGAAAAGAAAAACATTAAAAAAAGAAAGGTTTTAACATAGGTTTCATCTCAGGCATGAAGAGAGGCAGAGACAGACATGTGAGAGAAAGAGACATGCTCTAGAGTGGGTACAGGCTTTACATATAAAATTCATACATTCACTTAGTATTAATATGTAAAAGTTCCATACACGTCATCGCATGTCAGTCCTTCATCCCTTCGCTTATGAAATTTGAAATGACGAAAATCCCATGCACATACTCACCGTCCATTTCTCACTCGAAGGAAATTGTGGTCGTTTACGATTTAGGGCGATCACGAATAACGCTGCTACCATCACACACAAGTGTTGCATAGACACAGATGTAGCCTCTTGAAGATGTTTTTGGTGTTGAAATTGCTGGGTCATAGGGGATGTTGACATGGCAAGTGCTGCCAAGCCTGGAAATCTAACTTTTATCTTTGGAGATCCACGTGGAAGAAGGAGAAAACCGACTCCCATAAATTTTCCTCTGACTGCTCTGTTCATGCGCATGCGCATAAGTAAATAAATAAATGAATAAGAAATTTCTGGATTATATAATGACTTCCATGTTTTGAAGATCTGCTAGATTGTTTCCCAAAGTTAATGGACAATTTTGCAACTACAGGTGATAGTCAATGGTATAAATTTCTCTGGGAATCACTCTTGATTCTCCCTCTCCCTCAGTCCACATAGATCTTCAGTCACCCAAGGCTTCTATGTAAGCTTTCTAAAATAGGAACACAGTAGCATCACTGGCCTGCTTGAAATGTTTCAGTGCAGTGCTTCTCAACTCTAGCTGTATACTGAACATATCGGACAGACTTCAGATACCCAGGCTCTACCCCAAAGCAATGGAACCCGAATCTCGAAATCAGTATTCTAAAAGCTCTTCAAGTGATTCTAATATGTAGCTAAAACTAGAAACACTGGCCAGTAGATCTATGTTTTGTGCCAATAGGGTTAAGTTCTAGCTCTCTAGCATGGCACAAGGGTTTTTTATTACTTTGCCCTTCCGTGCCTCTTCATGTGCATTTTGGACCTCACACTTAGTGCCCCTGCCTCTCTGATCTGTATGTTCATCCAACAGAAACATCTTTTTCTTCCCAGTCTCCACTGCCTAGTAAGTTCCCGCTAGTTCTCCACCTAGAAAGCTCCTTTTCTTTTTTGACAATTTGGTTTTTTGGCTTGGTATTTATTTATTTTTATATTCATCTATCTGTTTATTCACCAAGTATTATCTGAGTGTACCTTGCAAATTACAGTGGTGATTCTAAAACCAGATTTCTAGCTCTCTGAGGGTAGGAATAGTTTCTTTTTTAAAAAAATTAATTTTATTTGTAATTCTTTTTTATGGTCTCAACAAGTTATATTTAAGAATATATGTGTATATATAAATACATATATTCATGTAATAACAATGAAAAAAGTCATGAATTTGAAGGGGAGTGGGAAAGTACATAGGCAATTTTGGAGAGAGAAAAAGGAAGGAAGGAATCTCACATAGCTAAATTATAACCTCAAACAAACAAAAAATACATGCGGGTGTAATTCTTTTTTTACAGTCGATATTCCATTCTCCACCCCTCCCCATCCACCCGACTGTTCCACATCCCATACCTCCTCCCTACCCACCTGTCTCCACGTGGGTGGCCCCACCCCCCCACCCCACCTGACTTCTAAACTCCCTGGGGTCTCCAGTCTCTTGAGGGTTAGGTGCATCATCTCTGAATGAACACACACCCGGCAGTCCTCTGCTGTATGTGTGTCAGGGGCCTCGTGTCAGCTGGTGTATGCTGTCTGTTTAGTGGTTCAGTGTTTGAGAGATCTCAGGGGTCCAGATTAATTGAGACTGCTGGTCCTCCTACAGGATCACCCTTCTCCTCAGCTTCTTTCAGCCTTCCCTAATTCAACAACAGAGGTCAGCTGCTTCTGTCTATTGGTTGGGTGCAAATATCTGCCTCTGAGTCTTTTAGCTGCTTGTTGGGTCTTCCAGAATGCAATCATGATAGGTCCCTTTGTGTGAGTGCTCCATAGCCTCAGTAATAGTGTCAGGCCTTGGGGCCTCCCCTTGAGCTGGATCCCACTTTGGGCCTGTCACTGGGCCTTCTTTTCCTCAGGCTCCTCTCCATTTCCAACCTTTTAAAAACAATTTAGCAAGTCAAGGAACCCTTCCTTTAACAGGTGTTCTGTAATCTCATTCAACTCTATTGGAACTGCTTGTCCCCTCCAAAAAGAATGAGAAAATTCTCCAATTTAATGAAATTTTTCATATTTTTTTAAAGCACCCTTACTGAAAATGTATCATGTGTTGTATGAGAGCTGTTAGGTGAACTCCAAAGAGTCAGTCTTTCATTGTATACTATTCTTTTTTTTTTTTTTTAGTTTTTTATTAGGTATTTTCCTCGTTTACATTTCCAATGCTATCCCAAAAGTCCCCCATACCCACCCCTCCCACACTCCTACCCACCCGCTCCCCCTTTTTGGCCCTGGCGTTCCCCTGTACTGGGGCATATAAAGTTTGCAAGTCCAATGGTCCTCTCTTTCCAGTGATGGCTGACTAGGCCATCGAGGCAACTGCCAGATTAGCCAAGGCCTTCAGCTATAGAATGATGCACTGTATCCAGCTATACCACATCAGCACACAGTTCTCTACTGAAGAAAATCCAAAGGTTCTACCAGACTTTGACCTCAACAAGAAAAAGTGGCTCTTGTCTACAGTAGTGAGGACCTAATATGACTTATGCATGTGACTTAGCAGATTCTCCTAAAACTTTAAATTCCTGCCAAAGGGAAGAGGACACCACTTTTGCAGTTGAAGATTTTAGCGTGGAGTTGATGGACGCATGCTCCCTCTTCTGAACCAGTGCCAGTGCTCCATCCATTCTCTGGTCTCCAGGTTAATTGTCTTTCCACCTTACCTCATCTTTGAATTACAGATATACTGTGTGGTAGGGAACTCTACCCACCTTCTTGACTTTTATACATGAACTCCAGCTTGGTCACCTAATGGTAAATGATGGGCAAATTGTACCAAGTGTCAAGTCCATGGGTATTCAGGATCCCATCTCTAAGCAAGGGGCATCAGCTTAGCCATCCTACTGCCTGGCCAATGTCAGAGCACAGACTTGACTCCTTGGTTAAGTCTGCATATACTTCAATACTAAAATGACCTACCATTACTGCTACAGGCTGAATATCCGTGTCTTCCAAGGTTTGTATGCTGAATTCAAATCTTCATGGTAATACATTAAGACAGACGTGAGGCAATTGGAAGATGATTGTGCTATGGCAACAGAGTCTCGTGAAAAGAATCTGTATCCTTGCAAATGAGTCACTAAAAAGCTTTTGTCCCTTCTATCAGAGGAGGCCACAGAAAAAACAGAACAGTGGCTATCTATGAAGCAGGTACCTAGCCTATGGTAGTATGTTTTATCCAACTTAATGGACTAGGATAAATGCTAATATTGATTACCAGCTAATATTGCATGCCAGCTACTAGAGAAAGCACTATTTGAAATAGCATATGCCTATATACATATTAGACTCCTTTAATTTCATCTGTGTGTCATTCCTTCTTAGTTTGTGGTTCTTGATGTTTGACATGCATTGAAATCACCTAGCAGTGAGTCAAAATAATAATACCTAGAAATTAAATCAATCAATCAAGGACAAAACTCCTGATTCCTGAATGTTATTACCCCAGCAGCAAATTGTTATTACAATTTCTGATTGTATTTGATTGAGAAGTTGCTCAGATGTCAAGAATTTTGAAAACTTCAAGGTGAGGCTGGGGATATAGATGGGTGAGTGGGCAAGGTGCCGGAAATATTAAAAAATCAAGCCAGCAGGTAGGCCATGCACTGGCGGACAATGGCTGGTCTGATTTTATCTCACGGAGACTCTGACTCGGAACTCCACAATCTCTCCACCCAGCTTGCTAGGTTCCCACTGGTGGGTTGCTACCACACCAATCCTGTGATTCAAATCCCTCATGGCCTTTGTGGTGCATATCTGGCAAACTCACACTTGGCCACTGTACGTTTCTCTCTTGAACCCAGTCGAACCACCACTTGACGGAAAATACCACACAGACTTAGTTCGGAAACAATAGTAACTCAAGCTCTGGGTGCAACAACTAAAACGTTATCTTTTAAGCTTTATTAAATCTGATTCCTTACGTAGCAAATCCTGACAGGTCCACCATGATACTGGGAAACTCTAGTAGCTACATCTTGCCTTTATGCTATCCCAGTTCCAAAAGACCTAACTCTCTCCTGCTTTCTCTCTTCCTCCGTCCAACCTGGAAGTCCCTCCTACTCGCCCAGTGATTGGCTCCTTTATCCATTAGAAGATTGGTTCACAAGAACAGTATCAGGTCCACCTATAACACTTGCCAATAAAATAGGATCTGAATTCAAATCCCCAGAACCCACATAAAACCAGGCATAGTAGTATACATGTATAAGCCCAGTGTCCCCATGGTGATAGAGAAGGGAGGTGGACATCTGGGTGACTCTAATGTGCTGGGAGGACTGAGCTTATTAGAGGCAACATATTTGCCCTGATTTGGTTATAGAGTTGACACTGGCAATGCCATGACTTGATCTTAAGGTAGCATTAGTAGCTCAAGAACTAAGGGGACTTTACTTGGACACAAGGGCATTACTTGTGTCCAATAGCTGACCATGTAGCTGTATTTTCTTCTTAGGCTTTCAGAGTTAGTTGTCATCATTCAATCTCTACTTACAAAGGAGCCAAAAAGTCCTTCTTACTTTCAGCTCTGCTGATTTAGATAACTCTTTCTGCCTGTAATTTTTTACTTCTTTCTGTGTCTAAACTGAAAGCCAAAAGACAAAGAAACCCATACTCCAGAGTGAGGTGCTGGGGTTTGTTAGTAAATCTTACAACACCAACTTGACAATTACAGTGACTCAACTATGAAGTACCCCTGCCCAAATCCCCTCTGAATCAGTTCTTCTTAATGCCCACTATCATCGATTTATAGATGATAGTTTGATAGTTTGATGATGGGTTGATTCGCATGAAAATGATCTTCCTTTCTGAATTGGACTCAGGCTGTATTTTTTGGCCTTGTATGTAAATTTCTTGGGTGTTGTTTCTTTGCTTGCTTCCCCTTCCCTCTGCTTTGAGCATATTCAAATGCTCAATTCATAAAGAGATTCAGGATGTTCCTGCACACACATAGAGGAGTACCAGAGGTATGGTTTTAAACAGTGGTCTTTTCTAGGAAAAGACTTCAGTCAATAGGTATAGGAGACCTAGGTTCAAGTTACATGGAAAAGAAACTGGATAGGCCTCTTTAAAAATAGAGGGCTTTGTTTTAGGGACTGGAGAGATGGATCAGTAATTAAAAGCACACACTCATCTTGTAGATGATCTGAGTTCAGTCCCGAGAACCCTCATTTGGGTGCCTCATATGGATTCTGTAACTCCAGATGCTGCCTTCTGGCCTCTAAGGGCATCTGCACTCATGTACACATAGCCCCCTCCCACCCCCTAATTAAAAATAAAACAAAACTTTTTAAATGTTATTTTTTTAAAAAAATAAGTTATTTATTCTCATTTTATGTACATTGTTCTTTTGCTTGCATAAATGTCTATGTGAGGGTTTTGGATCTCTTGAAACTGGAGTTACAGACAGTTGTGAGCTACCATGTGGGTACAGGGAATTGAACTCTGGTCCTCTGGACAAGCAGTCAATGTTCCCAACTTCTGAGCCATCTCACCAGCTTGAATGTTATCTCTGTAACATTTATTTATTTAATGAGAGGACACAGGCCATAGCACACATGTATAAGTCAGAGGACAACTTACTGGAGTTGGTTTCCTCCTTCTACCATGTGGATCCACAGGGACCAAACTCAAGTTGTCAGGTTTGGTGGCAAGTGCCTTTCCTTTGCTTTTGAGATATCTTGCAGACCCTGGATTCACTTCTTTAAGTGACTGTAAGAATTTGCAGTGCAGGTTAGAACTTACTGGATTTTCAGGGAAAAGGTGAATTTTACACATCAGGTGGTATCTTGGTTTTGTTGCCTTATTGTTTTGTTCTGTTTTTATGGATTTATGTTTTTATTTTATACGTATGTGTATGGGCCTGAATGCATGTGTATGCACATGACATATGCACAGGCCTGCTGAAGCTAGAAGAGGGTGTCAAATCTCTTGGAACTAGAGTTGCAAATAGTTATCAACCACTTAATGTGGGCGCTGGGCACAGAGCCCCAGTTTTCTGCAAAAGCTGCAAGTGCTCTTAACTGCTGAGTCATCTCTTCACTCCTCAGTTGGTTTGAGACAGGGTCGCGAGTTATCCAGCTTAACCTTGAACTTGCTATGTAGCCATGGATGACCTTGAACATTTCATCTCCCCTCTTTCACCAAGTACTGCAATTATATGCATGTACCACCACAAATTTATACAGTATGGGAATCGAAGCCAACCTCTGGATTTCACACAATCTATGCCAGTACCCTACCAACTGAGCTGCATCCCCAGATCCTCAGATTAGGTTTTTAAAAGTGTCCATTTTGTATAGTTTGGAAACAGTTCTGGACCAGGTTTTTACTCCCAAAGACAGAGGCACTACTGTAACCCTGTCTCTGAACAGGTTCTTGCCACAAAGTGCCCCACTTCCTTTCCAAACTTACTCATCTTGCTCATCAGCAACAAAATGAAAATGTCTTTCTCACTCTCTATGAGCATCTCCCCAGCTCAGCAACTTCAGGTGCCTCTGTCACTTTGATTTATTCAAATGATTTGAAATGTCAAGCTATTGAAGATTGTAGTAGGGGACTGTGGGCATTGTCACCCACTGCACTAAAAAGCCAACAGATTTCAGTTCTCTGAACAGATGCCAGAGAAGGAGAAAGCTGAGCCTGTGGGATCTCTTCCTGCCATGTTTCTCAGTGGAGGGCTTCAAGGTCACTTAGACACACTCACAAGAAAGCCACAGCTTCTGCCAGTTTAAACGACACTATGTGGGAATAAAAGGTGTCATTAAGGAGAGACTTTGCATCAACTGTGATTTCTTAGAGAGTCTTAACAATTGGTTTTTAATGTTTTATGAAGTAAAAACTTTTGATTCCAACCACAGTGTGGTCTTACTAGATTGGCAATAGTCCCAGAAAACTGCTGATTTCAGTGAAGTGGGGGGCTTTCTGTGAGGCTTCATTAGACTCTAAGGAGAGTGTCATATTGTGCTGGGCACAAAGGTAGGAAGCACTCATTGCATGTTAGCTATTGCTATGATTACTGAAAGTTCACTTCTAGAGAGTTCTATGAGTCACCCTTGGGATTGGGCTTCAAATATACCTTTTCTGGCATTCTCTCCTGCTGAGAGCAGGCCTGTTGCTTCAGAGTAGTTAGTCTCATTACAGGAAACATTGGTGAGGGGTGGGGGTGAGGGATAGGCTTTAAAGCCCCTTTGGCTGGTACTCAGGCTATTCTAATTGTCATTTCCCAAAGCTTAGAAAATACTTGTCTTGCTGCATGGCATTAGGTGGCATCAATTGCAGATCTGGCCAGGACTGCTGGTACAAGCAGACTTGTAGCCTCAGGTACTCAAGAGACAGAGGCAGAAGAATTCAAGTTCAAGGTCTACCCAGCCTGAAGAGTGAGGCCAAGGGAACTTAGTAAGATCCTGCTTTTTAAAACAAATATGCTTAAAACAGCATGTGGTTGTCTAGTCCAACGGAGAATGCTTGCCTGGAACGCACAAAGCTCTGGGCTCTGTACTCAACACTGCAATAAATAAATATATAGATTAAATTATCATGTCTATAATATCTTGTCTGTTTTTTTAGGAGGAAAGTTGAAGATAGCTCCTCAATAGAAAGCTCATATTTGAAGAGGATCATATTAGCTCAACACAGAGGAAGTTGGTAGGAAGTGCTGGACATGTATAATGATGTTCTGACCTCTGATGCTCTGATGTTCTGAGGGTGATATAGCTTCCTCTATTGGATTTGCCAAGGGGTTCTTTTAGTTAAACAGTATACTAAACTCCTCTCTCTCTCTCTCTCTCTCTCTCTCTCTCTCTCTCTCTCTCTCTCTCTCTCTCTCTCTCTCTCTCTCTCTCCTATCTCTCAATTCTTCAGAATAAAGACAAAAGAATTGCTGTGCCTGGCTGCCCCCAGTGAACATTAGTAACGCCTCATCTGCAGTGAGAACCAAGCTGGCCCAGACTCAGTTTTCAAGCTCCCAGCATAGTCAGGGAGACAGACAGCAGCATGCTGAAGCAAACTCCTTCTGACTTCAGAGACGAGTAGAAGTCTTACAGACCATCTGTGAAACACACAGTTAAGACCATGGAGTTATATAGCCAGCCCCATACCTGTGGGTTCTACATTAAAAATTATCTCCTTTCTACATCTATCTACATGAATTTTGCTTTGCATTATTCCTTAAATAGTGCAGTATAAACAGCTATTCACATAGCATTTACATTGTGTTGGGCATTAACAAGTCATCTGGGGTCTAGAGGTGTACATCACTAACATTTGAAGAGCTAAAGTATATAGGATGATTTGCATAAGTTGCATGTAAATACAATACCATTTTATATAAAGAATTTGAGCATCTTCATGTTTTGACATCCAGGGGAATAGTTAGGTCTACACCCGCCTGGATTCTGAGGAATGATTATAAAACCTTATAACTGAACATAATATACTCAAAACAGAGGTCATAGATACTCAAAACAGGGGCACTGCCTAGTTAAAGTGCATTTCATCATCTTTGCCTTTGAAGTTGTGTGTATCTTCCGGAGCAAAAGCATGGAATTTGTACAAGGGATAATGGAGGACTTCTTGGCTACCTCATTCCAACTTGGGTGTTATATTACTTCGTGTGGAGAAAGTGAAATTAGCAGTGGAGGAGCTATGAAAATCTATGATCCTTTCAGACTAGGAATTTGGTTTTTCCTTTCAGAAGATGAGTTGCTGAGCATATATTAACATACCACTGGAAACTGACTAGCAAATAGATGACTGCAGTAAATCTAATAAACTATATGACAGGAGGAATTCAGCCCATGGTAGGGGAGCATGTAGAAGTGTTTTGAGAAGTGTTACCTAGGAGGTGTGGGGTGGCTTGATTAGGAAAGTGTTTGCTGTGAAGGCATGCAAACCTGAGTTCAGATCCCCACCACCCACATTACAGAAGTGTAGATATGTGTTCCCCAGTGCTGGGACAGGGCAGAGTGCTGTGGGAGCTCAGAGAAGTATATCCTTGAAGCTCAATGGCCAACCTGTCTGGCTGAACCAGCGAACTCCAAGATCAAGGAGAGACATCATCTCAAAAAAAAAAAAAAAATAAGAGGCTGTTGTCAACCTCTGGTCTCCACATATTCATGCACAGGCATGCATGTATGCACACATGCATGTGCGTGCATTCGAGTGCATGCGTGCGTGCACACACACAGACACACACACACACAGACACACACACACACACACACACACACACACACACACACACAAAACCACAAAGCTTATATAGAATGCTGGTTGCAGTTGGTTATATTCAGGGGCACTAAATCTGGTGATAAATATATAGAAGGAAGTACAGAGTCAAGTCCTCCAAGGATCCTATTGTAGAGATACAGGAGTTAACTGTGCACTATGCTGATGGCAGTACAGGAAGGTTTCCCAGAAGAGGTGTTGTGGCATCTTAGGCTGATTTAAAAAGAACTGGAAGGATAGGGTACAGAATCAATTGTACAGTGTTTGTCTAGCATGCACAAAGCCTTGAGTTCAGTCTCTATGGTAAGTTTAAGACCTGCTCAGAATATATGAAAATATATGAAACCTTGTTGGAGAGGGGGCATGAGAGGAAGAGGAGGAGGAGAAGGAGGGAGAAGTGGCAAGAATTTTTCTTGGAAACAGGTTAGAAAGCAATATCTTCTTACATATTAAAGCATATTACCTACAGATTCAACATAAAGAGTAATTGAGTAATTGGCACTTTCCAAGTTATTTTTGTCCATGTGGTGGCTCATGCCTATAATTCAGCACTTAGGAACCTAAAGCAAGATTGCCAAGAGTTTGAAGCAAGCTGGAGACATGTTCTAGGACAGCTTGGAATACAGGGTGAGGCTCTGTCTCAAAAATAAATAAGCAAGCAAGTAAATAAATAAATAAAATAATATTTTCAAGGTATGCTTCATTTTGTGAGTTTATATAATCCTTGAAAGATATTGAGTGCATTTGTTCAATTTTGTACTAAATGAGCAAAGACTTCATTTAGGATCTAATTAATAAATCTTCTATTCAAAAGTCTGGTATTTGCTAAACCAGTAGGTTTAAATCACAGGTATAAATCACATTGATCTCTTCTCACTTAAAAGAAATGTCACTTGAATTTTCCAAGAAAACTTGGCCCTGAAATAAGGATAGAATCTATTGTGGTGTATGGGTGAGGGGCTCATAGGTCCCATGTGCCAAGAATCTATGAAACAAAATGGTATCACTTCGGTAATAGCAGTTGGGGGAAATACCTACTTTCTCTTTGCATTTAACACCTTTTTGGAGAAAAGAACAAGACTTAAAGGTCAGATTAGCAACCTAAAAATGAAACTAGAATGGAGGGAAGGATAGAAGGAGTGGTATGCTGTCTTTCTTTAGTCCAAGCCTGAGGAGAAGTACCACTTAGTCTTCTACGTTCCTAAGGCAGAAATCTAGGCCTTTAGTGTTACACACAGACTCATTCCATTTGGGAGGAAACTCTTCGAAGGGAAAAATCCTGGACTGATGGCTAGTCCAGAACTAGCTAGCAAAATCCTTTACTGGAGACAACGTACATAATTTGGATACAAGACACAGAGAAATTCAGCAGGAACTGAACTGGAAGTTTCTTCCCTGTTAACTAGTATTCATAGTGCCAGAAGGGTCTGTGCAAGCTATTGGGGGAGAAAAGCCATCAAGGATGTAGTTTGGCCTTTAGTCTCTCACGGCTTGTCAGTTGAGGTAGTCCTGGGAGTGCAATAGTGCTGTGGCTGTTTTGGACACAGTTGGTTGCTTCCTGATTGGATCTGAGACCTGCTCCATGGGAGGAAATAAATGTGAACCTTGTCAATACTCTACAGCTAAGGAGGACACAGTCTCCGTGGGAGGATCCACTACCTAGGTTTTGCTAAATGGACATGTTAAATTGCCTTCTAAGGAATTATGCTCATACATATAGACTGATGCAACTCTTTAGCCTTAGTCAGCAAAGCCTCCTTTGGCACGAGTTACAGTCCAAGCAGAGATACCTAACTCATTAAAGTGCTGAGAATAATGGATCGCTGAGTGCTCACCCTACATAGGACATCCAGCTATTTCGCCCACTCTAAGGTCCAGGGGACGTCATGCAAGGGGGGGGGTGGAAAGACTGAAAGACCCATATGATGGGGAAGAGGACTTTCAAATACTGTCTTCTGGGCTACGGCATGGCTGTTGCAATCATGAATGTGATGGAATTGTGACTCCCTGCACAAGACCTTCACATGGAAGGAGATGCTTGAGGGAGGGAGGGCAACTAGTCAGGAAAAAGAGAAGGTAATGGGACAACAATATATAGTATACAAGCTAGACAAAAGAGAAAGAAACATGAAAAGGGGAACAAGAAAGAAAGAAGAAAAGAAAAGAAAAGAAAAGAAAGGGAAAGAAAAGAAAGGGAAAGAAAAAAAGAGAAAAGAAGGCAGGCAGGCAGGCAGGCAGGCAGGCAGGCAGGCAGGCAGGAAGGAAGGAAGGAAGGAAGGAAGGAAGGAAGGAAGGAAGGAAAAGAAAAGAGGACAGGAAGGAATGTGGACTGAGCTTTTCTGAGACTTTGACTTTTCATTGATATCTTTATATTCCTGCTTGCAAAGAACAGAAACCCACTGCGTGAATTCAGATGAAGTGAGAATGAGGAAGCTGACTTAATTAAAAAATATTCATTTAATATCCACTGCATGTCAGGTGTGAGCTAGGAGTATGGTGAGCAGTGACTAAGAATACTCCCTGTTAGCAGGACAGTGGCAGTGCACACCATTAATCCCAGGGCTGCAGAGGCAGAGGCAGAGGCAGAGGCAGAGGCAGAGGCAGAGGCAGAGGCAGAGGCAGAGGCAGAGGCAGAGGCAGAGGCAGAGGCAGAGGCAGAGGCAGAGGCAGAGGCAGAGGCAGAGGCAGAGGCAGAGGCAGAGGCAGAGGCAGAGGCAGAGGCAGAGGCAGAGGCAGGTGGATTTTTGTGATTTGAAGTCCAGGTTCCCTGGTCTACAGAACGAGTTCCAGAATAGCCAAGGTTGCACAGAGAAACTGAGAAACCCTTTCTAGAAAGATGAGAAAAAATGACTCAGTGGTTAAGAGCACCAGTTGCTCTTCCAGAAGACCCGTATTCAATTCCCAGCACCCACATGGCAGCTCACACCTGTCTGTAACTCCAGTTCACAGTTTTTGATACTCTCACACAGACATACATGCAGGTAAAACACCAATGAATATGAATTAAAAAATAAATTATATATTAAAAAGGAAGAACAGTGTGTGTGCCATCTAGCAGGAAAAAAAAATCAAATCACTGAAGTAAGAAGCATGCAATTTGCTTAAGTCTGTGAGCTTTGCGCTCTGAATGCTGGAAGATTCCCCATAACCTTGTCTTAATTGTGCAGGAAGAAAGGTGAGGAAAGGCTTCCCTGGAAAAGAGAGAAAGTTCTGAAGGTGACTTGCTGCAACCAGAAGACACAGCAGCTCGGCAGGACCTGATTTTTGCCTTGCTTGCCTGTGAGTGCCCTTCCCTCCCAGGGCAGCTGCTGGATACAGAAAGGTGCCTCTTTCCTTTCCACACCCACTGCTCTCCTCTGAACTTAGGGCTCCAGCTTTGTGAGCACAGTTGTCTGGCCTCAGGAAGCAAACTGACCAAAGATTTGTGCAAAACTCAGCAGTTTCCATTTTGCAAACTTTGTTCTGAGGGAGTTGCTGATCACAGCCCTTCCCTCTTTAAAGTTCCCTTTGAACTCTGCCTTTGACTGAACCCAAGCATCACCATGGAACTTAGTCAAAACCACAGTGTGGACCCTAAGTAAGTAGAGGTGTATTTGAAACTTGAGGATTCTCTCAAAAGGTTTTGAGATGATGCAGTTGGAAAGACCAACATCACTTGCATTTATAATGAGTGAGATCTTCA
This sequence comes from Mus musculus, assembly GCF_000001635.26. Classification (NCBI taxonomy): domain Eukaryota; kingdom Metazoa; phylum Chordata; class Mammalia; order Rodentia; family Muridae; genus Mus; species Mus musculus. The sequence goes on from NC_000086.7 coordinate 57,144,325, forward strand.
GGCATGTGTTTTAGAACTGGGTGAGAAAATGATGCTCTTACGACTAATAACAGTTAACACTTACATTCGGCAGTTACTACATTCCAGGAGGTTGTCTGCTAAGCACTTGTTTCATCTCATTGGCTCACTCTGGGGATGTAGGTGCTATACAAAATCCACTTTACACGTGAGAAAATGAAGCTTATTCAAATACTGTCGATATTGAATATTCAGATGAATGTCTATGTAATCTTGCCACATGTGAATATTTGTGTCACTGACCACTCCCACAGTCAAGAAGGTCAGTTGCAGCATTACTACAAAAATTTCCTGTGCTGTGTCCCTTTTATAGTAACACCTAGCCCCCTTCCCCTGTTGCTGGCAACCATCATTCCACTCTCTGTTATCTATAGGTTTGCCATTCTGAGAATCTTACGCCAATACACTCATATAAAATACCCCTTCTTGAGACTGCCTTTTTCTTCTTCTCTTCTTCCTCCTCCTCTTCCTCTTCCTCCTCGACATAATTCCCTTGGAATATACCTGCATTGCTGCAAATAGCAATAGTTCATTTCTTTATATTTATTGAGTACTATCCCATGATAAATAAATCTGTTTAACCATCTAACCTCTAAAGACCACAGATATTTTCCAGTTTGGGGCTGTTAAAACTGAAAATGTTTTGAACATTTGTGTACACATTCTTACATGCAAAATTATGAGCATAATTTTTGGAATGTGTCTTTATTATTACTTTAGTCACTATGGGATCTGCTGTACCTCTTTTATTCTATGGCTAACATTAGTAATTTGTATCTTCTTACTTTCTTTTTGCCTTTACAATATTTGCTAGAGACTTGCTAGTTGTATCAATAATTTTCAGAGGCAACACCTTGTCTGATTTTTTTTCTATTCTCCATTTTCAATGTCATTAATTTCTGCTGCTCTTTTAGTATCTCTTTCTTTATGCGTTTATTTTTATTTTTTATTTTTGAAACAGGGGCCCATGTGTTCTAGGTGTTTTCCAACTCCCTACAAAGTCAAAGATAGCTTTGAATCCCTGATCCTCCTGCCTCCTCCGCTGAGTGCACCACGACACAGAGCTCTGTTTTCTTTCCGGCCTCTTAAGGTGTGAGCTTAGATTCTAGAGCTACAGTTTTCCCCTTTCTTGGGTGTAAGCAATTCTTACTGTCAATTTCTCTCTCTGTACTGCTATCATCTGCTCCTGTGTACTTCTGTATTGCTCCATTTTCATTTCCACTCAGCCCTACAGATTTTTAAATCTCTTTGGAAACTATCTCTTTAACTTATAGGTTATCAGTTGTTCTGCCTAATTTCCAAGTGTTTGGAGGATCTAAGCCTTCCATTTTAATACTCACTTTATTCCATATTTCTTGTTTCTTTTTTCTTTTACTTTTATAGGTTATCTGAATTAATTTTTTAATTTCACTTTACTTATGTATAATTATTTTGACTACATTCCTTTGTATAGTTTTCTTAGTAGGTTTTGTAATAATAATAAATATAATAAATAGTAATACAAATTAAATCATCACAGTATTAATTATTAGTATTGATATTATATCACTCTGACTAAAGGATGACTCTTGATTTTTTTGGTCACCTTACCATTCACATATTTAAATTTTTCATGGTACTTTATAATCACTGTGCTCCATATCAGCCAAGTCTTAAGATATTTGCCTTAATCTCAGTATATAATTACAGATATAATATGTCACCAAGTGAAATATTTGATTCTGTTTTTACCTGTTCTCTTGTTTTTTCACTTATCGAAGTTCCATGTTAATTCTGTAAAATTGCTTCTGTCTTCAGAGAACTTCCTTCAGCCATTATATCAAGGTTGGTTTGCTAGTGACAGTGTTACTAATTGTCCTTCTTCTGAGAATGTCTTGGTTTACCTTTATATTTCTAAAGGATGGATAAGGTTATTCCTTTGATGGATAAGAAAGTTGTGATTGGCACTTGGCATTAGCTACTTTTCTTGTTGCTGTGACAAAATCCCAGGCAAAAGCAACTTATAGAAGGAAGCCTTTGTTTTGGCTCATAGTTTGAGGGGATGCAGTTCAAGGGTAGAAGACAGAACAAGGAATGCAAATTTAGTGGTGGTAATGGAAGCATGAGACAGCTAGTCACATAGTATCCAGAGTAAAAAAGCATGGAAAGATGAGTGCTAGCACTCTTAACCCCACCTCATCCCCCACTGTCCCATCAACTTTATGTTCCTTTTTAAAACCCACCAAATCCACCTAGTACTGCAATGATATGCACAAGCATAGGACCATCTAGTAAAATATGGCTATCTTCTCAGGGGCTATATTTGTGAAAATGGACTACACCTCCCCCACCATTTACCAATTCCTTCTCAACTAGAGGTAGAACTTCAGGAGCTGCTCCATGCTGAGATTTGTTTCTGGCTTGATGTTGTGTGGGTCGTGCACGTGAAGTCACAGATGCTGTGGGTTCATGAGTCTAGCAAATACTGCCTCACTGCAGATGTCCCATATCACTAGCTTCTACAATCTTCCAGCCCACTCTTGAAAATAATTCCTGAGCCTGAAAGGGAGAAGCGTGGGAGATGCACCATTTGAGGCTGAGCATTCCATAGTCTCGATTCTCTGTAGTTGACCACTTTCTGTATTGTCACTTTTTGCAAAAGGAAGCAGCTTTGATGTGGGTTGCAGTAATTTGGTGGTTATAAAACTGAGTTTAAATAGAAATATCTTACAAAATAAAGACATGCCTCTCTCAGACACCATAGGCTATCAGATAAAAATCTCAGCACCAGGTATGGGTTGTCTCCTTTTAAGTTATTAGTTAGTAGGGTCCCATATATCTCCCCTAAACATTACAAGATCTTGCCATTGTTCTTAATTACCCTCCAAAACTTGATGGTATGACTTTGTTGATGAAAGCACCACATGTTGAGTCATAGGATGCAAAGAAACTAAGCTGGTACCAACCTGGACATTTCATCCCTACTGGCTAGAAACTTTATATTTCTCACTTTAATAAAATTATTCTTCTTAGCACTAGGAACAGCCTGATGAGTACATGTTTAGGCAGGGTAGTTGTTGAATGCCATCTCAAAGGAACGTGACATTTGAGTTGAGGTGAAAATGTAGCTAATACAGAGATACAGTGAGACTTAAGTTATACAGTGAGAATACAAAAAAAAGCCTGAGGACCTGAGTTCAATCCCCAGAACCCACATAGAAAACTGGATGCAGTTAACCAGAAGCACGTGAGACAGCTAACCTGGACTGTGCTATCCACCAGCAGAAACAAAAAAGACACCACTGCAACAAGGTAGGAGACAACCAACTCCCAACAGTTGTCCCCAGACCTCCACAAGCATGCCATGGTAATCACAGAGCACAGGGTAAGATTCATTAGAATGAGTACATACTGATGGACTCCAGACAATGAGAAGGAAGAAACTGATGTTGCCCCTGCTCATTTCATATGAATATCTGCTTCTCCTCCTGAATTTTGTGTTCAATACATTCTATCTGTCTACATATGTAAGAAATGCAGGAGTCAGCAGTCATCCTGCACTCTTCCTACTCATCTCCCTTATAAACTATCACTGAACTATGACACTTTTTTTTTAAACTTCAAGAACTTTTAAGAATGACCCTTCATCTCCACTCACACTGACACTATCTTATTTTGGAAGCCAATTTTGGTGATGGTTCCTTTTGGCTGTTGTTTGTTGTTGTTGTTTTTTTTTAATTAAGTACAAACTGGCCTCAAATCATTATGCAGCACAGGCTTGCCTCAAACTCCTAATCCTCATGCCTTCACTCTCAAATACTGGAAATACAGCACTAGGTCCTATAGAAGCCACTACTTTAGTAGGAGAGGGAGTTAAGACAGAGTCTTATGTAGCCAAGTTGGCCTTAAAGATACTATGTAGTTGTGGCTGACCTTGAACACCTGATCATCCTGCTTACATCTCCCAAATACTGACTGCAAACATGCACCATCACACCGGCTTAGAAACCAGTATTTTTAATTATAGTATTATAACTGATTTCCTGAACTTGGTTAATGGTTTCCAATTTCCAACTTCTAAACTTCCTTTTACTTTGCTTCTTGTATAGTATTTCAAAAATAAATTATTCATCTCACCCAGTCTGCTTAATTTCTCAATGTTCCTCCTTTCTCCATTGCCAAAATTTGATGTTTATGAGCCTCTAATGCCCACATTCCAAAGGGGCCTCCTTGAAACCTGCTCCAGTCTTGATCATTTCACCATATACCATCCAGTTGTTCAATCCTTATCACTGAAAATAGCCTTCATTCTCATGTCCCGTTCATCTCAGTAGTAGCATGAGTTTGGCTATAGTTCAAACCTACATGTTAAACCCATCTATTTCTCTCTATCTCCATCAAAATTGCTTTGGTATAAGCAATTATTATTTCTTAGTAGACTATCATGATGGTCTCCTAAACTTATCTCTTTATCACCTTTTCCTGTTTTTAGATCCATTGTCTACAACCACAGCTATCTTTCACAAATATAAATGAGTATCATCTTGATTGTCTTCAGAATTATTTTTCATTGTCAACTGACTTTAGCATTCTTTGGAGACACACCTCTTACATACTCTATGAGGGTGTTTCCAGAGTGATTTAACTGAGAAAGGAAGACCTACCCTGAATTCAGGTGGTGGAAGAAAGGGAAAGGTGAATTACGTACCAGCATTCATCTCTCTCGTTTCTGGCTCAGTATTCAACAGTACACACTGTTTCACACGCCTAAGGTTTTCTCACCATGATCTCCTGTGCCCTCCAATTATGTAAGGAACATTTAATAGATCCTTCCTTTCTTATGTCACTTTTGTCAGACATTTTTAAATATTAACAAAAAAGTATTGAACACACCAGTTGCTCTTGTGACAGAGCTTGAAGTCTACAATTTGTTAAGACTTCAACATTGGACAGTAAATCTGTGTCTTCATCACTTTCTCCTCTTGACACACCATGCTCAGTCCTAGCAGACTTCTTTCTTCTTTCTGTTCCCAAGATGCATCATGCTCATTCCCACTTCTGAGCCTTTGCACATGGATAGTCTCCCCTCTCACAACCCATTTCCCACCCCATCAACACTGAGCTATGCCTTACTTCTACTCAACTCTTAGCGATATTTTTTGAGGTGGCTATTTTGGATTACTCATATTAAATTAGGTCACCTCTAGTATTTCTGTAAACCCTTGTCCCCGCACCCCCCCCCGAAGCATGGGCCATATGTTATTATGCTCATTCAACCACCCCTCTCCTTTCCTGAAGTGTAAATGCTATGTGGACAATTTTCAAGTTCTTTTCTTCATTACTTGTAGTCATTGGCTTTGGTTGCCATAACTGTGAACTACAGAAAGGATGATTCAAATAACAATAATATATTGCCTTACAGCTCTGAAGTCCAGAAGTCTACCTGGTTCCTGTTCAAAGTGTAAGTGGTAAATCCATCCCATTAATCTCTCCTCACTTCTAGGAGTTACCTGGCAGTCTTGGGGATTTTTTGGCTTATAGATGCATAACCTTGATCCATGCCTTTGTGTTTTCAAGGGATGCTCTGTGCAGTTGTGCTCTTTTCATTTCTCTTTCTTAAAAATTATATTTTATGTGTATGTGTGCATATGAGTGCGTGGTACACGAGTATGTTTACAAGTATGTTTATGCATGCATGTGGAGACCAAAGAACTACCTCAGGAACAATGTCCCCCTACATCCTCTGAAACAGAGTCTTTCTTTTTTTTAATTGGATTTTTTTTTGTTTCAAATGTTACCCCCTTTCCCAGTTTCCCCTTTGCAAACCCCCATCCCATCCCCCATCCCCCTGCTTCTATGAGGGTGCTCCCCCACCCACCTACCCACTTCAACCTCACCACCTCAGCATTATTCTACACTGGGGCATTAAGCCTTCACATGACCAAGGGCCTCCCCTCTCATTGATGCCAGATAAGGCACCTTCAGCTCCTTCAGTCCTTCCCATTGGGGTCCCTGTGCTCAGTATGATGATTGTCTTATGAGCCTCCACATATGTATTGGTCAGGATCTGGCAGAGCCTCTCGGGAGACAGCTGTATCAGGTTCCTGTCAGCAAACACTTCTTGGCATCAGCAATAGTGACTGGATTTGGTGTCTGCACATGGGATGGATCCTCAGGTGGGGCAGTCTCTGGATGGCCTTTCCTTCAGTCTGAAACAGAGTCTTTCATTGGCCTTTTAGAGACAGAGACAGGAGGATTGCTATGATGTTGAAGGCATTCTGGTCTACACAGTAGGACCCTGTCTTAAAACAGAACACAAATCTCAAGTTCAAGAATAATCTTCTGATTCCAACGATGAAAACATTTCTTAGTGAGCTAAACCAGTCTCTAAACAGTACATGGCCACCACATATCATGGCTGATGATCAACAAAGAAGATACAGATGGAAGGAGGCTCAGATGCACCCACCCCCCAAATCTTCTGTATGTAAGAATCTGTGATCCCATAGCAACTTAGTCTCCCTCTTTGCTTCTTACTGAATTTTGGCATCTGGGCTAGAGGATGTTCTACCCTTGAACTCCATTCTGACTAGGTCAGGGTTAGAAAAGATACTTTCCAGAAGTTTACCATCCCAGGCAGACTCACAGAACCCCCTGCCTTTGTCTTCTCAGCACTTCTGGCCTCCCCTCTGAACCTGACTGATAACTTGATAAATGTCTACTCGGAGATCCTTTGATGAAAATGCCATGGCATGTAAGTTAATTAATTATCAAGTACTGGTATGAATAATAAAAATAGGATGAGTTTGTATTGCCTAACCTTGAATAACTTACATAAAATGAATGTTTCTTGCCAAACCACAGGCATATCTGAATTAGAGAAAAGAGATTGATAAAGTATATTTGGTTCCTTAGTCCTTCAGAGTCAACATAAAAAATGTACGCCTTTCCAGACTCTTTTGTTGTTGCTGGGGGCTGTGCTCGGCTGGTCAGCTGGCTTCCATCAAAGATGATGAAGCCCTCCTTGCAGTGGCTTTCATCTAATGTTCCGTGTATTAAGAGAAATGCTCGCCTGGGAAATGGTCTTTCATCTGCTCCAAGCATGTTTTTAAATAGTGATTGCTATGTCTTTATGGAGCTCCGTTTCCTTGGATACCATGATTGGTAGATACTTGGGCACCTGATCCAAGCTGAGTCAATCAAAATTCTTCCAGGGACATTTGATACTTTGTATTAAAAAGAAGTATAAAAATCTCTGTTGAAACGGCTCTTGGTAACAAGAGTATAGAAATGGTCAGCTTCTAGGAATCCAGTCCTGTGGAAAACATCTAAGAGAATCAAACAAGCATAGGAGGTGGAGGTGGAGGTGGAGGTGTAGGATGGGGTGGGGATGGGGTTGAGGGGAATGGGGAGAGAAGGAAGATGACAGGAGAGGGTATGAGATGAAATGTGAGAGAAAATCCTGCCATTTGTTTGAGTGTTTTTTTCTGGTTGTCCTCACCCTTCTCATGGCTGGCTTCACAGGTAGACACTACTTGGACATTCCTTATTTACCTGTTTTTTCCTCCTAGTGTCTGAAAACAGCATCAAAAACAGAGATTTAAGATTTACATTTGAAAAGCACTTCAAGATTTTCATTGTAATTCAGGAAGCCTTCTTATTACTTGAATGGGTGGAGGGTGCTTTCTTGAGATATTTTGCTTTATTCTGTTTTTGAGATAGGGTCTCATGGGACCCAAGCTTGACTTGAGTTCACTATGTAACTAAGGCTACCCTAGACCCCCTGATCATCTTGCTTCTTTATCCTGAGTGCTGAGATTATAGACATGCACTACCAGTTCCAGCTATTTATTGGTTATTAGAGGGAGAGGATGGATGGTCTTCAGGAGTTACTCCTCCACTTACTAACGTGCTAGCTTGTCTGTTATTATGTATCTTGAGATTGGATTCAACTACTATTCTGTCATTGAAAGGTAACTGCTAATATACTTCTCAATGGAAACAGGTAAGGTCAAAAGGTTATAATGATTTGAAAATTAAAGTTAAGTCAAATTTTTGTACTGTGTTATCATACTTTAAAACTAGTTTTAAATTAAGTTTATGACTACAAAAGAGACCATGATATAGGATGGGTCCTAAGGAGGCCGCTAGAATACACGTGACACGTAGGTAGCAGGAGGGATGAAGGAAGTGGGACAGAGGAAGGGCAGAGGGGAGAAAGATCAATAAACATCAAAACACAGCCTGGCATTATGAAAAATCCACAATGAAATGCATTACTTTGTATGCAAGATTTCTCTTTTTCTTTTGTGTATGAGCAAGTATGTCTGTGCATGTGCGCACGTGTGTGTGTGTGTGTGTGTGTGTGTGTGTGTGTGTACACACTTGTCACACATGAAAGCCAGAAGAGGAAGGAGGTGTCTTCCACCCTGACTCTTGGTCGTTTTCCTTTGAGACAGGGACTCTTGCTGGATTTGGACTTTCAGATCTCCCCACCACCACCACTACCATGAAGCTGGCAGCCAAGTAGCATCATCCATCCTCCTGTCTTAGCTTGCCTCAGTGAATGGGACTCAGCTTTTATGAGTGCTAGGATGTGAACTCATGTCCATTTCTGAGAAGTAAGAACTCTTAACTACTGAGTCATGTCTCCTGCTGCAAGCCCCCCTCCCAGAAAACTGAAGTTTCTTAAAGTCTACCCATACTTTTAAGTTTAAAATGGTGCCACTAGAATTATGGAGGAAACAGGAAAAAAAAAAAGTAGCTACCACTCACTGTCTCCCAGCACATGACAAGATCTCATTTAAATCCCATAACACCATAGTTCCTGAGCCATCCTTGTTCTGCAGAGCATTAAAGAATCTTAGAGAAGTAAGACAGTTTTTCAGGCAGCATTTGAAAATGTAGTGATTCAAACCTGGAACCATAAAACTCCAAACTCCATATTTACTTCAAACATAGCCTTTGCACTGCAATCAGCCAGGGTGTTCCTGGGAGTCTCAATTAGCTATTTTGTGTCATGGATCAGCTGGATCCATTTGGACTTCAAGTAATGAAGTGCCAGGCTGCATTATGTTTTCTTATGTATAAAATGTTTACAGTAGGTAATTCTAGGGAAGAGATTTCAGCTCAAGCCCCAGTCCTGTCTTCCCAGTCTGCTAATAAGGAAATAAATATGCAAAGGAATAGATATGCAATCCAGACATTTCTAGGTGCTTGCTCACGGGCATTCCACCTCCACATTTTTCTTGATAGCATAGTCTTGATTGTCTTCAGCCACTGTCCCTGCTAGTCCCCATTAAGTTTGGTGTTGCTGATCCTCTCACAGTATTTCTAAGTGGTTGCATAGTTTCTTTAGGGCCAAGAGTTCCCTCTAGGGAGAGTTACAGGCAAGTGTCTCTTCTCTGATGAAAGAGTCCTATCAGGAGGAAGTGCCCCCTTTATATTTACTTCCTGATTTTGGAAGATGTCCTGGTGCTACTGTTGTTCTCAGAGCTGTCAAGTACCTTTAGAGCACAAGGAAGATGCTGTCTACCAGTGGAAGGTAGCAAATGAGCAACTTTCTTTGGGCATCCTATCAGTGAGGTGGAGAAGGCTTAGCTGCAGGTAAAAAACCAACAAAATGTTCGCATAAATTGTGTGTGTGCTCTGAAGTCCAGCTCCCAAGGACTTCTCTTTCCCCACTTCTAACAGTGCTTTAGTACTTTTTAAAATCAAAAATAGATTTGTAAAATTTACTCACTTTACATTCTGATCACTGTCCCCCTTCCACAGTCCCTTCCCCGCCCCTCTCCTTCTTCTCTGAGAGGATGGAGCACCCCCTAGGTATCCCTTCACCCTGGCATATCTAGTTTGTGCAGGGCCAGGTGCTTCTTCTCTCTCTGAGGCAGATAAGACAGGGGAACAGATTCCACGTACAGGTAACAACTATGGAATAGCTCCTGCTCCAGTTGTTTGGGACCTACATGAAGACCAAGCTGCACATCAGCTACATATGTGTGGGGAGGCCTAGGTCCAGCCTATGTATGCTCTTTGGTTGGTGGTTCAAGGTTCCAGGTTAGTTGACAGTGTTCGTCTTGCTGTGGAGTTCCTGTCCCTTCAGAGACTGCAATCCTTCCTCCTATTCTTCCATAAGAGTCCCCAAGCTCCATTCACTGTTTGGCTGTGGGTGTCTGTATCACTCTCAGTCAGCTTCTGGGAGGAGCCTCCCAGAGGACAACATGTTCCTGTCTGCAAGCATAACAAAGTATCACTAATAATGTCAGGAATTGGTGCTTGCCTATGGTCTCAAGTTGGGCTGGTTATTGGTTGGCTATTTCCTCAGTTACTATTCCATCCCCTATGCCTGCATTTCTTGTAGACGGGGTTAATTTGGGGTTGAAAGTTTTGTTGATGGGTTGATGTCTCTATTGCTCTATTGTGGTTCCTGCCTGACTACAGGAGGTGGTCTCTTCCGGTTCTATATCCCCACTGATATGTGTCTCAGCTAAGATCACCCCAATTGATTTTAAGGAGCCTCCCCTATCCTCAAGTCTCTGGCACATACTAGTGATGTCCCCATCCCTCCAGCTGCAGATTTCTATTCATTCCTATGGCCACGTGGCCGGCTTTCTCTCCCCACACCTGATCCTGAAACACCTCCCCCATTCCCCTCCCCATCACCTCTCCCACCCAGTTCCCTCCCTCCATCTGCGTCCTCTGACTAATTCCCCTTTTCTAAGTGAAATTCAAACATCTTTGGTTGGGCCTTGTTTCTTGTTTAGCTTCTTTGGATCTGTGGAGTGTAGCATGATACCTGTATTTTATGGCTAATATCCACTTGTATGTGAGTCCATATCATGCATGTCATTTTGGGACTGGGTTACCTCATTCAGGGTGATATTCTTATATTCCTTCCATTTGCTTGCAAAATGCATGTTTTAAATAGCTGAATAGTATTCCATTGTGTATAAGCACTACATTTTCTTTATCATTTCTATAGTTGAGGGACATCTGGGTTGTTTCCAGTTTCTGGCTATTACAAATAGTTCTACCTCAAGAACCACCTACACCACTTCTGGGCATACACCCAAAAGATGCTCCACTGTACCACAGGGACACTATCTTTATAGCAGATTTATTAATAATAGTCAGAAACTGGAAACAAAAATAGATTTTTTAATATAATATATTCTGATTACAATTTTCCATCCCCCAATTCGTCCCAGATTTTCCCCACTTGCCCATGCACCCAAATCTGCCTTCCTCACCAGGATACTAAAAGACATTCCAAAATATTTAAAAACAAACAAGAATAGGGCAAAAGAAACATAAGAAAAAGAACTAAAGAAAAAGCTCAAGCAACACATATAGATAAATTAGTCATATAGTCATATGGCATAGTCATAAATTTGCCCACACAGAAATCCCATAAAAACACAAAACTGGAAACCATAATATAAGGCATAGACAAAAGACATGTAAAATCCAAAGCAAAAGTAGAGCCCCCCCCCCAAATGTCATCAAGTTCCTTTTACGTTGGCCATCTACTACTTGGCCCCTGGCTTGGCCTTAAGTGTGGTTTGCTTCCTCAGTGAGATTCAATTGGAGAAAACTGGGTTTTCCTTTGTAAGGAGTTGGCAGTTGGAGATTGCTGCTGTGTTAGGGATTGGGAGATATATCTACTTCTTTCAGCTCTAGGACCCCATCTGGTGTGGAGCCATGTAGGCCCAGTGCATGCTGCCTCAGTTTCTGGGAATTCATAGCCTTCTTTTCTTGGTGTCACCTATCCCCTCTGGTTCTTACACTCATTCTGTCCCCTCTTCCACAAGGTTTGCTGAGGCTTAAGGGAAGGGATTTGATGGAACCATCCCTTTTATAGGTGAGTGTTCCAAGGTCTTTAACTCTCTGCATAATGTCTGGATGTGGGTTTCTGGATTTACCCCCATCCACAGCAGGAAAAAAAAAATCTCTGATGATCTATGAGAATGACAGAATGTCATTAGGAGTCATTTATTGTTACATGGTTTTTTGTTTGTTTGTTTGTTTGTTTTTTGTTTTTTGGGTTTTTGGGGTTTGTTTTTTGTTTTGTTTTTGGTTTTTTTTTTTTTTTTGACTAGTAGTATTTCATTTTCTCCTAGGGTTCTATCCTGTCTTAAGTTCTGGACCACTCACTCAGTGTCAGGAATGGTTCCATCTCATGGAGCGGGCCTTAAATTCAGTCAGGTATTGGTTGGTTTCTCCCAGTTTTATATCACTACTGCACTGGCACATCTTGCAGGCAGGCAGCATTGTAGATGGAAGGGCTTGTAGCTGGGTTGGTGTTTACCTTTCTCATTTGGTAACATGCCAGTACTTTCTTGATCAATGGGTACGGCAGAATATTTTTAGGAGTCAATTTATTCTTACATTCCTACTACTTTAGGACTTCAGGACTTTCTCTCCCACTTCAAGACTTCCCTTTGTTTTTCCCAGAACCATGTGTCAAAGAGATTAACCTTTCTCCAGCATATATATATATATGCCTCCCCTATCCTCAGGTCTCTGGCACATACTAGTGATGTCCCCATCCCTCCAGCTGCAGATTTCTGTTCATTCCTATGGCCATATGGCCGGCTCCCTCTTCCCACACCTGATCCTGAAACACCTCCCCGATTCCCCTCCCCATTACCTCTCCCACCCAGTTCCCTCCCTCCATCAAGAAACATATATAATATTATATATAATGAAATTATATTAATTATTAATTATATTACTTATTATATTATAACATATAATATATATATATTTCTTGATTTCTTTGTCAAAAATTATTTGGGTAGAAATACACAAATTAATGTCTGTATTTTATGTTTTATTCCACTGGTTTATGTGTCATCATGCTATTTTGATTAATACAGTTTGTACTGTATTTTGAAATTAGATATTATGATGCTTCTTTCTTTGATTATTACTCTCTTAGCTACTCTTTTTTTTTAATGGTTCAGTATGAACTCTGTGGTTGTATATCCTAGTCACTAAAAGATTCTTATTGGTATTTTAATTAGTACTTCTTGAATCTTCATATCACTTGGAATAGTATGGACATTTAAATAATACTAATTATGCCAATTCATAAGCATGGGATATCTTTCCAATTCTGGGTTGTGATTCTCTCAATGATGTTTTATAGTTTTCACTGTTGATATCTTTCACTTCCTTTACTACATTTACTGCAAGGCATTTTTTGAAGATATTATAAATGATATTACCTTTAAATTTGCTTTTCATCCAGCTAGTTATTTGTTCATTTTATTCAATAGAGCTCACTATATGCCAAGAGGGATAGGTTACTTTGAGGGTAGGTATTGAGTACCAAACCGTAGTTTGAGAAAGTAGTTCTATGTTCTATGGCATAATAGGGAAACTATAATCCATAAACTAACTGAACAGGTCAAAATAACTAAGGGAAAAGAGTTTGAGACTTTTTGACATATAGAAATGAAAATATGGGTTCGAGAGATGGCTCAGTGGTTAAGAGCACTGACTATTCTTCCAAAGGTCCTGAGTTCAATTCCCAGCAACCACATGGTGGCTCACAACCATATATAGTGGGATCTGACGCCCTCTTCTGGTGTGTCTGAAGATGTACAGTGTACTAATAAATAAAAAAAAAAGAAATCTTAAAAAAAAGAAATAGAAGTAGTCATTTAAAAAAGAAAAGAAAATATTTGAGGAGTGAACACTGCTAATTACCCCAATTTGATCTTTACACATTGTATACATGTATTGAATTAAATACCACGTCTTTTAAATAATTACAAGGGATATATGTCTACTTAAAATAAATTTAAAAATAAAAAAGTCTATGCATGAGACACCTCTTATAGGTAATAGTATCTATCAGTCCTCAGCCTCTATCATATATTGCAGATGGTGGGAGACTGAAAAGTACCGAGTCTTTCCTGGCAAACTTCCCCACCACCTTCCCTACCCCCAAACATGGTTATAACACTGGATCTGAATTCATATGGACCTATGAAATAATCCTGTCCCATGCTACTTATAGAAAGAAATAAGATTCAATGAAAAGAATCCTCACCTGATGAAGGAAAATACAGAAGTAATTTTTGTTTGATTTTTAAAGGAAATTATATTTACTCTCAAATCTATAACTATCAGAAAATTTCCTGCCATGTTTTTTATTGTGAAAAAAATTTAGCAGTGTAAATTGTTGCCACATTACATCTTGTAATAGTTTAGTGACTTAAAACATCAAATAATGATTTAAGGATCTGTGCTGTAGCAAGAACTTTGATTTGTTATTTTGGATCCAACATTTTGCCACCAGCCTCTTACCCCTAGGGAAATGTAAAATCTGAATGCTCGTCAAAATATTTCATAACTTTCCTAAAATGGAGTACTATAAAACCAGAGTTTGAATGTTTTTTAAAATGTCACTTGAATTCTTAGCAGTACTATCACCCACCCCTCCACATACACACATTGTGATTTAACTACAAATTATCCCACAAAGGCTCATGGGTTAGCTTCAGCTGGTGACAGTGTTTGGGAAGGGTGTGGCAGCTTTAGGAGCTTCACTGATGGAGGTGGGTTGCTGCAGGTAGGCTTTGAGGTTTCCAGCCCACTCCTTCCTCATACTCAGTGTGAATGGAATGTGAGCAGCCAGCCTCCTGCTTCCTGACACTGCGTCCTTGCATCTTCCCTGCCTGTTGCCATGTGGTCCCCATCAGGATAGACTATATCCCTCTTTGTTGCTTCTGTTGGGAAACTTTATCACAACACCAAAAAGAGAACCTAAGATTTTTCTCCTGGAAATATAGGAAATGTTATTTTTTCCAAAAGGCAATCAGTGATTTTATTATTTCAAACTTTTCCTCCTTCCTTTTAAATACTTTTTAAATCAGGAAGGAAAGTCTTGAGTACCTGGCCCTTCTATGAAAATAGCAACTCCAGTTAGCTCACTCAAGAACCGTGAGGCAAGAAGGGAGTAATTATCTTGTGAGACCAATCAATACTATTGACAGCCAGTCTAGAACACTTCATCTTAATTCAAGCTCCACAGTCAGGGAAAGGAAAAACAAAGGTACCCAAATTATTAGGACTAATTGCTTCCTCTTGCCATGATTTTGTCTTCATTAAGTTTACATTCTCAGAAACTAATTGTGTCCTTTCTATGTGACAGTTTTTGACATCAACAGTTATTATAATATCAGCAATAACTTAGGCCCTAATGGGATGTCTATTATTGTTTAGTTAAATAGTCAAGTTGTCAAAAAGCCTTCTAAATATTTATGATTATACCCAGAGATGTGGAATTTTAATTTTAGTCAGAGGCTTCTTTTTGCAGTGAGTAATGGATCATAACTGCTCAAAATTAATGAGAATAAGTGACCCTGAGTGCTCAACTCAAAATGAGACACCTATTATCAATATCATCTCACACACACAGCTCAGAGAACATCTGGGAGGGAGGGGCAGAAAGAATGGAAGAACGGCAGAATGGAAAGGAGCGCTGTGAAATGGTGTCTTCCAGATGTGACATAGTTGTTGTGCTCAAGAATTCACTGTAGGCATGATCACCAGTACAAGATCAAGTCAGTCAACATTCCATGCCCCATCCCTAGCTAAAGAGCTATTGACAGTTGTTGGTTATTGGAAAAAGGAGAGTCAGTTTTCTTTAGGGGTGTGGCCTCTGGAAGATTGCCCATGCTCTAATGGATATCTCCCACCCATGGGTAACATTCATTGGATTCAGTGGGTTATTGTTTTTAAGAGACTGAGAAAGGTTAAATAATTTGCTTATTTTATAGAGCTGGGCTTTGTACTTGGGTTGTTTTGTTGCTGTGACCAGAGCCTTTAGCTTCTTCATTGCCTGCTTGATAAGCCAATGACTATTACTTTCTTTTTTTATTGGATATTTTCTTTATTTACATTTCAAATGTTTTCCCCTTTCCAGGTCTCCCCTTCAGAAACCCCTTATCCCATCCCCTCTCCCCCTGCCTCTCTGAGGGTGCTCCCCCACCTACCCACTCCCATCTTCCTGCCCTGGCATTCCCATACACTGGGGCATTGAACACCCTCAGGCTCAAGGGCCTCTCCTCCCACTTATGTTCAACAAGGCCATCTTCTGTCACATATGTGGCCAGCACCATGGGTCGATCCATGTGTATTCTTCGGTTGGTGATCCATTCCCTGGGAGCTCTGGGGGAGTCTGGCCTGTTGAAACTGTTGCTCCCTCCATGGGGCTGCAACCCCACTCAGCTCCTTCAGTCCCTTCTCCAGTTCCTACATCAGGGACCCTGAGTTCAGTACAATGGTTGGCTGTGAGCATCTGCCTCTGTATTTGTCAGGCTCTGGCAGAACCTCTCAGGAGACAGTCATATCAGGCTCTTGTCAGCAAGCACTTCCAGGCATCCACAACAGTGCCTGGGTTTGGTGACTGTATATGGGATGGATCCCCAGGTGGGGCAGTCTCTGGATGGCCTTCCCTTCAGTCTCTGCTCCACACTTTGTCTCCATATTTCCTCCTATGAGTATTTTGTTCACCCTTATAAAAAGCACTGAAGCACTCACATTTTGATCTTCCTTCTTCTTAGGCTTCATATGGTTTGTGAATTGAATCTTGGGTGTTCTGAACTTTTGGGGACTATCACTTTCTACTACTCTGTTTCTCAGCACAGGAATCATACAGTCCACTCTGGATACGTTCAAAAGCAGACATCTTGATTTCACAAACTTTGCAGTTCTCATGAAATAGATTAGATGAAGATTCATTACATATTCTAGATCGAAAATGTCAAAATAAGGCTTGTCTTTATAGGTTTCAGAAAGCTCTTTAAGAACAGTGTCATCTTCATGTTTGAAATAAAAATGATGAGAACAAAAGGACTATTTTTAAAAGCACGTGCTTAGTATTAAAGAATATACTGCATTACTGGTTCTTCTCCTTAACTGGCTCCTCCCCTTACACTGCTGGGAAACACTGTTCTTGTGGAGGCCTGGACAAATGTCCACTTACACCGTATAGGGAATTGATGCTAGACCATCAAAGAACAAATACCACCAAAGTTAAACTTGGTTAACCAATGAGTATTATTCAGGAATATGAGTGAGGGATCACTTACAGGAGCAGAAATGGCTCAAAGACAGCTGCACCACCAAAGCCCACCCCAGCATGGATGGATGACAATGCAGGGTTAGCTGGAAACTTGCAGTACACTGTACAGCCTGCAGGCAGCTCAGTGTGTTGGATAGTGTCCTTCCTAGGTGGCTCCCTTGGTCTCAGCTTCTTCCAGGCAGCTCAGCTGGTCTTTGTTTCTTCTGGGTGGTTCAGCTGCCCCCTGCTTCTTCCAGCAAGTGGGGCTTGTTGAAGGATTTCTTTGCAGCTTGGCTTGTCTGAGAGTGACTCTTGACAGTCTTTACTGATATCCAACTTTGGCGGGAGGATCCTAGTGAATCTGCTCAGTTTCAGGGACTTACTGAGTCTATCCTGAGTTGTTTACTTCTTGCCTTAAAGTGCTGTACTTCCCTGAAAGAGTGTTTCACCTTCCAGTAGAACATCCTATGTCTTATAAGTTTTTCCCTCCAAGATGAATTGTTTTAACCTTAGAGGAAATTACTGTATTTATATTCTTTCAAGTTTGGTCTTCATTTTTTGGGAGAGGCAGGTTTGGGCATTAGTTCTCTTATGCCTTTTCTAAAATGTAATAAAGTAGAAGAGAAATGCAATGAGTAGCCCTTTCCTGGAAGCCTGCAATCCTGCTTTTCTTTTAGAAGGGACACATTGTAAATTATGTGAGGACTGAGTCAATCCCAACAGAATGTCTTTGAGAGCACACTGAGGCCCTAGCTACATAGAGACTTCTGTTTATTCTGACGTAAGTACCAGGAAAATGTTGGCTTTATCGACATTGCTCTACGTGTTCGTATTGTATACATGTTATGAACAAGATATCATCATTGTGGGACTATCATCCTCTACCTGAATGCCTTGAAAGCGGAGGTTTTATAAAATCATTGGCAGAAATTTCAAAAGAAAATGGCTTAATAGAGGTCCTCAAGGAAGAATGAATGTTTGAGTATGGAAGTATAATGAAATGGCTGACAGGATAAATACAAGAATGGGATCAAGGTAATGGTGAAGTGCCTTAGTCCTAAGACGTGAATGTCCAACCAGCTCTCACGTTATGCATTAGTTTCAGTGAAGTCTGCCTTTGCCAAACTACCACAAACTGCATTACTCAAAACAGTAGAGATTGGTTCTTTTATGGATTTGAAGATTTGAACTGTGAATTCAAGGTATCAGTAGGGTTGAATTATTTGGAGTCATTCACACACACACATGAGGGGGGAAAGGAGGGAGGGAGAGAAAGGAGGGAGGGAGGGAGGGAGGGAGGGAGAGAGAGAGAGAGAGAGAGAGAGAGAGAGAGAGAGAGAGAGAGAGCCAGGCTTGCCAACCTGCCTGAGTCAAGGAAGCAGAAGCAGCAAGCTGCCTACTGCACAATCCTCACAAGCAATTCTTTGGCGAGTCTCTCTCAATGGCAGAATTACCACAGGTTGAGCTCAATAATGCTATGTAAGGAGAACCAATACATGAGTGTAGTTAGCGAAGAATAGAGAGACTGAGCAAACCAACCAAAGCTCAGTGCCCATCTCCCACTATCTGTGGGATCATATTTGTCCTCCTTCATCCAGCGTCCTTACATGTGTCTGCAATATCCAAACATTCTTGCACCTGTGTCTGCTTCAGGAAAACAGTCTTTCATGTGTTTGGTTTAGCAAGACATCCTTTCACCTGTGTGCCCCAGCAAACTAACATTTGACAAAACAAACTTTCCGAAGAACTAGGAGTTTCCACTTCAATATTCCCTCTCTGTTTTGCACACCTGATGGCAGCCCGAATTTTTGTATTAATATACAAGTGGGAAAAAGTGGGAAAAAAGGTAAGTAGCCCAAGCATCTAGTGGAAATAAAAGATGAGTCCATCCTCAAAAAAGATGAGTCCCAAATTTCACTCACATTGAGCTTCAGTGCCTCACACCCTAAATGCAAGCATTCTTCTCAGCATAACTAACGATGGTAGTCAGTAAAGGCTGGTGGGGCTCATCCCATTTCATTTCACTGGACACAAAACATACACTTTTATTGCACAGATAATCCTGGGCAATATTTTTCTCTCATTTTCTGGATTCAGATTACATAGCTTCACATGAATTGCTTTCATACAGTATGTGTGACATGGGAATGTCTATCAAAAGAGATCTGGAGAAGGAAACTATACTGTGTCCTTCCCTAAATTCCTATACAGCAGTAACAACCAGGAGTTAGACATGGATGTGTTCATGTGAAACAATCTCTGAGTTTGTTTGCTTGGGTGAGTTGCGTTGGGTTTTGGAGACAGGGTCTCACTATGTAGTCCTGGCCAGGCTGGATCTCACTCTGTAGATAGAGTAGGGTAGCCTGGAATTGAGAGTTTCATGTCCCTTCCTCCCAAATGCTGGGATTAATGTGTACCACCATTCCTGGCAAGACATGGTTTCCCCTTTATATCTCTGCATACTTGAGATTGTGTTTTTGTTTAGCTGCTGTTTCTGTTTTCCTCAGTGACCTGGTTTTATTTTTGTAAGTTTGAAAGACATTTTTAAAGTCAGGTATAGTGATACGTATATCTGTAATCTCAATACTTGGGAGGTTGAGGCAGGACCATGAGTTCAAAGTCACCCTAAATTACACGTGAGATCCTGTCAAAATACACCAAAAGATATTCCAAATGCATATTGGTAATACTATGCAAGTAGGAAAAAGGGGGGGTTAAAGTGGCTTAGAAATCTGTATTTTAAAGAAACACCCCAGATAATCCTGATGCAGCTGATGCAACAAAACCAGCTGTTTAATTTTTATTTACATTCCACTTAAAATTTAAAATTTGTAACATTTTTCCAGGCATGATGGTGAATACCTTTAATCCCAGCACTTGAAGGCCAAAGGCAGGCTGATCTCTGAGAGTTTGAGGCCAGCCTGTTCTACAGAATGAGTTCCAGGGCAGTGTAAGCTACATAGTGATACTCTGTCTCCAAAAAGAGAATTGAAATTTTGATACATTTATTCTTTGTCTCTGCACACCCCTCTTCTCTTTGCAGTAAATTCTGGTGTCTTTGAGAGTAAGTTATAGGAATCTTAGCATCACTCACCTCTAAATACTTCCTTCATTCTGTATTTCTTAACAAGGATACTACCTGGCCAAAGATTAAAGTCATTATCACTGCCAAGAAATTTGACATTGATGTAGTAAGTTAATACCAAGAGTTCACATTTGCCAATATATCCCACAACACTTTTTAAAAAGCTATTTTTTGATAACATGCAAAATAATGAGTTTAATCATGGCAGTTAGCGGCCTGTTCTTTTTGTTTGTTTTTCCTTACTCCACTCCTGGCCCTTTACGAACAACGTTTTGGGAGGAATTGCTCTATGGCTGGGTTTCTTGCTGGGCTTCCCCCTCCTTCTAGATTCTTTGTCTTTTCCTGTTGTTCACAGTGTCTCATGTTTTCTACCAGGATTCTCTCATAAACCTGCTGCATCAAGGATTCTCACATACTCCCTACCAAGTGCCCCAAGGGCATCCATCTTTCTCATCTCCAAGTCCAATAGCCAATTTTTGGACATCCTTTTTTTTTTGCCACCAGCAGCATTTGACAGAGTGGATCCTTCTTTCCCAAGCCAACATCTCCTCCCAGTGTTTTTCCTATGTCATTGATCAAGCTTTTGCATCCTTAACTGGTTCCTCCTTGAAAAGAAGTGGCCTGGACCGACACGTCCACATTCCATCTCTGCTCCTATTTGACTCTTGCAACCTATTCTCAACACAGGAGGTCCTTCAAAACATTAAGTTAGACCATGCCCTTCCTCTCCTCCACTGGGTGGCTGCTACCGCCCCGTCTTAAAGGACTTTAAAACTCTTATTATTGTTACACCCAGAGAAGCTGGGCCTTCTCCTTGCCCTTCAGTCTTATGCATACCTATGCTTTTGGAAGTGCTTGATTCCCACGTGTGAGCAGCTGTGAGACCAAACAAAGAGGCAGGCAACACAGAACTGTACTAAGTGTGGTGTGTTTAGGGTCTACTTATAGAACCATGCCATGGGTAACAGCAAGACAGAAGGTGCCCCACCTTCCATGGGGGGTTAGAAAGTACATCATATACTCCCTATATGAACTCCAATAAACTGTATGAACTTGTCTTGTTTTCCCTGTCTACTCAGTCTACTTCAGTACCATAAGGTTTCTGATAGGTTTCAAGTTATGCTTCTACCAAAGGCCTTTGCAGTTGCCCTAGAGAGCCACATAAATTATTCCCTTACCTTTTGGGAATACTTAATATGACTCTCTAGGGGTCTACTAAAATGTCAACTTCTCCGTGAGTCCTTCTTTTAATCTATAAAATAGCAGTCCCCTTTCTTTCTTGCCAGCACTCCCCAGCTCTCTCTTACCATGTAATATTGTCTGTCCATCATCACCATCATCATCATCATGATGCTATATTGTGGAGTCCTCTGTGTCTTAAGGTTTCTCTTTCCTTGCACTATGTTGTAAACTCAGAAAAGGAAGTAATGGTGTTTTGTTCATAGCTGTATCCCTACTAGCGAACTAGCTTAGCACCCAGGGGTCGCCCCACAAATGAGGAAATGACTGGAGAAGGGACCCTCTAGGTACTTATCCAAACAAGGAGATCTATAAGGATATCCAGTAAACTGGCCACAGTCGGTACCACTGGAGGTTGAGATTTCAGGATGAGCACATTGATGTTTGACTTGATAGACTTTTATTTTTATTGCTTTTATTTTAAAATCACCTATGCATGTATATGCACATGAGCATGCATATTTGTGTGCATATGGGTGCCAGTGAAAAGATGTATGGAAGCCAGAGAACAACCTCAGGTGCCATCCTCAGGAATGTTGTCTACATCCTTTGAGATGAGGCCTCTTGTTGACTCACTTCTTAAGGGTGACTGGCTAGCATGCCTGTTAACAAGATGGACCTAGCTCTACTTCTTTGGCACTTGGACTTTGTTATGTGGTCCCAGCGAGGGAACTCGCACTCTCATGCTTGTAAAACAATGGCTATCAACTGAGCTGTCTCTTCTGCCCATGCATTTTTATTTTATTTTTTTTAAGCACAGAATCTCATGTAGCTCAGGCTGACCCCAAAATCTCTGTGATTCTGAGACCGGCCTTGAGCTCCTGCCCTCATGCCTCCACTGTCCAAGTGATGGAAGTATGGGTATGCAGAACAATGCTTGGTTCATTGTTTACACTTTTATAGCAAGGCAGGTTACTTTTATAACTATAAAGTAAAGACCAACAGAAGCATTTTAAAACAAAAAGAGTTTGAAAAAATGCCAAAAGATTAGGAAAGCATTTTGGGCAGCAGGTGGCAGGATTGTTTCAATGCTCTACTTCTCTCTGCCAGATTGGTGTACATCAGGAGCCCACGGGCATGCTAGCCTGGCATGACTAGAAGGCCAGGAAGACTGACATGAATCTGTTAAATAGAAAGGGTTCCAATTAACAGTGCTATGTGACCAGCTGCTACCAATGGGCCCCTGGGTGTAGGCTTATCATAGGTTTTTAAAGGTACTGTGGGGTGTGTGTGTGTGTGTGTGTGTGTGTGAGAGAGAGAGAGAGAGAGAGAGAGAGAGAGAGAGAGAGAGAGAGAGAGAGAGATATTCTCCATAGCAAGAACTGGTAAGATGCAAGAAAAAAAATAAGCATACAACTGTAATCTCAATACTGAGGATTCTGAAGTAAGAGGATTAAGCAATCAATGTCAGGCTGGGCTATAAGTAACTTTAAGTTTAGTAAGACCCTGTCTCAAAATCCAAACCAAACCAAAACTTATAAGTTAATAAAGTTTTTCTACAGCTTTATTGAAGTATATCTGATTCACAAAAATCTGTATTGATTTCATTTTTACACAGATGTACACACTCATTATATCACCTCCACACCTAAATGGGTGTCAAGTGCAGATCCCATAGATAGGAGCCCACCCATTGGTTAGATTATAGAGTTTATATTACATTGCTTACTCAAGAGGGTGCCAGTTTGGGGATAGCATTATTATATACACACATTCTCCAATGTCAGTGGGCTACCAGGGTACCTTGCTTTAGGACACTGAGACATTTGAGAGCAATGTATTTGATGCCTTGCAAGTTTCATGGCTCCAGTCTGCACATCTCTATAGATATATATTTGAAGAAGAAAATTCTAGAAATACAATTTTAAGATACCCTATCCCTCCTCCAAGCTTTTATTGTAACTTCCTTACAGCTGTTATCATGAGAGACATGTTGAAGCAGAGTGACTTTGTTCTATGATGCTTTTGAAAGATGTAGCTCTAAGAATGAACTCATCAACAGTTAAGCCACACTATCCCTTACACTACTCTGGTGTAAGAATGTACTGCATATCCTGCCCAAGATTGGGATTTTCTTCAAGTTTCTCCCCCTTGCCAACCCATTCCCTCTACATCCATAGGCCACATAGAGACACATACACATGTGCCTACACCGGTGTGAATATACATCTGTCTCAGGGCAGGAAGCTCTCATAAAGCCTATGTTCCTTTGTACTTTACCCTGCCAGATACCAGGCACAATCTCCTCCCACCACCCTGAGGCTGAAAGATTGCCTCAGTGCTAAAGAGCCAATGCTCAGCATCCTAACAAACATCTGCTATCCCAACTTTCCTCCTCCACTCCACTCTAAACACTCAACTTAGTATCTTTCGTGCACATTCCTCCATCGAGGTCTCTTGGAATGCAAGCAAGAGACCCATTAAAACTGGTTTGGTAAAAATGTGTCAAAGCATCATGGAGACACAGATAAAATGAAGATCGCATCCTATAGCATTCTTAAGCACCCAGAACAATACAGTTACCATTCCTGGCTTTCTCTCCAGAAGACCAAATCTTGTCCTCCATCTCAGTTTCTTTCTGTATATCTATTGTATTCTTTCCTTTTTACTTACTAGATACCTCAGAACTTTTGCCCTTATTATGTGGCCTCTCATACAACTTGCTGCAAATATGCCTTTTCATTCCACTTTAGCCAGATCTGGTGAATCTGAGGGTTCAGACTCTGAGATTTCCATATGCTAAGAAGAGGAACCTAATCGTTTAAGATCACCATTTATTTTAAAACCAGGCTTCAAGAATTCTACATAGGGAATTAATCTGTTTAAGAAAGGGGACATGATTGCATCCAATGCCTGCCAATTCAGCAGTCATCAGAAAGCACAGAGAAAGAATTGGCATTCTGGAGCCATTTAGGGGCCTAAGGGCAGTAGGCAGGCAAATGATCAGCATGTCTAGTACACTAAGCCTGAAAACTGGTCTGTTAAAAACTCTTGCCCATCATCCGGCCAAAGAACAGATACTTGAGTACACAGCTCCTCCCTGTCAAGGCTCAGAGCATCACAGAAGCAGGTACAAAAAGACAGTATGGGCTGGAGGTTGGATAGGACTACTACATAATAGTGTCTTCTGCACATGACAGAATCCTTGCACATAAGAACCCACATTAGCTGTGGTTGCCTACACAAGACAGGGACAAGATTAATCCAGTCAGCATTCCAGCATGAATAGGAAAGGGGCTCAGGAGGCGCCATCCCTAGATGAGGAGCTGCAGGCAGTTGCTTGGTACTGGGAGACGGATAGTGAGGTTTTTATGGGTACAGAGGGTCATGTTCAGGTACGTTGGTCAAGCTTCAGTAGATAGCCCAACACCCATGTATAGGCAGCACAAATTGTATTCAGTAGTTTTCATTTAAAGGGAAAAGACATTGGGAGGACGATGTGGGGAATATTCTGAGAGGAGGTGTATTTAAGGTGAAACAACCACAGGGGAAAAATAAATTTGAGGAAAACATTAACACCAAAAACCTTATGCCAAAGGGCTCCATTTTACCTAAAAAGCCATGGCAATCCTCCATGATGTTTCTGTAACCTGTCTTCAGGACTTCTAGAATTGATGAACAGGTCTTAAATTCAATCCCACCCTCCTGCTGAAAACTGTCCTAGTTCCTGCTCACCATTCCCCATAGGTTCTATTGAATCCCTTTATTGAAATGATACATGGTATGTCCATACAATGGAGTATCATTCACCCATAAAAAGGAATGAAGCACTGATAGCTATTGTGGCGTGGATGGGCCTTGAAGCGTTATGTTAGGAAGCAAAACAGCCAGACACAACATCCCACATGATATATGACTCTTTTCATATGAAAATTAAAGCTAGAGAAATCTACAGAGATACAAGATTAGTGGTTTGTTTGGAAGATTTAGAGCAGGGTGATAGGTAAAGGGTCTATGGTTTCAAGAATATGCTTTAGAATTAATAATGGTGATGGTTGCACGCATCAGTAACCACACTAAGATTCGTGTCTTTAAAGATTTCAGTGAGACAGCACAGAAATGAGCACATAGTCCTCCTGTCTAGCTGCATTTTTATAATCAGTGTGCACTATCCTCTGAGCCCTGCTTCTCCCCTTCCTGGATTCTAGTAGTTATTCCTTTATTCTCTACTTCTAGGAAATCAACTTCTTAAGCCTCTATTTATATGCAGTTTTTAGAAAGATCATCAATTTAAAGGAGAGATATGGGAGGGTTTGGAGGAAGTAATGGGAAGGGAGAAATGTCATCATTGTATTATAATATAAAAATATGAATGAAAAGGCAAAAATGTACACAGCATTCATCTTTCTGTGTCCAGCTTATTTTACCTTAAAATGTCCTTAGGTTCCATCTATGTTGCTACATATAGCAAAATGCCCTTCTTTTCTGATGCTGAATAATATTTCACTGCGTGCATGTCCCACATTTTCTCTATCTTTTCTGGCATTGATGGACAGCAGCGCTGATTCCACATCTTGGCTGTGATGGGTATCTCAGCTCTCAATGGGAAAGCCCTGTGCTTCTGTTTAGGTTTTCAAGTTTGCTTTTTTTGCTTTGGTACAGGTTTTTACTCTGTATCCCATGCTGGCCTCTAACTCACATCAATCTTCATACCTCTGTCTCTTGACTCCTAGGATTAGAGACATAAGACACCATGCCTGGCTTTGTGTTAGAAAAATCAGGTGCAGTGGTGCATACCTATAAGGCTAAAACTGGGGAGGCTCTGGCAGAAGGGTCATGAGTTTGAGGCCAGCCTGTGTCACAAATCAAAAACTTGTCTCAAAAATCCAAAGCCAAAAGTTTTAAATATATATCTGACTATTAAATAATTTAAAAATCACAATCTATTGCTAGCACACCAACAGAAGCCCACAGGTAGCCCATCCAAATAATACAACCCAAAGGTACTTTTCTTTCTTTCTTTCTTTCTTTCTTTCTTTCTTTCTTTCTTTCTTTCTTTCTTTCTTTCTTTCTTTCTTTCCTTTCTTTCTTTCTTTCTTTCTTTCTTTCTCTCTCTCTTTCTCTCTTTCTCTCTTTCTCTCTTTCTCTCTTTCTCTCTTTCTCTCTTTCTTTCTTTTTTTGGTTTTTCGAGACAGGGTTTCTCTGTATAGCTCTGGCTGTCCTGGAGCTCAATTTGTAGACCAGGCTGGCCTCGAACTCAGAAATCTGCCTGCCTCTGCCTCCTGATTGCTGGGATTAAAGGCGTACGCCACCACACGTGGCTAACAAAGGTACTTTTCACAATTGTTTCCTGTGCTGACCTGGCCTTTACTACAGATTCTTCAAGCTATTGAATCAAGTTGAATATATAAAACATCATATCAACACCTTAAATATATGTCATAAAAGATAATAATCCTAGAGTATTATTTTTTTAAAAAGTTAAATCATTTTAATTGACACTAAAAGCACAAAACAGAATAAATAATGGAATGTATTTGAATTTTATATAAAGTATGATAAAACATCTAACCATGAGAACATGCTACTATTATTGGGAAACCTTTCTCATAATACTCAATATTAGGCAAAAAGCCCCATGACACCCATTCCAAATTTAGTTTTATTTATTCATTGTTTTGCTTTTTCTTGTCTGGTGCTATGAAACTCCTGTTTCACAAGGCTATGTGGAGACAAAAGAAGGACATAAACTGTACAGTTTACATATTTATAAAGACTTAGGTCATAAACAATGTTGTACACTATGACTATTTCTCTTTACTGTTTAGAAATGTAGCTAGATGGATGGCCCTAATTCTGGACTATGTAGTGAGGAGGTCAGAGATAAACAGTAGCCAAAGACACACAATTGCACAATGCACATCTGACTGAAGAGTGTGAAGGAGAAGCAAAACATCTTTCCCTGGTATTTTAGGAAGATCTTTGGAGTGGTGGGAAATCTTAGGTTGTATCATGATTTATGAAACTATAAGACACATACATAATATGTATGTTATTTTGTAGGGATTGTAATGTTAATATTGATCACCAACTTTCTTGACTTAAGAAATCCAGCACTCAGCCAACCTTCTCCATTCCCCATTTGAAACTAAGCCTGAGTAGGGGCTCCACTGACATCTATGGTGGGCCTTTTCACCTGTCATCTCTGGAAGTGCCTTCACAGATATGCCCAGAGGTGTTCCCTGTTAACGATCCTTTTATGACATTTATGTATTAAGTGTGTAGACACATGCATGCCACAGTGTATATGTGGAAGTCAGAGACAACCTGTAGGAGTAGGTAGGAGTCCTAGGGATAGAACTCAGATTTTTACGGTTGGAGAGAAGCACCTTTAGTTGTCTGTGAAGCCAACTTGTCTGCCTAGATGTGTGCAACCATCACCATTACGAATTCTAAAACATGCTCTTGAAACCATACCTATCACCCTGCTCTAAATCTTCCAAACAAACCACTAATTAATATAGAGGGGATGGAAAGTTGGAAGATGGAGCCAAGTGGGAAGAAATAGATCCCTGAGGATATGTCCTGGAGATATATACCTTGTGGCCAACCTCATCTTACTTCTTTTTGCTTCCTGTTTGGCCACGAGGTTAACCACATTACTCGATTATGTATTATTGAAGCCATGGTGTCCTGTTTCATCTCAGATATAAAAGCAATGGAGTCAGACAACCATGTCACTTAAGTTTTTTTATTTAGATTTATTCATCTTATTTTGTGTTTGTCTGTTTCTTGAATGTATGTATGTGTGCATGTATGTCTGTGTGTATATATGTCTGTGTGTATGTATGTACAGTAAGTGCATATCTGGTACTCCTGGGGTTCAAAAGAGGGCACCTGGGACTGCAGTCATAGATGTGGGTACTGGGAATTGAATCCAGGTCCTCTGCAGAGCAGCTCTCTTGCCTATTATATCATGATTTTTTTGTTGTCATAACAATAAATGTTATGATAAAATAAACTCAACTCAATATGTGCCAGGTGCTAGCCAGATATAATGTTGTAGGCCTTTAATTCCAGCACTCAGGAGGCAGAGGCAGGTGGATCGCTGTGATTCGAGGATAGCCTCGTCTACACAGTGAGTTCCAGGACAGTCAGAGCTATATACAAAGAAACCTTGCCTTGAAAGAAAAAAGCAAGGAAGAATGCTGCTCTTGCAGAGGACCTGAGTTTAGTTTCCAGCACTCATGTGAACCTCTGACAGCTCAAGCGCCAGGGGATCCAACACCCTTTCTGGCCTCTGAGAGCACCTGTAATCCTGCGCGCAGAAACACTCACTGCACAAATACACAGAATTAAACATTTTAAGGTGTGTGTTAGGTGCAAATTGTGTGTGTGTTGGTGTGGGGGGTGTTAGACACATCTTCTGCAGTGCTGGAATCTCAAGCATGCCACTGCACCTGGATTTTTATGTGGGTACTGGGGTGCAGACTGAAATCCCTTTGCTTACATGGCAAGCACTTTAGCAATTGAGTCATGTCCCCAGTCCCAGGCTATTCTGAGTAGTTCATCTGAATTAACTCTTCTATAACCTATGTGTTAGGTAAAATCCTCTTATTTGGCATTTGAAGAAACGGAGACACAGGAAAGGTAAGCTCTCTGTCTCTCTGTCTCTCATACACACACACACACACACATACACACACACACACACACACACACACACAGAGAGAGTCTATGTGCAAAATTGAGTAAAGTCTAAAGGACACCTATAGTTAAGTCCCAGCTCTACCTCCCTGCATAAGGATACTGTAAGAGACAGTATAGTGTGGTGACAAAATGCCTCTCACTACTTATATTTCGAGTCCTAGCTATGCTACTTCAAGCTATGAAATCCTAGGAAGTTTTCCAATCCTTCTCATTGTCAGTTGCCTATAACATGGGGTTGAGTCTGGTCTTCCCTGCTTCCCAGACCTGCTGGGAGGATAAGAAAAACTAATCCCTGTACAATTCCTTGAACACAGTACGTGCTCAGAAAATGGAGAATGATTTTATCTTTCATCCATTCAACTTCCTGGGGTGCTCAAATGAAAGGGCTTTCCCTTTGTGTGCAGTAAAAAAGGACAATCCAGCATAAAGACCGCCATTAGTAACACAGCAGCCATGACTTATCAGACTTTACAGACTTCTCTATGCCTCAGCATGTACAGAGGAGCACAGCATAGCCAGTGAGTGACCGCTCATAGATGGTGGTACTATACCTCACTGAAAACATGTGCTATCAACTCACCTAAACTCAAGAAAGAATCCTTCAAAGTTCTGAGCATTGCAAGCCTAGGTTAGGTTTGTTTAAAAACACCATTTACTCAAGCAAAGGAAAAAAAAACATGAATAAATTGGAAAAAGATGAAGTGATTCCTGGTTAAAACAGACAAGAGATTTGGGGGATGGGTCTCTTGTCGTCAGGCAAATCTCTTTGTCTTCAGTGTAAGACTGTTTTCTTCCGTCTCCATCTATAGAAACAAAGCTAGTCTTTTAGTGCTTCCTCGTGATGAAGGCTAGGGATGCAGCTCAGTTCGTCCAGTACTTGCCTAGCATACATGGAACCCTGGTTTCCTTCCCTGCCACCAAATCAAAGCCAGGTGTGGTGGTACAGGTCTGGAATCCCAGCATGCAGGATGTGCAGGCAGGCGGGTCAACGGCATCCTCAGCTATGTGGAATAGAATTGGAGGCTGTCCTAGAGTCTATGAGCACCTAATCTAAAAGAAAAAAAAAATAACTTTGCTATATTCGTGTCATAGAAATGCTTTTTTTTTATTACGTATTTTCCTCAATTACATTTCCAATGCTATCCCAAAAGTCCCCCATACCCTCCCGCCCACTTCCCTACCCACCCATTCCCATTTTTTTGGCCCTGGCGTTCCCCTGTACTGGGGTATATAAAGTTTGTGTGTCCAATGGGCCTCTCTTTGCAGTGATGGCCGACTAGGCCATCTTCTGATACATATGCAGCTAGAGTCAAGAGCTCCGGGGTACTGGTTAGTTCATAATGTTGTTCCATCTATAGGGTTGCAGGTCCCTTTAGCTCCTTGGGTACTTTCTCTAGCTCCTCCATTGGGAGCCCCGTGATCCATCCAATAGCTGACTGTGAGCATCCACTTCTGTGTTTGCTAGGCCCCGGCATAGTCTCTCAAGAGACAGCTTTTAAAAGAGCGTTTTATCAGAGAAGGTTGGCATCAAGAGAGAAAATGTTGCCAGATGACCTAACTGACAGAAGGTATCTGTGGAAGAGCATGGACCTGCCTTGTTAGTGCCTTTTCTTCTGTTGAAATGCTTCTCAGCCTTCCTAATTCTGTGACCATCTAATGCAGTTCCTCATGTTGTGATGATACCCAACCATCAAATTATTTCATTGCTACCAGGAGATGTAAATATCTGCTATGCAGGATATTTGACATGTGACCCCTGTGAAAAGGTCATTGGATGCCCCCAAAGGGGTAGCAACCCACGGGGTTGAGAATCACTGTTCTGTTGACTGAGATCTTGCTGTTAATGTGCAGATGACGGTAGAAATACAAGTTTAGCAAGTAGCATCCTGGGAGGGGTTTTTTCCCCCACTCCATTATATTCAAATGTTAGCTCCTGTTCCCACTTTGACCTGTTCCTGCAGGAATGTGAAAGGACAACTGCTCAAAAGATCCCTTTCACCTCACACAAAGCACACACATGGTTATCATACACTGTCCCCGGCCAGCATCAAGCCAACAGCTCTGTTAGGAAGAGCACATTGCTCTCTGTGGCTTAGTAGGTACAAGCCAGCCAGTTCATTGCTCTTCTGTGAGCCTCAGCAAGGAGTTCTTCTAGGTAATAACCAACTCCTTGTCTTAGTATTTGGCCTTATTTTTGTGTTGTCTCTGAACTTCTAAAAATAAAACCAGTCATTTAAAAAAAAAAGTAAAATCAAATAGAGTACCTGTCAGGCCTATATCTGGGCATTGTGCCTACTACCCAAGTCATACTTTCCAGAAAATACTATGGTGCTCATTTGGGCTTCAGATGTTCATAGTCCTGATTCTCTGAGGAAAGAGCAGGTATGAAGAAACACTTGGGGGAAATGTGTGGGTGGATAACAAATAATTATAAGCCAGCTGGTAGGTGTTTAATGAATTATAAGTCACCTCCTCCAGTCTTTTCTGGAAATGGTTGGGAAGATGATAAATAGTACACTAAGTCATACCTGAAGTTAGTGGCTGAGGCGGAGTTTAAACAAACACACAAAAGCAGAAGGAAGCACCTGCCCTAGAAGCAGGACAAAGCAAGCTACTGTGATGGTTAAGAGACAGTCTTAGACTCAATAGCCATAGATCAATGCAGCTCTTAATCCTCATTGACAAGCGTCTTTGTGTGCCTGATGGTGCTGCTTAGTAGACTGATACCTGGTCCAAGTGCAGAGAACAAGTGATGGAGTACACAGCCGTGAATGGGTCGTCTATGTTACACTCCTTTCCCTGCAAGGCCAATGACATCACAGAAGATGGGGCAGGGAGATTGTAACAGGAAACGTAAATGCAAAATAGTGTCTTCTGGACACCACAGGACCTTTGCACTTGTAAAGTGCACAACAATTGTGGTTGCCTGCACAAACTTGGAGGAGAAGGGGCTCCTAATTCCTGACTCACAATGAGCTTTGACATTTGATGGATGCTGGGAAAAGGAGTCTTGGTTTCTCTAAGAGTTTGACTCCATGTCAGTTGACCAAACTCCAGCAACTACATGAAAAGCACTAAATAAAATCAATAGGTTATTTTCAAAAAGAGGACATAGATTTGGGAAAGGGATGTGAGCACGTGGGGATACAGGAGTATATGGAGGAGAGGGTAAGGACGAGTATGATTAAAATACAGTGTATACCTGTACACAATTCTCAAAGAATTAATTTAAAATGTGTGTGTGTGTGTGTGTGTGTGTGTGTGTGTGTGTGTGTGTATGTGTGTGTATGCGTGCGTGTGTATGGACAGGCTTGGAAAACAGTCTGTCTAAATCTTGCCCTCATCATCTAGAGCAAGACAAGAAAGATTAATGTCCTTGGGACTCAGTTTCCTAATCTATATAATGGGAATAATAATAATAATAATAATAATAATTTGATAGTTGCCTTAAAGAGGTATTGTGAGATTGAATGTGTTCTTAGAAAGTGACTGAAACAGTCAGCATTAAGGTGCGTGCAACATACTATATATTGTTGTTATTAGATTCTAAATGTTTCCAGAATGTTAATCACAGCTTAGTGACAAAACAAAGGAAAGGTAGATAAGAAGACACCTTCTGTGAGTAAAATTTCCCAGTTCAGGTCATTGACAACTACCTCCAAACTCTACTGTTGAGTGATTTGATGTTCTTGTTCTTCTACACACCCACATTTTGAGGGCAGGGGAGAGTGGTGCATGTTTCCACATGGAAATTAAAGATTGAGATTGCTTATTTCAGGAAAGCACAAATAAACAACATGGAGGCACAAAAGGGACCGTCCCCACCTACTTCCTATGCAACTTCATAGGAAGCTGGCCTTGGCCCTTTGAGTAGTGTGGGGGTCATCTGGGTCCCGGTCTGTCACACACCTACTCTTTTCTATTCCACCATGTAAGAAAGAACCAAGTCACCATTCTTTGGTTACCAATGACTTTGATGCGTGTAACTCTTCATTTCCTAGTAACCGTTTCCTTCCGTATTACTAAGCCCTGCCAACCAAAGGCTCTGAGCTCTTCCATTCTGACTCAGAACAAGAGGCGCACAGCGTGGAAGAGCTCCGAGGCCATGAATCAGAGCTTTTCCAGTGTTTGTTGCTAGGAAGGAAAGAATTCAGGTATGGCAACTGTGATCACAAGATCTATGCCTTTGGAAACCTCTCACACAGATTTCTAGTCACTCGTCATCTCAAGACTGTCCCCGTGAGGGTAAAGCACCTTGAGGAGAAGGCGGAAATGATGACATAGAGGTGGCCAAGAGATCCACATCTACTTCACATCGTCATTACCCACTGAGACCTTTGGCCTACTTGGGCTTCATCCTTTCTGATAGGATGAGAACGATTTGATACGGAATCCACACTCAGGTGCTAACATTGTAGAATGACCCCTTTCACTCAGATTTTAAGTTTAAAGCGAATCTCAGATAGCTTGAGATGTTTCTAAAGGTGGTGTCCAAGCATGCTGACTTCTAACCTCCAAGTCCCAGGATTAGAAGAGTTATTAATAAGTTTTAAATGAGTTTTTTCCTTCTTTTTTTTGCTCTTAATTTATTTGTTTACAGCCTGATAGCAACCCTCTCTACTTCCAGTCCCACCCTCATACACACCCCATCCCCCCATTCCTTTTCTCTCAGTGAAGGAGAGCTCCCCATGGGTACCAATCCACTCTAGGACATCAAGTCCCAGCAGGACTGAGTGCATCCTCTCCCACTGAGGCCAGACAAGACAGCCCATATATGGGGAAGAGATCCAATGGCAGGCAACAGAGTCAGAGTCAGCCCCCACTCTAATTGCTCGAGGACACACATGTAGACCAAGCTGCTCATTTGCAACATCTGTGTAGGGGTCCTAGGTCCAGCCCCTGCATGCTCTTTGGTTTGTGGTTCAGTCTCTGTGAGCCCCTTATGGGCCCAGGTTAGTTGACCCTGTAGGTCTTCTTATGATGTCCTTGATCCCTCCAGCTCCCTCAATCCTTCCCTCCATTCTTCCACAAGACTCTCTGAGCTCCAACTACTGTTTCACTATGGGTCTCTGCATGTGTTTCCATCAGCTGCTGGATGAAGCCTCTCAGAAGACAGTTATGTTAGGATCCTGTCTGCAAGCATAACAGAATATCATTAATAGTACCAAGAGTTGTCTCTCTCCTATGGGGTGGGTCTCAAGTTGGGCCAGTCGTTGGTTGGCCATTCCCTAAATCTCTGCTCCATCTTTATCCCTGAACATCTTGCAGGCAGGACAAATTTTAGGTAGAAGGTTTTGTGGGTGGGTTAGTGTTCCCCTCCCTCCACTGGAAGTCCCGCCTGACTACAGGAGTTGGCCTCTTTAGGCTCCATGCACCCTGCTGGTAGAAGTCTCAGCTAGGGACACCCCCATAGACTCTGGGGAGCCTCCCTCATCTTAAAGATGCCTCCGCTGATTTCTATTCTCTCTCCTAACCTTTCCTCCAATTCCTGATCCCTACCCCTGTTTCCACCCTTACCTCTCTCCCACCCATTCCTTCCCTCCATCTACTTCAGGTGTCTATTTCCCCCTTCTGAGTAAAATCCAAACATCCTCCCTTGGGTCTTGCTTGCTGCTTAGTATTTTTGGGTCTGTGGATTGTAGCTTAGTTATCCTGTACTTTATAGCTAATATACACTTATAAATGAGTACATACCATGTGTGTTTTTCTGTGTCTGGGTAATTGTCTCAGCTAAACCATCTTCCAGTCCTGGCCACTTTTCAAATCAATTACCCCATTTCATTTTCTTCAGAACCCTTATTATTATTTGAGGTTATCTCTTGAATTTATCCATGTGATTACCGGTTCTCCATTTTCTCAAAAGTACAATGTGTACAAGGCTAGAGACTTTAGTTTGTTTACTAGAACAGTGTCTGGTACATAATAAGTGCTCATTAAGTATATGTGGAACATATGAAGAGATACTTTTAAAGCAAGTTCTCCTGAAAATAAAGTGATCACACCCCCACATACCCCGCACCATCATTGCCTTTGACAATCCAGCCCTCATTCCTGTTGCACAGGTCAAATAAAACTACCCTTTCTCCCTGTATGCAAAATAGGATGCAATGAGAGGGACCAAGAGTTATTCAGTCACAGTCACTCAGTGGACTTCTTGTGAGAATTAAGTTGAACTATAAGACAATAAGAGGTCAGAGTATACACCTGCATCTGAATGTACTGGATTGATGGTGGAAGAGAACCCAATTCTAATGTAACTGAGATGTCGAAATGGAGTTTAAAGATGAAGATAACACGACAACCCCACATCTCTGAAAGTTCAAAGGTTTCCACTTTGTTAGATGTACATCTTCTAATGATCCCCCGCTCCCTTTGCCTTTGCCTATAAAAAGCCTCACTACAGCAGTAAGACATGTAGGTGGTAAGTATTATTAGGCCTGTGTGCAGGTGGAGAAAGTGAGGCACAGCCTTGGTGGCACAAAGTGAATCAACAATCTGCCTTAGTGTATACTGCACTCAGTCGCCACCCATGCAGTGCCTACTTTGCACAAGAGCAGTGATACTTGTTCATGATCAAAGCCAAGAAGACCAGAACCTTGAGATGCTCCAGTGCTTAAGAGTGGTGGCTTCCCTTTAAAAAGCGAAAGGGATCTCTTGATGGTTTTTATGATCCCCACATTCCTTGGGGGGCGAAGCACTATGCTTTTCCTGAATTTTCTTGTTGGGTCTCCATTACCTTCAAGGTAGCAAATACCTTAAAATCCTACTGACATATGAAGAAGTTAAAGTCCACTGACATCTTCATGTCCACGAAGACTTGAACATGAATTTCTTCTGTCTGTCTTTGATTCTGTGTTTGCAGATGCAAGCAGGCCACCTGGGATGCTGCAGCAGTCGGTGGAGCATTGGGATGCTACTACGCTGCACAGGGTGAAGTTTACTCAGCAAGATACTTGTTGGTGTCCACAAGAACTTTAATAGGCTATATTTTCAGTAAATGTGGGATGAGTACACAGTGGTGCACATACAGAAGCCACGAGATCTTCAAGAAAATGTGGCGACATGCTTGCAGTCTTCTGTTGTGGAGTAACATTGCTGGGCGGTTTCTATCAGCATGTCCTTTTCATGCAGTCTCATGTGTATAGGCTAGCCTTTGGAGATAAGCTTCTCTAGAAGAGCTATTTCCCTCAAAGGATTCAGACAACAGCTTTGCTCCCCTCCACTATCATTTCTTCATGTGCTCCGACAGAGATGTAGTCAGTAGCAGTGATGGGACACTTATGTCAGGCTGGGGCTCTAATCACAGATCTGCAACCTGCTAGCAGTATAGACTTGGCCAAGATGATTCACATATGGGTAAGCCCATTTCTTCCTCTTGTGTGGAGATTGAGTAGGATGCTACTTGCATGGCAGTTACAACAGAACTTGGCAGACAATAAATACTACAGCAGGCAGGCATTATTCTGCTTCAACTAAGGAAAGATCCTGCCTTAGAAGCCTGTCCCATGGATAGACCATCAGCTAGACTAAGCAAAAGCTGCATACCGAGGGCCAACCTTATAGATTAGATCTTCAGTGCAGCGAGTATTTCTCCTCCCCTTTTTCACTCTTTTTTTTTTTTTTTTTTTTTTTGAGCTCCGGCATAGCTAGAGTGTGGCCCACCAGAAGCCACATTCTGTGACCACCAAAACCTAGAATTGCCCACCTTTGCCTTCTAGAAAGTCTGGGTGACTCAGCATTCACTTTCTAATTCCCCAAAAGTACTCCGAGAGGCTAACCTGCATTGCTGCAGTTGCCA
This sequence comes from Mus musculus, assembly GCF_000001635.26. NCBI lineage: Eukaryota > Metazoa > Chordata > Mammalia > Rodentia > Muridae > Mus > Mus musculus. Next base: position 57,181,171 of record NC_000086.7, read on the forward strand.
GTGTCTGTTTCATGGACCCTTCTTCCCTCTGCATGCCCATCTTGCAAAGAGGCATCCATCTGATGGTTAGCATGTGGCCAACGAGGTTCTGACCGAGCAAAGGCTGTTGAAACAAACACAGCTCACATTCTAAACCAAATCACCGTGACTTAAAATAGCCTCCTAATCTGTGTTAGTGAAATGTCGAACCCATTCAAGAAAATGTCACCACTGCTTTGGCTTTTTCCATTGCCCCTGCTGTCTTTACGCCTTTCAGCCCATTTTTTTTTAAAAACAAGCCACAGCAAAGCACATGTCACTTACGGAGGACCCAAATAAGAACCCTGTAATGTCTCGGCTTTATATTCTCAGTGGGGAAAAGTTTGATGATGAATACCTTCTTATCCTCTTCAAGGTAATTTATTGCTTTTTCCCCATTCACAGTAAAGAACTCTGGGAAACTTTACATTACAAAGTTCCAGAGAATAAAAAAAAATCATAATTGCCTTTTCTTCTTGATTCAGAAGAGCATACTTATAAGTAAAATGTAATGTTCATTCATGCACGTAGATAATTTTCACAACTTCATCCATTCTTAGGAAATCTTGGATATAGTCCAAATAAAAATATATGGCCCATGATTTTACTACAGAGTCCATGAATTTTTCTCCTTGGCACCTGAAATCTTTTGTGCACTTCTCTCTTGACTAGGACACCGTTAAGCTTAGGTTTGTTTCTAGTCTTCTGCCCCTCTTGCCTCTACCTTCAGTTACTCTTCCTGCTACACCACAGAAGTAAAGATGACATGTGATGGGTTGACTTGTGTGTTCCAACAATCATGCGTTGAATTCCTAGCTCCAAGTACTTCAGATTATGGTGCTGTTTGAGAACAGGGTTCCTGCACAGATAATTAGTTAAGAGATTATACTGAGATAGGGTAGACTCTTAATCCAATACGTCTATTATTTTTATAAAAGGAGAAATTGGCAGAAACACAAACATATAGAATGTTATGTTAACACAATGGCTGGAAATTCTGATTGTAAGTCAATAAACAAGGAACACCATCGATTGCCAACAAACTAGCAGAGACAAGGAACATACCCTTCAGCAGCATCTTTAAAAGGAATCAATCAGACTGGCATCTTAAGCTTTGCCTTCTCACCTCTTACAGTCATATCACAATACATTTCTAGCGTTTGAAATATGTTTGTGGTTAACAAACTAATAAACTATTTATATGGTCAGTTAATATTCATTTTGATTATGTAGGGTGATCCAGTATCCAAATTTATAATGTCTGGTATAGGTAAAGGAACTCAGACTCCTAGGAAAAGTCCTGAACAAGATAAGATGGCTCAATTTCAGGGCCCTGGGGGCCATATATCAAATGGCCAACTGGTAGAGCCAATAGTAATGACAATTTATGCTCATAGCCTAGCACTACTCCAAAATGAGAACATCTGCAGTTCAGTCAGTTTGTGAGTAACAATGAAATTAAGAGGGCTATATATATTTTGTGGGATGCTCCACCCATCCTAGCCTAGTTGAGTCACTCTGAAACTTGTGGTGAACAAACGTTCTGGTCCCATCTAACCGAAGCCTGACTTGACCATTGACTTAGACTCAGGGAACCCAAAAGAAAATAACTCATTCTAGGACCCCACACATAGAGGTAAAGTCTCAGGGCTGAGAATCCAAGCCTTCAGAAAGTTATCATTACAGTCCTTAAGCAAATTATATAACCTCTTTAGATGCCTTTTAAAGACTGTATGAAGTTAATAAGCTTTATTCACATCTAGGATCCAATCCCATATCCACTGGGTCAGAATTTCTTTTGTTGTGTTCTTGGAATCTGCATTGTAATATGCTCTAAGACCACTGTCAAGTTACAATTTCATGACTCTGTGTTGTACTGATCCATTTCCAGTATTCTTACCATCTATTACACATAATATCACTTTCATGTCTGTCTTCTTACCATTTGTTGCTTGATTTCTAGTTATATAAAGCCATACTTCTACTTCCAGCAAAAGATGCTCCACAGCAAGGAGAAAAACGAAAACAAAAATTAGGTGGGGAATAATTTTGAAACTGCTAGCTTAACAATTTCTTGATATTGCCTGGCTTTTGATTTTCCAGAACTTGTTTGTCCTTTCTTGAACATAAATGATCTGTAGGTAGTCTCACTAAAAATTTCCTTGAACTGGTTCCTTTGACAAAGGATGGAAGGGGGTGTAAGCTTTTAGGTCTTCAATTCCTAACAAGACATACATAATAGCTTTGCATATCAGTACATGGCCTTTCCTGCTAAAGTTATTTCCTTGGGTTTGCAAACAGGAGTCTGAGAAGCGTCCTAGTGCTAACTGAACTTTCTTGGTAATGTCACAACATTTCCAACCACAAACTTAGTCTCCATTTGAGTCAGGCCAATTAGAGGAAGTTTAATGGCTGTGTGGACAAGGTACTGAAGTACTTACTGAGGATGCAAGGTAGGTCAGTAAAATTGGAAGCGGTCCTTTTGGAATTTGCATCATTTAGTAGGGAAGTGCCCACAAACCATTCTTACGGGAGATTATAAGAGTGTGGTAGATTTTTTTTTCTCTCAAATGGTAGGGAATGGCCTTGCAGACTTCACTGATCTCTATCACTTTTTTTCACAATCTTTCTACAATTTATAATGTACATTTTGATTTTCAGAGGATAAGCCAATGTCCACATTCTAGTACCTGAGTTGATATCTCATTATAAGTACTCATTTCAAACAATCCAAGATATTATTGAACAAACACACCCACAAAGATATGTTCTTGGTTGCAGTATAAAAACATACTGCAGTGTTAGATAGGAAAACTAAGAAAAATAAAAGAGTCCTATATGTGGGACTTGGAGATGACTTAGTGATATCCAGGGTCACCATTCCTATTTATTTGCATCTTGAACCTCTTTTCTTTAAGTGTCATCCTTAGTATCTCACCTCTTATGAGACCTTTCAAGCCTGAGGATCAGAGTTCAGATCTTCGGAATGTACATAAACACCACATGGGGATAGTGGTCATTTGTAACCTCAGGACTCAAGAGACAAAAGCAGAGATCCCTGGGACAGCTGAGCTAGCTAGACAAGCCAGTTAGTGTGGTTTGCGTTCAATTGAGAGACCATGCCTCAATGAATAAGGTAGAGAGCTATTGAGAATGACTTTCCAAGGTCAACCTTGGACTCCCATATACTAACACACACATGTGCACTCTCACACATCTGAACACACAGAGAGATACAACACACACACACACACACACAAGCATTCACCACACATGCATACATGTGTAAAACCCACTTAAAAACAAAAACAAAAACTCTAAAGATAAGTGTTGTTTTGAGAGTTGATATACTACTTGGAAGTTAGGACATAAATTAGCAGACCAAAAGTTATCAAATGATGTTTAAATGGATCTTTACATATGAGAACATATTAGTACTGGTAGTTTTTTTTTGTGAGCTTTACTTGTTGTGAAGATTTCCTGGTACAAGGACACAACTTCCTCCTGGAGTGTGCTATGCTAATGAGGATCCTGAGAAAAGAAAGCTCATGAGGCAATGATTTGGGAGGGTGATGCCTATGCCAACTAACCAATGGGAATTCTAGGTTTCAGAAACTAATAAGCGTTTATTGGTCTCTAGTTATATCCCATTCTGAAATGCTAGATCCCCGAGGTGAGAATCTCTCATGATGGAAGGTTATGTTTCTTACCTTAATGTTTGGTGCCCTCTAAGATGCTAGAATCTTCTCATTTGGTTACCATGGGGGTGAGGTGTTAACCCACCAGAGCATACTCTCCAGCAAACCAACCAACAAGATTAAAGGGGTGTGAGAGAGGGTTCCACAGTACTACCCCCACATCAAGGCCACTGAGATAGCACTTCCGTTAGGAGTAGTTCATAGGTTCCAATACAAAATCTGAGTTTGAAGGTGTCAGACACAGATCGCTGAAAGCTCACTCTAGTGCACTGGTGTGGATTCCACTTCTTATGGACTGTTCAGGCAGACCTCAATGTGATGCTGCTCACGGATACCAACCTAACTCAAGGAGTATACGCACCTTTGTTGGAGCTCTGTTTCAGGCCCACCACTTGTCTGTTACAGGAGAGAGCTGGACTCATCACAGCTTGGTATCTCCTGCCATAGAACGAGCCTTCATGGTGTGAAGGTTAAAGGCACAAACAAAGGAATCAGACACATAACAGTTTTTTTTCCTCTGTGTTACATATGAGCTTGATCAAATAATGTGATTCTTCCATTATTCTACACATTGTTGGAGCTACAATGACATACAGCATCTAAGGTCATAGCCTGGACTAGGACTAGCATGAGTACTGGAACCCTGTGAATCCCATACTGCTTCCTTACCACTTCTAATCCACACTGGAAAGTGCTGGGGTAATTTGCATCAGGGGCCAAACAGGAAAGACTATGAAAACAGTAAGATGAGGCAATGAATAGAGAAAGAATAAATAACATTGCAAGGTGTGGCTCTGAAGCCATCCATAAGATTTTACTGTTTTTTTCCAAAAGTAATAAATTCCTATTGAATGAGCAACCATGTGTTAAATGTCTTAACCCTGTACCTAATGCAAAGAAATAGGAAAAAACCCACAAGGCTACAGTGATGCATTATCATTAAAAGAAAACATTCCTTGAGCCAGGGAGACTGTTTAGTGGCTAGTGCTTGCCACGCTAGTCTGGTAACTTGAAGTTAACACTCAAAATCCAATGGTAGGAAGAGGAAATTGACCCAAAAAGGCTGTCCTCTGACTTCCTCATGTGTGCCATGGCATGTGAATGCTTGCACACACATGTCTATAACATACGCATATCATACATATGTAAGATAATAAATTAAACTTAAAATGAAAATACGGAGCAATATTTTTCTTACCTAGTAAGATTCTTCCTAGGAAAGCCTACATAAATAAAGCAGGATACAAATATTATATAAGTCTATAATTACAACCATGAGAAGCTTATATGAAGCAGAAAAGGTAATGTGACAGATAGTTGTGTTTTAAATTTTTCTGAGCTATTATTATATTCCCTTTTTCTTTGTTTGGCAATGGCATTAACTTCTTTCTAGCTTTTTCTCTCATGATTTAATGTGAAAGAAGGGTTTCTGTGTGCAGTTATTGTAAAATTAAGGTTGAAAGCATGAGCTGATTTTTCCTGTAACCTAACCCAATCTTGCAGAAACTGAGATTCTCCATGGGGTGAGCAATTTTTCACCTTAGAACGGTTGCCTAGGAGAAGGACCTACCTGGCCCTGGCCTCTGGGTTACTATGCCCAGAGAGACTCTGAGTCACTCTCACAACAAAAACCAGCAGCCTCGATCCTTCTCTCCCTTTCAGTGGAGAATCCAGTGCAGTCCATTTTCCTGTGAGAGGAACAAAAGCTGCCTTCAGCAAAGGGTGTGCTAGATGCATGATGGTGCCTGTATTTCCTGGGCAAAGAATGACACACAGCTAAAATCGTCTTCTTAGATGTCTCCTGCTCCCCAGAGGACACCAACTGCATTGCTGGATTCACAAGGGTGTTTTTATGGGGATCCTCAGTTTACTGAAAAAAAAAAAATCTCTCAAAGGTACCGTTTGTTGAAAAATGAGAAAAAAACAATACTGAGCACCGGCAGCAGCTTAGTACCTCCTTCTGCTTTTGCAATTCATAAGCTATTTATGGATATAAGAGACAGTGAGGTATTGGAGCCTGGTGCTACAGAATTAAGCGCTACATGAATGCAAGAGAATTCCAGAAAACTTTCTGCAAAGCTCTCTGCTGCTCTGGAGTTTTGGAGTCTGTTTCTTTCACCTCTTAGGCTTCCTCATATTTGAGGGTTCTGGAAAGGGCTTCTGAAAAAGTCATGTGCAAAAAATAATCAGGTTCTGATGGGGACAAATCCGGAAGCAAATAGAGAACTATCCAAACATAAGCCTAGTTCAAGGATAAGGGAGGAATGTCAGAGTAAAACCCATCATTTTATTATTTTATACTTTATTATTGTGTATGCCAGCCTAAAACATTAATGTTAAACAGGACAACACAGTATCCACACATATTCTGGCTTCCATTTCAGTGAGGTAGGATGAATTTATTCATTTATTTATTTATTTATTTATTTAATTTCTTGACAGAGAGGGAGCATGCAAACTACTGAGTCTAGGAGGAAACACTCCAAACTGTTATCAGTGTTTATCTGTGCACTGTGGTCCGTTTGCTTCCTTCTCTATGTTTTTCTTCATTTTTAAAGCTTCCCACAATGAGTGCTTATCGCTTTTCGCATCAGAAACGCAGAGCACCAACGAGCATTGGTGAGGCACTCTCGAATGTGGAGCTTTTTCCGAAAGTACTTGTATAACTTTAAGAACGATTTGAGAGAGAAAATCTCTGGCTAATTGAAAATGAGTTCTTAACTAAACTTTGGCCCCTTTGAGGTGACTATTTCTCTGCTGAGATGCAGGAAGGCAGCCTCACTTTGCCTCCACACTTGTTCTCACCTCTCAGTAGCCTAACAGATTGCCTAAAGCTGCAGCAATCAAGAGCTTGGTGCCTTTGGGATGTTTTTCGAGATAGGAAGTGTAATAAGATAGTGGGAGTCTCTGTGCAACTCTGTCTTAGGCCCAACACCCACCGACCTGTTACAGGAGAAACCTGGACTCATCACAGCTCTGTATCGCCTATTATAAAAAGAGCCTTCATAGTGTGAAGGTCAAAGACACAGAAACCAGACACACGTGGAATTTTTCTCTGTGATACATATGAGCTTGACTAAGTAACTCGACTCTTCCTAGCTTTCACATTGTTGCTGGAGCTGCAATGATATATAGCTTCTTAGGTCATAGCCTGGACTGGGGACAGCATGAGTACTGGAACCCTGTGAGTCCCATACTGTTTCCTTACTACCTACGATGCACACTGGGAAGTGCAGTGGTAATTTGCATCAGAGACCAAACAGATGAGGCATAGGGTAGAGAAAGAATAAATAGCATTGCAGGGTGCGGCTCTGAAACCATCCACAAGAAACACAGATTTCCTCTATATAAGGAAGGTCCAAGTTGTGTGGCTGCCAGAAGAGTTTAGAGAAAATAGGGAACTACATAGGGATTCCTGGAGGAGAAACAGCTGAGGTTGGTTCTAAATGGGTGGGAAGCATTGCAGATAAGGAGAACAGGTCAAGGCATGATGAGAAGGGATAAGAATGCTGGGCTGTGGGCTGAGGACTAGAAGGATTTTTAAGAAGGTAAAGTGCTTGTTGTGAAAGTCCCAGGACCTGTCCTCAGATCCCAGGCAATCACATAAAAGTCCCACATGGCAGCGTACTCTGTAACCCTATGCTGAGGGACAGGCAGGGAAGGAAGGCCTGGAGATAGCCAGGCGATCTGTGGAGCTTGCTGGATAGCCAGTCTAGCAGAAATAGAAAGCTCAACACTTGAAAAGGGAGTCAAGAAAACACCCAACATCACATCACATTCTTGCCTACACACACACATTCACAAGGATTTTCAAACACACACACACACACACACACACACACACGGGGGGGGGGGGGCGGGCAAGAGAGGAGGGTGAGCTGTTGAACTAAATGTGTACCTTGTTTACAGAGTGTTTTGTGGGTGGATTACAAGAATAACAAAGACTCCTCTGATGGTCCAAACTCCTTCATTTTAAGTCTAATAAATGGAGATGCTGAAAGAGAGGTCTGTACCATCAGACAGCTGACCAAGAATGCACACAGACCTTCACACTAGTCTTCAGATCTCCTCCCCTGGAGGTGCGTCACTAGGCTGGGAAAATTTGGGGGACAGAAATCTTGCTGCAGTCAAAACTGAATGGTGTATAGGAAGGAAATGAGATGAGCCTGATAAAGGGGGGCATGGTTTCTTTTGGGGTTGATGAGAAATGTTCTGGAATTAGGCGATAACAGATGGTTATACAACTATGCATGTGGCAAGGATTTTTAAAGTCTATACTTTAAATGAGTGAATCCTATGGTGTGGAAATTGTATGTCAATATAGGTACCACAAAAAAATACTGACTGAATCCATTCTGAGTTATGTCTCAGAACAGGGCCATGTCCACTAGAAGGAGAATGGAGCTAATGAATGCTAGAATAGAACGATATTTGTTAAAGAATACATAACTACTCTGGTATTTCATACATCCAAGCCGAAAACCAAACTAAAATAAGACAAAAACAAAAAACAAAAGAGCTAACACCACCACCGTCGAAGTGAGGTCTTCTAGTCATCTTCTGAAGTCCTTACATTCAGCTTTAGATGCTGTTTCTTCAGCCCTTCACTTCCCTCACCCAGGATGCCCTTGATCTCTTCATAAACAGTGGAGATCACATGGTGCCCAGGTGTTAGGTTCTGAGTATTTGCCAGGAGCTAGAGATGGGTGTGTGGAGACCCTGTGGTGAGAGAGTGCCCGAATCAAAGAGGTGCCAAGCAGCTCCTCAACTGACCTAGGTGACGTGATAAGCACCAGAGAGGACTTTCAGCCTGGATTCTCAGCCCAGCATAAGTTGTATGACTTCTCAGAAAATTCTAAAGGCTTCCTCCACTCTTATTTTAGCATAATGGTAAGTCTTCTGTGAACCAAAACAGACATGTGCAAAGTAATTTTCTTCCTTAAAAATAAGTTTTTAAAAACTCATACGAAAGCATTGAATCTATATGACTCCTGCCCCTTCACCTCCAATTCCTCCCAGGTCCTTCTCCAGAATTCATGATCGCCTCCTCACTTGTGACTGTTACATGAATATACGTACGTACGTGTGTGTGTGTGTGTGTGTGTGTGTGTGTGTGTGTGTACACCCATGAGTATATAACCTACTGAGTCCATGTCGGTTTGTTCACATGAGCACATTTACAGGGATGGTCACTTAGGATTGTACAATCTCTGTAGGAGTTTGTCCCTGGAGGAAACTGATTCTCCCCCTCTCACCTGCAGCTCTTTGTCTAGGGGTGGGACCATGTGAAAGTTTCCTTGCCCACATTGACATGACAACTGGTGGTGTCACTATATTGGCTTTGCTTAGGCAACTGTATTGTTGAGAGCTCATAGGTACATTTCTGAAGCAGAACACGGGTACTCTGAAAGGGGAAATGAAAAAATTAGGAGGCTATAAATATGGAGGTGAGAGGATGAGAGAGAGAAGGAAGAACAATAAATACACTAAGGGTATTTGAAAAAAAAACATGCAGAATCATATTAATTTTTACCTAGAATTACATATAAGATATATGTGCATATACATACCCAGTCTCTTATTTTTATCCATTTCTTTGCTTATGATCTAGCAAAGGAATAAGAGATTATTGACATTGTAGAGCTATTATAATAAGTACAGTTGTACAATGGCTCGTAAGGTTCCTGCACACACACCTCCATGTTTATGCATTACATAGCTCTATCTAGTTGCCTGCCTATGGGAAGTTAACGAGTAATAGGATAATACTCCCGTGGTTAAGTTATATTATGAAGCAAATATGGAAGATGTTGCAGATGTAATTAAAGCCCCAAATATCTTTAAACTAGTCAAAAAGACAGTCAACCTATTTGGGTCAAATGCAATCACAAAGGGTAACTAAGAGAAAAAAAACTGAGACAAATACTAAAGGAGCTGCATGGAGATCCACAGTGGGGCATTTGAAGTAATAATAGCTAGCACAATGATGTTTTCTAGGCCTATTCTCAGAGCCTTTGTTAGACCTCACAATGACAGTAGCTCCTGGAAAAAGCCTTCTTGCTGGACTCTGCTGATTTCTGAGGTGCTTGAGTGAACAGAGGTTTGGTCTGTTGCTATGTATTGTAATGCTTAATGGGGCCCCCAAGGCCTAGTTGCCCCAGAAGCAAGAGAGTCTGCATGTAGACCCAAGTGATCTTATCCCCAAGTTATTTCTTATTGGTGAATAAAGATAGGCAGAATCGAGATAGATGGGACTTGGTGTTCTCGGCCTTGTGGTTGGAGGAGAGCCATGGCAGGGGGGAGGGTGGCAGGGGTGGGGAGAAGAGAGTAAAGAGAGAAGAAAGATGCCATGAGTTAGGAGTCAAAAAAGCATGGCCCTGAGGGCTGGCCAATTGGAGTTAAGAGCAGCCCAGATGAAATATAGTAAGTAATAATTTGGGGTTATCAATAGGAAAGTAGATTCTAATAGCATAGAGGGTAAATATCTACCCAGCTCTAGTGCTGATTAAAGCTTATTGTAAATAATAAAAGTGTCTTTTATTATCTGGGAAATGAATGATCAAAGGTAGGGTAGAAGCCTTGGATTGGGGTTAAATATTTTCTACAACAATGGAGCACCCCACCAGATTCTCCATTTCTTATATTACCACAGTCCCATAAAGTTAGACCTCTACCCTATGGCTTCATGGAACTTTAACTACTCCTCAAATATCCCACCTCCAAATACCATACTGAGATGAAAATTCAAGCCTTTCAATACCTCACAATGAAGATTAAGTGTCAACAGGAGTTATGGCACACAATTCAAACTATGGAAGCTAGCAGTTTTTCTAACTGGAGTCAAATGATGACTACATGACTTTACAGTTTTATTTGTCCATTAAGGCAATCTGAGGAAACTTTCTAAAGTGACTCTAGTGTGAAAATAGGGCCAGGAACCATTAAATTATTACAGTGAATGAAGCCAATTAGTATAATGACACATTAAGGGGATCCAGGAGTTAGCATGATGGGGTTCCAATGCCTTACTCATCAGGAAGTGTGTTACTAGGTTGATAGGACCATATATGAATAAACAAGCCAGAGCAGTGGTAAAATTACTCTATAGCCATTGGTTAAATGGAAAGAAAATGGGAAATCAATGAGATGAGAGTCTATCACCTCTCTCAGTGTGCCCAGCAGTGTTAGTGAATGGTACATGGGTAAGAATATAAAGTAGAAGAAGGAAAGGGAGTTGTGTGGCAGCACTTCCCACAGATTATTATTGAATCTGCATAATTTGATTTCTACTACTGTGATTAAACACAGACTAAAACCAACATAGGAGAGGAAATGCTTTACTTTTTATCTTACAACTCCTGGGTCACACTCCATCACTGAGGGAAGTCAGGGCAGGAACTCAAGGCAGGCATCTGGAAGCAGTAACTAAAGCAGAAAACAAGAGCATTAAGGAACATTACTTGACCCCCCCCCCTACTGTTCTCAGCTTGCTATCTTATACTCAGGACCATCTGCTTAAAGGTGCCATCCCACAGTGGACTGTACCCTCTCGTGTAGATCATTCATTTGCCGCCACAGACTTGCCCATAGGCCAGTCTGATGGAAGTATTTTCTCAATTGAGATTCCCTCCTCCCACTTGACCCTAGTTTCTGCTGAGATGAAAAAAGAAAGAAAGAAAGAAACAAACAAGGAACAAAAACCAACCAACCAGCATATCTTACAATACTGAGAAGTATATATTATTGTCCCTATTGAAAATATGAATTAAAAGGCTAGGCATGCTGTAGCCCAATTGGTAGATTTACCTGCTCAGCATTCATGAGTCCGTGCCTCAGAATCCTATCAGCTGGGCACGGTGCTGTATACCTGTATTTCAACCACTTGGAAAGCAGAGGCAGGATGATCAGAGATTCATGGTTATCTTAGGCTACATAATGAGTTTGAAGCCAGTGCAAGATACACGAGGCCCTGTCTCATAAAGATAAAGGGGGAAAGAACAATATAAATGGAAGTAAGGGGACAAATAGTGAAGCATTTCGACATGTAAAAATAGTAAGCTTGGTTTAGAAATGATGAACATTGCATGTGTTCTGAAAGCATCATCAGAAATTGGTGTTCACTGTTCAGCTTTGTCAGCATTTATCACAATAATGCCTTTTCTTTACTCTGCTAGTTGAATGAATTAGATCAATAGATTTTTAAAGTATTAAGCCATTCTAGAATGATTCAAATGGTCTATCTTTCTGCAGGTGTAAGTGTAACTTTAATATTTTTAAATCTTATTTTTAATAATGGTTCTTAAATGCTTTAACCTCTCTTAGAACCCACCACCCACCAGAAGTAATTTAAAAAAAATATATACAGGGGAAGTGGCCCTGTTTAGAAAGATTCTTTGGAGCAACTCCCATCGGTGTTGTCTGGAAGTCTATAGTTCAGTTCACAGGTCAGCAGTAGCAGCTTGATCCACTACCAAGCACTTTACAGATACACCAGCAGTCCAGTTCTGTAGAGTTTTGATACAAAAATAAGAACAACAGTGGTGACACTACCTAGCAGAGACAGTAGGCCTCGGCCAGCAGAAGGGACCAACAGGAACATCAGGAGAAATTCTCTGCTGTGCCTCTCTCAGGGAAGTGAAGATTATCGATTAGCAGAGATGCAAAATCAACAAGCATTGTACAGCTATCTCTATAAGCAAGACTAGCTCAGCCCCTGTCACTGTCCATCAAATTCTATTTATATTCCCCTGAAACGCCCCGTGTCCTCCACAGGTCTTTCCTCAGCACGTGTGTCTATCTCAGCTGACATTACTTTGCCAAATAGCCTGAGTCCACAGAAGCAGCAAGAAACTGTAGCACATCATTATAAGTGTTTTGGTGTGTTTCTCTCTATGGAATCCTGACAAATGAAACTCAACTATGCAATGTAAGACAGACCAATACATGCGTGTCGTTAACCAAGAATCCCTCATCATGTGTGCTTTCACATGCTTGCTTTAGCAGAACATCATTTCTCCTGTGTCTGCTTCAGCAAGACATTCTTTCTCGGGTCTGTCTTAGCCTTTCACCTATGTCCGCTTCAGGAAAACACTGCTTTATGTGGTTTCCCCAGCAAAACACCATCCAACACAACCGACTCTCCAAAGAACTCTTGTTTTCACTTCTTGTAGGAGCATTCTGTGCTGCCAAATTCATAGCACTAATATATTGCCAGGCGATTTCCAGTATATATTTATGTGTGAGATTGACTGGGAGCTTCATTTTATACCTGTTGTTAGATTTTTTTATTTGTTATCCTGGCTTTGAGAGGGAGACACTGAGGAATGGAGGGATGGAGGGAAAGAAAGAGAGAGAAAGAAAAAAGAGAACGAAAAAGACATTTGGAAGGCAAAGACAGGCAGATCTCTGAGTTTGAGGGCAGCCTGATCTACAGAGTGAGTTCCAGGACAGCCGGGGCTATACAGAGAAACTCTGTCTCAAAACGAGAGAAAGAGAGACAGAGACAGAGAGACAGAGAGACAGAGACAGAGATGACAGATCTGAGAAAGGAAAACTAGGATACTTTCTCTCATCACCCTCCTCTTCTTCCTCCTCCTCCTCCTCCTTTGTTCTGGAACATTTAGGAATGCATCAACATTACCTGTTCCTTGAGAGTATGCAAAAATTCATGGGGTGGTTATAAGAGACAATAATGGAGCCAATTTTGACCAGGAGTATCATATGTCTACATTGATTTATATGTATAAGTGAAATTGTGAAAGAATAAATGAGTTTAGAAAAACCATCGTGTGCCAGCATGCCCAGCTATTTTGGCATCCTTTATGCAAATGATAGCATTCTGTCTGAGACATTGCATATGAGGTTTCTGTTTTGCACAGAGATATCCTGGTGTGACAACTTATTTGCTTGTTCATTAGAGTTTATTCTTGAAAGCTAAGTTACTTTACAGAGAAATTATACAGATACAATAGACAATTTCTGTATATTTCTTCTTTGTGGCAGAAAAGGAAATAACTTATTCATGAAATTCCTTCAGCCTGATGCTGTTTAGGAGACCTGACTACTTAAGAATGTTCCTAATGTAGTCCATGGAGACTGAAGTAGCCCAAGAAATGCAGTAAAGAGCACTGCCTTCATAATGCATATGTTGTACATTGAGGGCATTTCTCCTCAAATCCATCTAAATTTTCATCCCTCACTCCCTTCTGATGTACCTTTTGTCCCCTAGACAGCATCACCTCTGCTTTCATATTACATATATGCCATGCTGTACATCTATATAAAATTTTTATTCAGCTATGTAAGATCCAAGAACTACAACCAAGAGAGACATAATCCTCTTTCTGGGATTGGCTTAATTTGATTAGTATGATTGCCTTTATTTTAATCCACTTTCCGGCAAATGGCCTAACGTCATCCTTTGGTTCTCTCCTTAGCTATTTACTAGTGATCACCACAGTTGTCAAAGGATTTTTCCCTTCCTCGCTGAAGCTTTGCTGCAACAGGCTGACAACACAGACCAACATGGGGGGAAGGGGGCATCTGAACATTTCTTCAGGAGCCACACAAAATAGCAAATGCAAAAGGGAACAGGCAGGGCAGTTGAGGCTCAAATGCCTTCATGGGAAGAGAAGGAAACAGGAAAATTGTGGGCAATTGTTAGCTGTTAAAGGAATGGATGTGTCCAATGTACAGACTATAGTTTGTAAATAATCCTCTTTGGAAATGATTTGAGCCAAAGAACAGACAATATAAAGTCCCTCTAAACATGGTGGCTTTCTCTAGTCATTCACGCACTGAATTCAAATGTGCTCTAGTGAGGAAAATTTCAAAGAGGAGACTGGAAGTCAATTGTGTTCAGTTCCATTGGATCTCTTCTTTGAGAGGGTAAGTAATATCAAGAAAAACCCTTCTCATGTATATGAGGGAAGGTAGGAGAGGAACTCAGGGGATCTTGGTCATAAAGCAGCTACTTCACTACCAAAAAAATCTTGAGTCCATATGTGTCCGGAACAGAGCACTCATTTCTATCTGCCCTCAGCCTGGATCATTTCCGACTCAGCATTGACTTGCTCTAGGACTGTGTTGTCATGCCTGGGACACCCAGGTGCACTATTAGTACAGCTGGGTGTCTGATATAGACTCAGGCTTTTTGCAGGCAACTTGAGTGTGCGAGAAGTTCTGGACTTCCTGAAATTGGCATTCTTCTCTTCTTTATTTCCTCTACTTTCTCCTTTCCTGGCTTTCCTAGCCCATATGCTAGGCTGGAGGTGAGCAGAGACGGGGAGAGAGTGGAAAACTATCAGAAACCTTATTGAGCATTAGATTTTCCCTCTTTACCCCCCTCCTACCCAAAGGCCTACTATTCTTCCGGGGCCATGGTTTGAGCCTGCTGCTCTAGAATGTTCCACAGTGTAACTATTTCTTTCCTGCAGAGGTCATGAAACATAGATTTCGTCTTTCCGGTCTTGCACAAAGATGTTCGTTTCAGTGAAATACCAATCCAGAAGCTGCTTTGAATAGTGTCATACGCTGTCCCCGGCCTTCGTTTAGGAATAACGTGTGCAAAAGCCACAAATGCTCCTCTTTACAAAACCTCTACTGTGGTTTGGCACATCACTGCTAACGAGTGCAGTCTTTCCTCTTTCTTACAGGAGTAAGAGAAAGTAGTAGCACTAAGTCAGCCCTCTTCACACTTCCGGTTTCAGAAGCACTAGCTCTGAAAGTGCAGCAAGTAGCATTGTCCCCCAGGGCTGTGAAAGACATGCCCAAATTCCACACTACTGGAAAAATTCTTAATTACATACCCTAAACTGAACAAACAGAGACATTCTGCTGTCAAATGAGAGCAGATTTGTGACAGGTGTTTTGCTTAAGAAGCTAGTGGCCCAGGCTTGTAATCCCAGCTCTTTGGAGACTGAGGGAGAAGCGTTTCTGTAAATTCGAGGTTAGCTTGAACTACCATAGTAAGATGCTATCTTGAAAAGATGGAGTGAAAGGAAGAGCAAGAGGAGAGGAAATTTATGATAGAAGCTCTAGAAGACAGTGTGCATTAATTCTTAGCCATAGATGCTCCAGTGACAGTTTAGATTGGCATTTTGAGTTGGCTTACATTTTCTTTTAATTGAGTCAAATTCTCACTCTGTACCTTGCAGTGGCCTCAAATTTGCTGTCCTCCTGCCTCAGTCTCTGGAGTGCTGGTATTTCAGGTATGTCTATCAGATCTGGCTAGGATCATATTTTATACAATCAATAACAGAACACCAAACTTCTAGGGAAGATGGTTCTAGTAGAACTAAATACTTCCATCTCCCCCTTCTCAATCTGTTCCTCACTTTTAAGAGCTCATTCCAGCACAGGGCAGTGGGGATATGGGCAGAAAAACCATAAGTTCAGGACCAGCTTAATCTAAAAAAAAAAAAAAAAAGAAAGAAAGAAAGAAAAAAAAAAGCCATACTGGGATACAGAGTAAGATGGAGTAAGATGTTGTCTCAATCTAAATAAATAAATGAAAGCTGCAGACAGACCTCTACAAGGTCTCCTTTCCTCAGCTTATACACTTAAATATCTCAAAAGAAATGCCCCCAGGAACTGAGGTACAATTCTTATTTAGGACCCTTGCTCTGGAGAGAAAGGCTCTCCTATCAGGGATTTCCTACCTGAGGTCTCACTCATGTCTCTCCTTCCCTTCCCTTCTCTTCTCTCTCTCTCTCTCTCTCTCTCTCTCTCTCTCTCTCTCTCTCTCTCTCTCTCTCTCTGTCCCTCTCCCTCTCCCTCTCCCTCTCCCTCTCCCTCTCCCCCCCTCTCTCTTTTTCTTTCTTTCTTTCTCCCTTTCTCTTATAAAGGCCCTATATGATCCCCAACTGTTAAGATGAGATCTGTGTTGTTTTTTTTTTAAGTTCCTCTATCTTTTTCAGTGTTCACTGTGAATAAGCCTCATTCTGTCCACCACCTTCTGTTTCCTGAGTCTGAGACTTTGGTGGAGCAGCATGAATCTTTCATTTCTGTGACAAATATTAAGTAGAAGAGTGAGCCGAGAAATCTGGTAGCAGCAGTAAGCATCGCTGGAAAAATAGAAAACAGCCCAGAGCCTCCTCTCATCTTAGGGCATCCCACAGGTCAGGAAGACATCCTTTACCAAAATGGATATGGCCTTACCTGGATTCAAAAATGTGTGTTATTCCCAAATCTTTGACTCTCACTCACAAAGAGTCTCTGAGTAAGAAGGCTGTACCTTTTAAAGGCAACTTTCTTAAAACTGGTTGAGCCTTTTTACCCCCTTTAAAACCTCCCTTCCAAGGTAGTTTTCCAGGAGGATTTACATTTGAAAGAGACCTAGAGGCCAGGCCACAGCAGGGAAAACAATCCCTGGGGAGATTGCCCTTGGCAGAGAACTGGCGTAGGGCAAACTTAGCATAAATTCTGGGCAACTAGAGTTATGACCCTTCAGCCTACAGCCCTCTGTTCTCTACTTCCAGTTGGTTTTCCATTTAAGGCTTCCCATCTATTTCACCTCTCTTTCCTTCTGACTCGTTCTTTTTTAAATTCCAGATTCTTTTTCATTGTTTTTGTTCCTAAACTATTCCAACCAGCGGTATCACTCCAACTTGTGTCTTCATCTGTCTTTCTGTTTCTTTGATCCAGAAAGAAATCACTGCATGGGCGACAAAGCTCACACATCCACACAGAGCCTTCCTTCCTTCATCTCAGACCTGTATTACACTGGGATATGCTGTGATTGGACAGGGAAAGCTTCCAGTGCCACCCCTTGTCCTACATCATGCACTGTCAACCTATGGAAGCCTCCTTGCAGGTTATATGGAAGGGTAGACTGAAGAATGAACCAAACTATCTCTTATCTGGAGATATGTCATTGTTAGGACATGAAAGGACAGACAAGAAAGACCACTAGCAGAACCGCTCAGCAACCCTGCCCATCTTCAGCAGAATATCACAGCCTGATTTGAACAAAATCAGGAGAAGCTTGCTTTCACTGAAGGATAATTACAGAATGATTCAAAGCAAAATGTGTTGCTCTTACTATATTCCAGGACTACTCTAATGAAGACAACTCTGTGAAGAAGAAAGACAAGTGCTGCTTTTACATAGCTTACATCCTGGATTAGTGGTCCTCAACCTTCCTAATGCTGAGACCCTTTAATACATTTCCTCATGTTGTGGTGACCTCCAACCATAATATTATTTCATTGCTACTTCATAACTATAATTTTGCTACTGTTATGAATCATAAATATCTGTGTTTTCTGATGGTCTTAGAGAACCCCCTCTCCCTCCCCCATCTCTCTCTTTCTCTCTCTCTCTTGTATGTGTGTGTGTGTGTGTGTGTGTGTGTGTGTGTGTGTGAAAGGGGAAAGAGAGAGGGAAGAGGGAGGAGAGAGGAAAACCAAGTCTAAATTGCCTTCTTTATTTGCTTCTTGGACTTGACTTTTAGCTAAGAGCAAGTGCAAATTTGTCTCTTTAATATGGATAACAGCCACTGAATTAGGCTCCCTCCCCTAGTATGGCATCAACTTAATTTAACTATCAACTGCTGCCAGAACTATTTCTCAATAAGATTAAATAAACAGGTCCCACATGGATTTGAATGTTGGAGGGCACATTCAACCTCACAAAGTGTCACTCCCACTAGTTATTGAATCGTGCTTCCATGTAGTTGGTTATCCCATCTCAAGAGATAGCTCTGCTGGGTGTGGTGGCGCACGCCTTTAATCCCAGCACTTGGGAGGCAGAGGCAGGTGGATTTCTGAGTTCGAGGCCAGCCTGGTCTACAGAGTGAGTTCCAGGACAGCCAGGGCTACACAGATAAACCCTGTCTCGAAAAAAACAAACAAACAAACAAACAAAAAACAAAAGAAGAAGAAGAAGAAGAAGAAGAAGAAGAAGAAGAAGAAGAAGAAGAAGAAGAAGAAGAAGAAGAAGAAGAAGAAGAAGAAGAAGAAGAAGAAGAAGAAGAGATAGCTCTATAGGCACAAGCAACCTAGTAACTATAAAGGTCATGGGGATTTTCTTCTCTCCTCAGGCAGAAAATACCTTGATTCCAAACCAGTGCCATTAGGTTGGATGTGAGTGTGCTCAGGTGGGAACCCTTGAACACTGATCATTACCCATATGGCACTGTGGATTCTGGGGCAGTGCAACTGAGAGAAGTTCTAATTCCATTCATTCACTAAAGAGCACCCATGACACTATAGCTCTGAAAGCACTTTGGCTTGTAGACCAAAAAAATGGCAGGGATGCAAAGATGGAGGGAAAACTAAGATAATTCCTAACTACCATTTGTAGATACTTCAGAGATACTCCCATGTTTTTACAAAAGTGGATCCATGGGAACACCCTATTTTTGCCATGGTATTTTCAATATCCTGACTGACCCCCTCTAAACTAGTGAAAATACTTTATTGACATAATAATATATCTACTAGATAACCCTACATCTTTTAATATAATACTTCCACGTAGCTTTCTTTCCTGCTATAGCTTACGCTGAGAGATTGATTACCTGTCACTCTAAACTTACTATTTATTTGAATGCCTCCACCTCCTTTTACACCATCAACACCTCCTACCCAACTAGAAAAAAAAAGTTTGCTGTCTCTAGTGTTTCTTTAATCATCTAAAGACATGACTACATGTCCTTTGCTTAGCTGACTGAGTCAGAAGCACAGACTGGCTAGCTCTGGTGGGGAGTAATGAAGTAGCTCAGGCAGGAAGTGCTGAGAGAGATGGATGCACAGTGCAAGCAGTGGGTGGGAGCCTGCTGCCGCCCTGAAGCCCCGAGCTTTGAGACAAAGAACATGAGGATGGAATCCAAGAGACTCAACTCAGGCTAGCCTTAGCAACCCAACTCCTTTGCTATCTGACTTGGTAAGTCACTCCTTTTCTCTGACCCTCAGTTGTTCCCTTTTATAAAGAAAACATAGGGTTTGCCCTAGGAGACACTGCTGGTAGAACTAGACGTCTCCTAATCAGGATCCCTTTGGGAAGACAGGGTCCTTTGAGGACATCTTGAGGCTGAGTTGGGAGCAGAGAACACATTTTAGAAGCAATGCCCTCACCAGAAGTTGTCAGGAACATAACTCAGAAAGGTCAGAGCTGAAGACAACCTTATGCAGAGAGGAGAAGAGAGAGAGGAGGGTTCTAACAAGTTAAAATAAGAGGTAGGATTAGGTAGTGGAAACTCAGAGCGGGCAGGAAAAAGCTAGACAGGAAGATGTCTAGATATAGAAGCTACACGATAGTTTTGGAGGCCCCCAAAGGAAGATGCATAAGGCAGGCTGAGACTAATGCATATGGTGGATTGAAAAATTAAAAGGCAGGCTAAAACATACACGTAACTTCTTGCTGTGAAGACCCCAGGACAATGCTTTTGTCCCCCGAATACTAGAGCAAGTGGAGATGGAGCTCTTGACCTTCAGCCTCTTGGTCCTTCCACATACTACCCCATAGTACCACTGCATTCTTTCCTAGACCAGAAAAGTTCCTAGACACTCTGATGTTTTCTTTCAGGAAACCTTCCTTACCCTCTCACATCTTCTTCCCCCTCCTTGTCATTGGTGCTCCTGAGCACATGCACCCTTGTGAGTATTTCTCTTCCATGTTTCTAAGCACAGCTCCACCAGCATTTCTCTAGGACAGTGCTTACCCACTGCACTGTGGTTAATATTCTCTTTGCATTTGTATCTTCATAGCTGGCAGGCCTTTCTGCCTTCACTTTGGATCTCCAGACCTATCAGAGAGCCCAGCACCTGTTGAACGCTGAGTAATGACTTGACAGCATAATATCCATTATTGTTAGCTAGCCTGGGTGGTCTTTCCATAGGAAACATCAATGGAAGAACCTTTTGAAATTATACAGAAAGCTGCTATGGGGGCAGTGTCTTTGTGTCGGATACACTAGAAGTAGATGTTAGAGTCCTACAGAAAGAAGGTCCAATGACTTCCAAAAGCCCTGTTATGGTTATACATTTTTTCTAGGTTTGCCTTGGAGGAAGCTCTTCTTGTACATAAGTGGAGAGAAGTGTATGTTATTCAGGAGATAGAATCTTACCTATGATACATGCCTCTGAGGGGTTTTTCCTCATAATGACAGAGAAAGAAAAGTCACATTCTCTCCCAGATAGAGGCCATAAACTATGCCAAAGACACCCTCTCTCACTGACACTATTTTCAGGCTTTCCAAAAAGGACAGGAAAAGAACATTGATGAACATACGCTATGCCTTGCACACAGTAGAGCCTTATATAATCTTCTTGTTCAGGGACAAAGACAGGGCTAGAGAGATGGCTCAGCAATTAAGATCTCTATTGGTCTTCCAGAGGACTTGTGTACATACTGTATCTGTGTTGGATGGCTCACAACCATCTATAATTCTAACTCCTTCTTCTGCTCTCCATGGGCACTTTAGCCACATGTGCACATGCCTACAAATATATACACATATATATTTTTAAAATTAAAATGATAACTCCTTTTTTTTAAAGACAACTAAAAAATACTCAGAAAAATTCCATGAAGATGTGAAACATAAAATACAAATGAAGGGCAAGATGAGATAATATTACAGAGCTATAAGAATGACTACAATAAAAAATGTGGATGATACCAAATGCTAGTAGGATAAGAAGCTGGTACCGCCAGCCAGTCAAAAGTAGTCCTTGGTCATAGAGAACATAGTAGTGGTTATCACTGTGAGACATGAAGGTGGTTGGAAGGATTCTTCTGAGAGAGTAGGACTAAAATCTGGATGATGACCACAATAAGTGTGTCTACCTTGTGAAAATTCATTTCACTTATGCTTTGTGTCCTTCACTTCAATATAAAGTTTGTCAGAAATACCTTCTCATAAAGGTAAAATTGTTTGTTCAGTGAATATAGAGCAAAAAGTAAAATGTGTCCTTTGCGTTACAACTTTACTTCTCAATGGGAGCCATTGATTCTTGTCTAAGAATCTCAGTACTATTCTCTTATAAAAATTTACATACAGTAGAGATTTGACAGGATAGCTCACTAGGTAAAGGTGCTTGCCACCAAGTCTGAAGACCTGAGTGTTATCCACTAGAATATACACATGGAAGGACTTAACCAACCCCCCAAAATTGTCCTTTAACATCCACATCCTGGCATGGCACGTATTCACACACACTAAAAGTTTTAAATATTTTTAGTTGAACCAAAAAGAAAGTTATTCTTACCTGCATGTCATGTCATATGACAATAATCTCAACATTCGGGATGAGATAAGGTAATTGTGAAGCCAGGTGTGGTGGCGCACGCCTTTAATCCCAGCACTTGGGAGGCAGAGGCAGGTTGATTTCTGAGTTCGAGGCCAGCCTGGTCTACAGAGTGAGTTCCAGGACAGCCAGGGCTACACAGAAAAACTCTGTCTCGAAAAACCAAAAAAAAAAAAAAAAAAAAAAAAAAAAAAAAGCTAATTGTGAGAGGCCAGCCTGAGCTACATAGTGAGACCTTGTTTAAACCTACCTCCAAAATGAATGAATGAAAGTTCACCTTGGAGACCTTGGATGGAGGCAGGCAGCTGGTCGATACTGATACTGAGGATTCCGATTCCATCGTGGAAATGAATACCCGAAACCAGGCGAACACTCCAAGCAGTTGCCTTCCCAACTTCCTGTGTCTATACTAGAGGTGGTTATCCCCGGGCCTTCCCTAGCTTATTCCACCTGGGCCTGTGCAATGTCATAGTAAATAGAAGCAACCAGAATATTCTGAAGAGTGGAAATGGGGACATGTTCCAAGTTATGAAAGCCAAGGGAAACAGATAACACTACATTCTAAGACTTGTCACATATGATTCAACTTTCAAGTTCATCTCATGTTTGTATCCCCAGGTCCAGCTCAGCACTTGGCTACTCAGTGAACATTGATTCAACCAAATGAACTGATTCAAGGGAGTGACTTTTGAAATTGCCTCCTGCTAATGTAACCAGAAAGTACAGCATCTTGGATGGAGATACCAAAGATCACAAGATCTTTCTTTGTGCTTCAGAGTCACATGGAGAATCTCATTGGTACAACCCAAATTTGTAAGGCCATACAGAAGTTTGCATGGAAGGCTACATGACTTTGAAGAAAGTATATATAAAACATGTGCAAGCTGAACACATCCAGGGCTACAAGGGCTACACAGAGAAACCTTGTCTTGAAAAAGAAAGAAAGAAAGAAACAAACAAACAAACAAAAAGAAAAGAGTAAATTACAACACATGTTTATTTTTGGTTTATTTTTTATTTTTTTGCTATGGTTTGATCTATCTAGAAGAAATGAATGGCTGTGGTGTGACTTAAGGTTACAGGTTGATTGTCCAATGTTAAGAAAAACATGAATTTTGGCTTTCTGGGGATTATAAAATGACTGCAGTGTATTTAAATGAGTGCTTAAGTACAGGATTATTTGTTATGGCATAAATATACTATTAGAAAAAATAAATAAAAGTAAACAGAATAAAAGAAAAGGAAATACAGTTCCTGTCAAACAGCCTCTGCTTTCTTCTGTTTGCTTGGTATATGTGGCAATCCCTATGAAGTGAATAAAAATATGTTATTTTCAAAATTAAATGCCTTTTCCACTTAAATAAATAAACACACACACACACATACACACTACCACCACCACCAACAACAACAACATCAACACAACTACTTCCCTTTGGTGTCGTTTTACCAAGAGCAAGTCCAGACTTGAATTGTCTACTTCATATTCCCTGTGTTTTGAATCCTCTCTCTGTTGCATGAGTCTGAATCAGTACCTGCCTGAAGGCTTCCTTGTGAATCTGTTTGTCCCTGTGTCTGTGTCTTCTGCCTGTGTGTGACTGTTCCTAACAAAGGGCTTTGCTCTGTATCATTGAGCAGGACAAAACGCACCACATGGGGATGGAATAGGATACTTGACAGAAATCTTTAACAGAGTTTTACAAGGACTAGGTCTCTGGCTCCAGCTGATCCTAACTGACCAAGATAACAAATGTCATTGTTATCTTGGATGCTTTCAATATTTCTGGGATATTTGAGGAAGTTGATTTTAATATCTGTATTTGCCAAAAAGCAGCAAAATATTCATATATATTTATGTCAGTCAGAATATATACCACATGTACCATAATCTTAATGTATAGATCACAGCTATACATTAGCTTAGGTTGTAAAAGTCGATTACTTGGGAAATGCAAGGCAAATGATGTCAATTGTTGCATTGCTCTCTTAAAAGCAAGTTAAACACACAGCAGGTCTTAAATGACTTAAGTTTTTGTAACATTGACTGTGAGACCTAGCAAAAGTTCCATTCTCCTAGAACGTGAGAGATATTTTCAGAATATTACATTGTCGTAATCCACAAAATCATATATAACGTAATTACTTTTTGGCTTTTTAATTAGTTCTTTGAGAATTTTTATAAAAATTCCTTTTAATTATATTTACCCTTCCTCCCTCATCACCTCCTAGATCCATTTCTTTTCCCTACTCAGCTAGCTTCATGTCCTTTTTTAGCCCACCAAGTCCAGTTTCTTTTGTTCATATGTTCTCATAAGTATGAACTTACACTGAAGGGTAGTCAACCTGGTACAAACTGCATTATTAAGTAAAACTGTCTCCAAGCAGCTATTAGCTTCCTCAGCTAGGGATGGTGCCATGTGCCCACCTCCCATCCCCATGTTGGGATTTGATCTGGTTTGGGCTTGCACAGGTCTTGGGCATGCCAACAGCAAATGCTGGCATATATGTGGGAAAAGGGAAATGCCTATTTACTGCTATTGAAAGTGCAAGCTGTTGTAGCTACTATGGAAATCCATGTAAAGGTTCCTTTCAAAACTAGATATAGATTTAGGTAATCCGGCTATACCACTCTCAGGGATATCCCTAAAGGTTTCTACATCTTTCTATGGAGATACTTGCTCACCCATGTTCATTGCTGCTCTATTCATAATGGCCAGAAACTGGAAACGCCTAGAAGTCCGTCAACAGATATTCGGATAATGAAAATGTGTTCCATTTACATGGTAGAATGTCATTGAGCTATTAATAGAAATGGGAATTATGAAATTCACAGGAAATGAATGGAACCAGAAGCAATCATTCTGGGCAAGGTAACCAAGACTCAGAAAGAAAAATGTCCCATGTCTTTTCTCATTTGTGGATATTAGTTTTGAATCTTTAGATATGTGTTTCATTCAAAATACCCTATGGGGTCAGGAAATGAATAACAGGCCATTCAAGAGGGAGGGAATATAGAATGGAGTGATATATAGAGGGAAGAGTGAATACTAGAACAGAAAGGCTTAGATGGTATGGGGGATGGGAAGCCATAATACAGGAGGGAGTACGGGGATAACTAAAACTAAACCCTTCTGAAAAAAAATCATGTCACAAACCACTATGGTAGAAGCTTCCTACAACATAAACATAAAAAGAATGTATATGGGTAACCCTATAACGGAGCAGTAATGTTTCCTACTAGATACCACAGAACTAAACAAAAAGCCTCATATCAGGAATGGATTAGCTCTTTTGGAATTGTTGGTCATTGAGGCCCCATAACCCCACCTCAAATATTGCAGGCTATTGCTAGCCTCTAGAACTTGTAAGTCCCCTAGCAACATTTTTGTTGTTGTTGTTGTTGTTGTTGTTGTTGTTTTTCCAAGACAGGGTTTCTCTGTGTAGCCCTGGCTGTCCTGGAACTCACGTTGTAGACCAGGCTGGCCTTGAACTCAGAAATCAACCTGCCTCTGCCTCCCGAGTGCTGGGATTAAAGGCGTGTGCCACCATGCCCTGCTCCCTAGCAACATTTTTTGTGAGCATCAGCTTTCAGCCTTCACCCTCAGGCTAAAGTTATCTAGAAAAGGATCTAGGTAGCATTCTGAAGATGGGAAGAATAAACCAGAGGAAAAGCAGCATCAATCAGCCAAGACTGAATGTCTCTAAACTCCACCTTCAGAAAACTCCACCTCCTTTCCTTATCATCTGGAGAGGGTCCTTGGTTTTCCTGTCTCTCTACCCACACAACCTAAAGGGAACCCTGCTTATTGACAGGCCCCACACACTTAAACAGAAGCCACACCCAGCTCTTTCATTGCAGAGAGATGTCTTCAGGGGAAATATCAACACAATTATAGAGGAAACCCATGGTATCTACTCATAAAAATCAAGACAGATTCCCACTCATAAATTAGAGCAGAACACTAGCAGGGCATGGCAATACATATTTACAAGTCCCAGACCTCATGGGGCAGCTCTAAAGAACTAGTTTCAGGCCAGCCATGGCTACATGGTGAGACCTGGCCTTATAACAAAGGATATGGATAGATAACTAAAGATCACTAGATATTTCAGGAAAACTGACAATGGGAAAAGAGGGGACAAAATAAGCAAATAAAACTGAGTCCAGACACAAGAGAAATTAAACGACTGGCAGAAGTTTCAAAGCAAATGTATTCTGATTTGTATCACCAGCAAGGATAGCCAGTACTCTTTCTCCTCCCCTCCCCCTTCTCCTTTTTTTCTTCCCCTTCTTCTTCCTCCTCCTCCTATTCTCTCTCTCTCTCTCTCTCTCTCTCTCTCTCTCTCTCTCTCTCTCTCTCTCTCTCTCTCTCTCTCCCGTGTGTGTGTGTGTGTGTGTGTGTGTGTGTGTTTGAGTAGTTTTTATTTTGCCTGCATGTATGTATATGTACCATATATATGCTTGGTACACAAGAAGATCAGAAAAAGGAATGGATCCGCTGAATCTGGAGTTACAGATGCTTGTGAGCCACCATGTGGGTGCTGGGAATCAAACCCAGATCCACTGCAAGAGCAGCCAGTACTCTTAACTACTTTGCTATTTCTCCAGCCCCAGCTCATCCCAGGGGTATTCTTCCAGCTTAAAACATTTTGTAATTTCTCTTTCTATCGCATTAAAAGACAGTTTAGTTATATTAACTAATTTCTTACACTTCTTCAGATGTCAAGGACTCTGAAATTACCAAAACGAACATCCTGTTCTAGAAGCTCATGACAGAGATGTCAGCCAAATCAAATATGATAGGATGTGACAAATATGATAAATTAAACACAGATGTGGGCATGTTGTGGGAGGGGGTATTTCATATCAGGCATTAGTGTCAAGGGACAGGGATCCAGCCTGTACATAGGGAATAGTACAAAAAGGTACAGTGTGTGAAGGGAAACAAACCTAGCTTAACATGCATGATGAGCAGGGATGAGCATCAATGGTTTGTGAAAGACGAGGGAAGAAATGTGGGCAGGGAGTTGCTCATTTCTTGTGCTGAAAATAAAAAAAAAATGTATCCTCTAGTGGATAATCTTCCAGCATATTTAGGAAAAAAAGAGCAGCCTCTGTGACACCCTTCATATAACAAGCAGAACACCAATATAGTTAACTCTTTCATATACACTAGAAATATTTTTCCTTGCAGAAATTATGACTGTATTTTAGATTATCTATATAAGATTGGAACCACAAGTATATTCACACCCAAAGCAAGTTTTTGAAGTAAAATACACGGAAAGAATTTTTCCCTATATAGTTTTTGGTTACAGATCAGTTACTAGCTTGGCAAAAAAAAAAAAAAAAAAGTAGCACAAGAAAAGGAGACTTAAGAAAGTCGGTATCAGAACTGAAAAAATGAGACAATTCACATAGACCTAACTTTGTACAAACTGAAACAGTGGTGGTCAACATTCAATTAGCAGTCCAAGTACTGTCATGCATGCCATAAATCTACGTATTTACTGAGAACAAAGTTTGAGAGTCATTTCTAGATGTAGGCACTTGAAGGTTTTATTTTTTATTTTAGGTATTATAGTTTCTGTTCATTTTAAGAAGGGGTCTATGTAGACTAAGATGATATCAATTTCACCATACTCTGGCCACAGGCTCCCAATTGCTAGGATTACAAGGACACTTCACTGTCACAGGCTTAACTGCAGATTTCTTAGTGGGGCCTACCACAATGGCCAACCTTCTCAGTATTAGAGAGAAATAAGTATAGGATGTTTCAACAGGAAGGCCTTTTGTCTCAGAATCTGACATCAGAATAGAGCTAAAGTGTCGAAACTGGAAAGTTAGCCATTGTTGCATTGTGCAGAAAAGACTATTCTGAAAAGGACATGGAAGGAGGAGGAAGAGGAGAAGGAGGAGGAGGCGGTGGTGGAGGAGGTGGCTGCGGCGGCTCTGGTAATATAGTTTAGTGTAAAGTATTTGCCTAGCCAAAAAAAAAGAGGCCTTTGGGGCTGGAGTAGGGAAGAAGGGAGGGGAAAGAGAAGAAAGAGGGGGTGAGAGGTAAAGAGGAAGAAAGGGAGAGCAAGGGAGGGAAAGAGATAGAAAGAATGACTTAAAATACAAGTCCAGCATGACATAGCCATGTTGACATGTCAGGACAAATGTCATTGCACTTCCTTGAGTCTGGGACCGAGTCTTGATTCCAATCAGATTGGTTAATATGGTCACTTAAAAGATTTTAATTTAATCTAATGGTGTGGAGGGCAGGAAAGCAAGCAAGCAAGGAGACAATTTGAGGTACTGCAGTTTAGGAAGGCAAGACAAGGAGCAGGTGGAGGCCTGGGTTTGGCCATTGACAGGAGAGTGAAGAGTAGCAGTAGTCAAGAAGTATGGGGACAAAGAAGCTCACTGGAGCTGGACAGCCATCTCTGTAAGACAAAAGAAGGGCTCATGAATGACTCTCAGGTCTCTCGCCTCTGCAATTAGGTGGCACCAATTACTGTGATAGAAAAGAACCGTTGCCAGCTCAGAAATCCTCTCTTCAGGAAGAAGAAAGAGGAAAATGGAGGGAAAGGAAAGACAG
Organism: Mus musculus; assembly: GCF_000001635.26. Taxonomy (NCBI): domain Eukaryota; kingdom Metazoa; phylum Chordata; class Mammalia; order Rodentia; family Muridae; genus Mus; species Mus musculus. Next base: position 57,209,722 of record NC_000086.7, read on the forward strand.
AAAATTACAAAAAGAGAAAAATCAAAGATTTACTTTTGTTTGTGTTTTTTGAAACAGGGTTTCTCTGTGTATAGCTCTAGCTGTCCTGGAACTTGCTTTGTAGACTAGGCTGCCTTGGATCTCACAGAGATCCACCTGCCTCTGACTCCTGAGTGCTACAGTTAAAGATGTATACGAGGAACAAACAAAGATCAAATGAAGAATACAGACCATTCTAAGAGGAAACAACTCTCTAGATCCATGGGTGTCCTGTGACTTGAGCAAGGGGAGTATGTAGTATTAACTAAGCCATATAAAGTCCCAGTAGTGGAGTACAGCTATGTTTTTAGACACAAGGAGAGAAACTCAAACGAGGAATGTCTGAGCAGGACACATCACAGGTAGCCTGTAAAATAACTACTTTAAAACATGATCAACCATTTTACAATGCATACATCATGCGGTATACCTGACACCCGTACAATTTGCATAGCCAATTACACTATGTAAATGTGGAAAAGAAAATGGAGTAATAGGAGGCCTTGGTGTTAGAGGATTTAAGGGTGGAGAGTATTCAGGAGGATGGTAGAAAAATAGGTCAGGAGAATAAGAGAGAAGGCACTAAAGAGAAATGCTAAAAAGCATTCAGCCCAAGCTATAACTGAGCTAATAGCTGAAGCGCCCGTTTCAGTGTTATATTGTGGGCAAAAGTCAGGCTTCAGGAGTCTAGAGATGAAAAAGTGGGAGCAGGGAGGTTTTACAACACTTTCTTGAAGTTGATCACAAAAGCAAACCCTGATTGCCTGTCCAAGGTGCCTGTACCAACCTCTCCCTTGAGCTTGGCTGTGCCAAGCTGATCTTCACAAGGCCTTTGTAAACTGAACTTTCTATAATTATGTCAAGTTGACCTGGAACACAGCCTTGAGCCCAAGCTATGATCACTTGTCTAAGAACCAATGCTTCTGACTTGACTGATCAAAGTTTATCATTTGCTTTGAAGCCACCCCCTTAGCAGATGTAGTAAAAAAAAAAAAAAAAAAACTGCACAGGTTTGGGCCCAGGACAGGATGCTGAGGCGTGGGAGGAGAAGACAGCAGGTGCTAACTACACAGACAGCATCCCTAGCAGAGCAGTGTTTATATTTCCTATTTGTCTCTTGAAACAAGTTTGTAGGAATCACCAAAGCAATTTTACCAGTTTCTATACAGGAAGTTGGGATGTGGGAGAGAGATTTCCACAGCTGTATTAGTTTGAAGGTTATCTGATATGACATCACAATGGCCATTCATACATGTATACTTCCGAAAACAGTGTCACAACCTGAGGTGGTTTGGCCTCAGCTTAGTTTGTTCATCATATAAAGAGTTAGGAATCATTTGGAAAACTCATTTCATAGGGTATGAAAACTGTTAAAAAAAATAGGGATAACTATATATTGTGTGAGATGCCTCCAAAGTCTTTTTCCTTAGCATCTTTAGTCTGTCTTCTCCAAAACCTATGGGTTAGGCAAAGCCCTTTGTGTAGGGGAGAGTGAGAGGCAAAGTGACTTACTGGGAGTTCGTAGGAATTTATTAGTACAGCAAGGACTAGAATCCAGGTTTCTCAGCTGAAGCTCAGTTTTCATATCCTTAGCTACATATCAGTATAGTGGACTGTAACTGTGAAGACAGAGAATGTGGCCGAATTAGGCTAATCATTGCCTTTAGCTTCAGTCCCCAAGTTTCTGTCTGATTTCCCAAACACCGTAGCTAGCTTTGCTTTTCACCAACGTTTTTATTGGTTTGTTTTTTACATAAATTCTCTTTCTAGCTACATCTTATTTAATAAATGTGGAGCCCTTTTTTTGCTTTATGACATGTAGTTTTGACTAGTAAAGCTAGAAAGATTTTATTGAGCTTAGAGATTAAAGAATCAAAGTCCTGAGAAGCAATTAAGGGGCGGCACACTGGACATGAAATCAGTCCTTATATTTGCTAACATCTAGTCCTTTAACTTTATACCAGGTTCCAGATTTATGTTAGTAAGATTGAAATTGAAATAAGTTTATTACTAGTGGACTCATTTGTCACTTTCCTTGAAACTGGTGAACCCCAAACTTTAGAGAGCAATAGGAAAAATACTGCCATTGTCTTTTAAGAAGTCTGACATTTCAAGGCAAGAATGAATGTATGGAAGAAGAAACCCGTTTCTTCTTTACTAACAAAAGGGAAAGCCTGGAAGTGAATGATATGGGTGTGATTTAAAAAAAGAAAAGGAAAGAAAAGAAAAGAAAAACCCTTTACGTAACTTTTTTTGCTGGGACAGAAGACTACGAAGCACATTTTCCAGGAAGTGTGGGTTGCGACGATTGTGCGCTCTTAACTAATCCTGAGTAAGGCGGCCACTTTGACAGTCTTCTCATGCTGCCTCTGTCCCATTCTTGGTCAGAAGACACCATTTCAGCTTTCAGTCAGCATGATAGAAACATACAGCCAACCTTCCCCCAGATCCGTGGCAACTGGACTTCCAGCGAGCATGAAGATTTTTATGTATTTACTTACTGTTTTCCTTATCACCCAAATGATTGGATCTGTGCTTTTTGCTGTGTATCTTCATAGAAGATTGGATAAGGTAAGGTGACCTACAAGCCTTAATTAGCTAAATTGGGGGTTCTTATTGATCTAGGACGGTTTGAATTAAGTTCTACCTAAATGATGGAGAACAGTAGAAAGTGGATAATGTTTGTTGTGGCATAATGTTTGTTGCCTAGAAAGTAGAACCTTACCTCTGACTAAGATCTTGGAATGTGCAATCAGACAGCCTGGCTTCAAATCTTAGCTTAGCTCTTAACTGCTCTGAGATTCTGCACATGTCACTTCATATTTTCATTTCTTTTTCTGTCCCAGGGAAATAGAGGTAGACATAGTACCCATGGCACAGATCAAATGATTCTAGCCCTGAAGAGGAGATAAACTATGCCTGGCACATAGTACATGCTAGTTAGTTCCTAAAAGTTGCTCCCCAAAGTGAACTATTTCCCCCCACGAAGACAACTTTAAAAAAATGAGCCCCATGAAAACAACTTTAAAAGGTGAGCCAGAAAAAAAGGAACATTGATTTGATCTGAAATTCCATTGTGTTTTGGATGAGTACAGACATGAACTATGCTCCCAATCTGCCGATTGATTTTTAAAGTCAGAATGGTGCTATCTGTGCAACTCTTCAATGCCAACTGCCACTGTAAGCTGCTCTGTGCTCCGCGGAGGAGATTTTCCATGCTTAAATGATTAGGAAGGGAGCAGACTAGCTAAGAACAGTAACTTCAGGATCTACGCTGTTTCCATGTGCTGGCTCATATCCACTGAGGGCCATATGGGCTGTGTTATGAAATGCTAAGGGATAATGGGGAAGTTGTAACCCATATAGACTCAAATGTGCTGTCAAATTTAAGTGAACTTTAAATGACAGGCAAAGCTATTGGCAAACTCCACCTTATATTTTGTTTTGATTTTATTTGGTTAAGTTTGGATTTTTCCCCCCTTTTTGAGACAGTTTCATACTGTAGCTCAGAATGGTCTGGAACTCTCTAGATAGACGAAACTGGCTTCTAACTCACAGGAACACTCCTGCCTCATCCTACAAATATAGAGATTACACACATGTTCCACTATACTTGTATTGGTTCTTGTTTTGAAAGTTAAGAATTTGCCCTTAAGACAAGAAGAAATTGTTCAGAATTAGTTGACAACACAAGTTAATTGCATACATTTAATTACTCACATATAAAAAAGAAAATATTGCATTCACTTTGGGGATAAGAGATAATTTCTTTTAAAATGCAAAGCATTTCTACAAGTACAGAAGAAATGAGAGATGTAATTATAAATCCATGTTGTGAATGAATGCCGCTGTAATGCCTCGTGTCATGAACACTACCATGAAGCAGGCAAACTAGCTCGGCAGCAAACTACTTTATGGCTGGTGGGAAACATGACAATTATAGGACACTGCTGTTGTGGTACACTGAGATTAAAAGTCATTAGAATAGCTATGATTTCTATTGAGAGGCACAGAAAATATGCCATCGGAATCACCGGCTTTTTAGGCTGTTAAATGGCAAGTGCCAAACAGCAGTAATCCAGCATGATACCTTTTAATATTCCCCCATTTACACTGTCAAAGTCCCCCTCTCGTCGGTGCCATGGAAGTGGATGTGGAGGCAGACGTGATTAGCTGCATTCTTCTTCACTATGACATTTCTCACCAGTCTCCTATTTCAAAACAGGTCGAAGAGGAAGTAAACCTTCATGAAGATTTTGTATTCATAAAAAAGCTAAAGAGATGCAACAAAGGAGAAGGATCTTTATCCTTGCTGAACTGTGAGGAGATGAGAAGGCAATTTGAAGACCTTGTCAAGGTAAGGTGCTCAGCTCCTGGCAGATTTCACAGAGAAGTTTTCTTACATTTCCCAGTCCTGCAAACTGAATTCTGACCCTGGGAAGCTTTAACGTATAAGCAGGGATAGTGGGCACAGCTGCGATCTCAGCGCCTGAGAGGCCAAAGTCAAAGGACGACTGCTGTGGGTTCCAGGTCAGCTTGGTCTACAGAGTGAGACATGATCAAAATGTACTGTATATAAACATACTCGTACATATATATACATGTACACACATATGTGTAGGTGTGGAAATGTGTACATACAAAAAGAAAAGAAAAGACAAAGCCTTACAATAAAATGAAGAAGAGAGCTGAGTTGGCTATGTGCATACTACTGCAACAACAAAAAAGTTTTCATTCTTTTGTACAGATAATGTGTAATCCAATAATAGAGTAAAGAAGTCAGGATCTTACTTCATTTATAAATTCATGACACATATGGAAGTCACAGGACAGCTTTCGAGTCTTGCTTCTTTCCTTCCACTGTGTGAATCCTGCAGATTGAACTCACATCCTTAGGCTTAGCCTTTACCCACTGAGCCACTTCATTGTTCTCTTCAAACCTTATTTCAGAACTTAATATACATCCTCCTATTTGGTCAGCAAGGTATAATTTAACCTAGTGAAGAGGAAGATTCTAAAAACTTACTCCTAGGCCACTTACTGGGATCAGAATTCAGTTCAAATCTGCCTGACTTTATTTTAAGCTAGAATGTATTTTTTTTTAATTTTTCAAGACAATCTTGAGTAGCATAGGATGGTCCTCAGCTTGTAGAAGACTTGTATGTGGCTGAAGACCTGCTCTCCACATCCTTCTGCTTCTAACCTCAGGCATGCAGCACTATGTCCAGTTTAATCTAGATTTTATTGTTTTAGTTTTGTACAATGCTCAGTTGTTTGTACCTTGTGTATTAACCCTCCCCATTCTATAATCTAGGATTTCCATAAAATTCTTAACACTTTATTTGCAAGACTGGTGAGTTTAGAAAATGTCTTAGGTTTCTCCAGTGCTTACATGTAGAGTCCTAGGGACTGAGACTCTATAAGGACACAACCAGCTCTGGTCTTCTCTCTGTGATCAGTCTTCAGTTTCTTTGAACGGCAGTGAAAGTGGCTTGTTCTTTTTTTCCCTTTTCTCTCTGTTACAGAGAGGTTTCCCAGGTGACCTTCCAATTCCCTTCATCCTCATTCAGGCCAGATGTAGAAAGCTTCCAGAATCATCTACCTAGGATAGGAGGGAAAGAGTCTTTTCGGCTTTTATGAAAAAAAAAAAAAGTAGAACTTTTAAAGCTTATCAGCCAAGGCTGTAGGAGTGTACTGTTTACCTGTCAGGGTATATAGAATTACTGTTTACCTGTCAGCTATGGAACTCCAAGCAATGCCATCTTTACCTAGGCTATAAAAAAGCTAAACTTCAAAGTTTTCCCATCAGCTAATTGTCCTCTATCTAAGGCTCCCCCTTTAGGTCGCCATTTTCCTAGAGTTCTCGCTCAGAAACACAATTTGGAACTGTTGAGCCCAGCAAGTCAACTGTAGACTAATTCCAGATTAGATTTGTGTTTTCTCAGCTAATGTGAGCAGACTTTGGACCATGAGGTGGCTGGCCCAGAATAAACTTGAAGTCACGGGGCCTTCTGGGGTTTTAGAAACACTCCGGTGTAAATCTCAATTCTTAGAATTCCAGTCTTCTCTTTACCATCTCTACAAAGTGGTCAGCCAATATTCATTTAAATAGCTCTCATGACAAAGAGCACCTTAACTTCTGAGACAAGTATCATGGAGGTCTCATGGTGCATGGAAGATGGGGGTCAGGGCTCGTGTTAGGGCAAATGCAGGCACCACTTTAAACAGTGTAATTACATAGTAAAATCTACTTTGCTCCCGGTCTAGTATGGTCAGTCTCATGGTTATCTGTCTACCAGTTTCTGAAGTGTCTTTGATTGGCATCAAATCACTTCCATTTCAGGTTAAAGAGCTCATTATAACCTTATCTGCCATGTAGAATTTCCATGTAGAGAGAAATCATTAATGTAAGATATTTATTTTTGAAATTTGACTTTAAAAACCCTTTCAATTGAAGTGAAGAGTGAAGCCACACAAAAAAAGAAAAAAGGGCTCTGGGAGTGTGAGTTGGGGAAAGTTCACAAAAGTCAAGGCTAGGTTCAGAAAAGACAAACTTTGCTGATTTCACGTTTTCATCTGGGCCAGGCCCCAACACCACTGCAACCACCTAGCCTAAACGTATCTCGACTTCAATCATCACACACTAGTGTTTGAAAAGCCACCAAAGAGTCCTTTGTTTACTTGTCAGCTCGCAAACATTTTCCTGTTGCTGCATTGTCACGGTGCCCCCACCACAGCTCAAATGGAAAGTTGATCTGTGGGGCTCTCTGTGCTTTAAGCCCTCACTCACAGCTGGCAACCAAGCTGAGTCTATAGTTGCATTAGGCAAAAGTAACAACACAGACACCTTCTTGGGGTGAAGAATGTGAAGGAAAGGCCCACAATGCATTAGGTTCCAGGACTGAAAAGGAGCATAAGACTATCAGATCTGAAAGCACTGTTTTTTTTCCCTGCCTGTTCTGAAGAGAGTGATGTAACAGATTGAGCCAGGTCTGTGAATTCTACTTTCTGTACTTCGTGTAAGCCTCGGGCCCTTGGTTGATCTCATACTCACCAGGCCTTTGATTCAGACTTCTTAAAATGGCGGCAACAGCCTTGATCATCTCTCGGGCTCCATAGAAGGAAGTCTGTGCTAGCTTCCTCAAGTATGTCCAGCATTCTTTCATGTTATAAATAAAAGAAATCTTTCAGTGTTGCATTTAATAGGCATTGTGGAACATGCCTGCTGTCAGCATTTGGGAGGTAGAGGCAGGAGGGTCAGGCATTCAAGGTCTTCCACAGCTTCATAACAAGTTCAAGATTAGCCTAAGCTTCATGAAAACTCATCTTAAAAGCATAAAACAATGTGCATGGAATTTTCAAAGAAAAACTAAAATAAAAATAAGAAACTAAGTGTTCTGAACACCATCACCAGCATTAGAAGTTCTATCTCTGCTGAATGTTAATTACTCTAAATATTATATGCCATACAGAATAAGCACCCACAAAACACACTCAAAGCAAAGTGTGTATTTCTCTCCCATGATCATAGTCAAATCTTTTCTTAAGAGGTTTCAAACTAACCTTATTCTAAGAGATCTATGTCCTGAATTTTGTTTGATAATATTCCATATACCAGTTTCAGTGGTTGAATTATTACCCCATTCAGCATTATTTATCAATATCTGTCAAAAGACAGGGAGGTCAGGGTCATAGAAAGGGTCAGAGTCACAACCTCTGATCTGGGGAGAGCACTGTAATGGAGATAATAAGGCCTGGATTTTGCTTCCAGGGTCTCCCCTGGGTTTTCTGGGCTGTCAGCTCATCTGTCAGAGCCAGGGATTCCCAATTGCTATGGTGGAATTAATGGCTGCATCTTAAGCTATATTATAATCCTTAGCAGAAGCAGACAACACAGTACTGAGAATCGCCAGATGAATGATACCTTTAAAACTCCTAAAACAAGCTTCGGTCAACTGATCTTTTGCAATGACTCTTCTTTTAGGATATAACGTTAAACAAAGAAGAGAAAAAAGAAAACAGCTTTGAAATGCAAAGAGGTAGGTTGCTATTACCAATTTTGTTAAATGCTTTAAGAGTGAAAAGAAGCTTTGGATTGGGCACATGAAACAGGGAATGCTTAGCCCTGCAAATAAAATGCAAGACATTTGTTAAACTGCTACCTTCTCAGGCCTCTGTGATACAGAAAGGCCATGTGGATGAGGATATGTTCCTGTTAATATTGATGATAGTAAATATGAAAAACAAAACACATCCAATACCTTTATCCAAAGGACCACACAATTGGCTCCATCTTCAGAGGACCAAGTGAAACAAAAGTCATCGTTTGGTAAAATTGGCATTCATCTTTCAATGATAACTATTTTGTGGGAGGACAGTAACCCAGTGGGTCTTCTGGGATCAATGAATACAGAGTGGCTACATTCTAATCTTTGTCTGTTCTTAACATGAGAGCATCCTGGACATCTGGAGGTCATGAAAGGACCTTGATGGCTCTCAATTCCAGGACAGCCCTGAGAATATCAATGAAGAAATTACTGAACTTATGGCCTCTGCTTAGATATGCCTTGAGATAAGATACCTTATACTCAATAACACATTCCAGTCTATCTTTGAATAGCTCTAATAATTATATTAAGGTCAATATCTACTCAAAAAAAGGTCTTACCTCCTAACTGTGTTCCTCAGAAATTTCCTGGAGTATCTAATTTTGGGGCACATTTCTGTTCTTTGGAGATGTACTGAGCAAAGAATAATTACTTCTCTATATAGCAGCGGTCTCAACACTGGAGACAGCAGCCATGGTCCCAAGTTTCCATTGAACACATACTTATTTAGGCTAAACACACCCAGCACCTTCTACTTTATGTTCCCTTTATGATCCTTTGTAATATACCTACACAGTTTGCAGCAGCAGGCACATAACTGGAAAGAAAGTAACCACAGTTTCTACATTAGGAGATGGGCACTTTTAATTTGGAAGCAAGGCTCTTGCATAAGAAACAGAGCTAGATTTGAAAGTCTGGACACCTTCTTAGAATTGGGAACAAAACACCCAAAGAAGGAGTTACAGAGACAAAGTTTGGAGCTGAGACAAAAGGATGGACCATCTAGAGACTGCCATATCCAGGGATCCATTCCATAATCAGCCTCCTAACGCTGACATCATTGCATACACTAGCAAGATTTTGCTGTAAGGACCCTGATATAGCTGTCTCTTGTGAGACTATGCCGGAGCCTAGCAAACACAGAAGTGGATGCTCACAGTCAGCTATTGGATGGATCACAGGGCCCCCAATGGAGGAGCTAGAGAAAGGACCCAAGGAGCTGAAGGGGTCTGCAACCCTATAGGTGGAACAACAATATGAACTAACCAGTACCCCGGAGTTCTTGACTCTAGCTGCATATGTATCAGAAGATGGCCTAGTCGGCCATCAGTGGAATGAGAGGCCCATTGGTCGTGCAAACTTTATATGCCCCAGTACAGGGGAACGCCAGGGCCAAAAAGTGGGAGTGGGTGGGTAGGGGAGTGGGGGGAGGGTATGGGGGACTTTTGGGATAGCATTGGAAATGTAAATGAGGAAAATACAAAAAAAAAGAAAGTCTGGACAGTCACTTGACCCAAACAGATACCATGATCATATCACTAACTCAGTTTGCAGGTACAGTGTTGTCCACTACCACACCAGTATATGGAATCTGTTCTTAAAAGCAAGATTCAAGGCAGCTTTAATGAAGACCAATATTTTAGTCTGTGTCTATTTATGTTAAGTGGAATGGAGTATTGAATACCAATCAGGAAAAAGACCAATTCAGTTTTTGAAGTACTAGAAACCACCTTTTCCTTCAGTAGGAAGGATTCCAGACCAGTTATCCTTCCTTTAACATAAACTACTTTAGCATAGTCACTATTATGCAGTTATAGAACTGAACCCTTTAATCTCATGAGCTGTTGTATATTTCTTTGGCCTGACAGTTTGCTTTTGGTTTCACTCCAGGTGATGAGGATCCTCAAATTGCAGCACACGTTGTAAGCGAAGCCAACAGTAATGCAGCATCCGGTAAGTCCCATCACTTCGGAGTGAAAGCTACCCAAGTGTATGAGCATGTGTGTATGTGTATGTTGGGTACTCCAAAGCCATTCGGCCTAATCATTAGGCACTTTTCTTCCTCCAGGGACCAATTTACCAACCTACCCATATAACTCTTCATACACTGTCCTTTGTTATCAGAGTCAGCTCAAACGCACAGATGGGACTTAGGGGGACAAAAGGAGGTGGAAACAGTCTCTATGTTCTCATTATGCTTTTTCTCAGTGGCTGCTTCTAAATGATGAATGACTAGGTGGAGGAACCATTATTTTGCAAGTATAAAAAGAGATGGCAGGTAGTGACCTCCTCGCTGGGAACATCTCTTCTTCTGAAACCTCTCCACTGTGTATAAATGGGCCTCAGGAGGTCTTTTCTGTCATCTGTCAATCCCTGTATGATTAACCCCAGGCTCAGTGGGGCTGACCTCGGGGAAATTAAAGGTAAAAATCATTTTGTAAAGATCAATAGGCGCTGAGACGTTAGATTTTTCAATGAAGTAACAACAGATGGCATACTGTGGTCTTTTCAACACCAATGCTTTTATTTCTATATGTATTCTACCATCATCCAGCCCTTATTTTTTCCCCAAATCTCTACCCTGTAATAGCTAGTACTATAAAATGAATCCCCTCTCTAGATGAATGGAAATGTGTATGTATGCTAGCATAAAATTTCCCATATACATAAAGGCATGAGCATGGGATCAGCCCTAGAAAGCTTCAGCAGAGTAGTTTACAATGGAGTTCTAAATCATGTGTGTGCATTTGTGCATGTGCACATGCACACACGAGAGAGAGAGAGAAAGAGAGAGAGAGACAGACAGACAGACAGACAGACAGAGAGACAGAGAGACAGAGAAAGACACAGAGACACAAAAGAAGACACTGATACTGGGTTGGGTTGTTTTTGAGGTGACATGAGCTCCTTGGTGACTATAACACAGAAGCACATGCATGATATTGTGGCTCATGGTATATAAGTAAGAGTACTGGTTAGGGAGTTTGTGAGCACAGGGGTTTAAAAGCTAAGAATTTCTTGCTAAATGACGTTAGGCAAATCCAATTTATCCTGTGGCAGTTTTCTTTCTCATCTACTTTATAGAGTAGTTTTGAATATCAAATCAACTAACTAGTGTGGAAGAAGGTTATATTATTAAGCAATATTATACACGAACAACATGCCAGGACTTAGATTCCTTCATTGTGATAACCAGAGATTGACCTAACATTCTTCATGGATTCCAGTTGCTCTTTTATTATTTATTGCTTTTGTCATATACTGTTCTCTCAAAATTATGTTTATGGGAAAACACCACAATATTGCTGTGACAGAGAAACCATTTACATATTATAGCAACAAAGAAACCTCCTAGAATCATCTCCTATAGGTCTTTATCCACCTGTACCCAAATCTTTTGGTCCTTGGATATATTTAATAGAATTTTGAATTTTTCAAAAGGCATAGAACTGGTACTGCCTGCCTGTGAAATATGTCACAGTCTATATCACAGTAGATCTGTATAGGACAACATAGGGAAGATAGTACAGTACACTGCCACCCCAAATTTCTTATTCCTTTCTGGACATGATGCTACAAACTTGACCTAAATCCCCTAGTAATAACCAAAATGAAATAAGGAATTAACCAAGTGGCACATGATCTCAGTGCTAGGGAAGAAGCAAAAATATTATATGTTTAAGGTCATCCAAAAGTACAAAGTGAATTCCAGGTCAACCTGGGTTCCATAAAATCTTGTCTTCCCCCAAAAGGGGATAAATTCAGTAGACAGAGGCAGGTAGATCTCTGTGAGTCCCAAGCTAGCCTAGTCTGCATAACAAGTTGTAGGCCAGCTTCTGTTTTCTTTTCTGTCTCAAAAAAGAAAGCAGAAGTGTAAGTGGGTAATGTATTTATTAAACTGAAAAGAATCTGGTCCTTTTTTTCTCATTCAAATGGTTCAAAAGTGAAAACATCACAAAACAAACATCCTTTATAGAGAATTTGGGGTGCAATGTATCAGGTGCAATGCCTTCCTGTGCAAAAAGAGGAGCCTTAATCAGTAGTATCTTATGCCATAACACATGTAAGACCATCAAATAAAACAATTAAATACCTCAAGAAAGCAAATATATCAATACTTTTACTTCCCCCTGCCTCCCACCTTTCACCCCCATCAAATCTAGCTGTGGAAGCTGAGATTTGAAATCGGGTGCACACACCACTTTGAACCCACTCAACAACTTGGCAGAGAAAAGGGCACACTGTTGGTGGGGACTCTGCCCTAGCCGCAAGAATATGGGTACTTTCAAGTTGGTGGCACCCACTACAATGGGAGATCAAAACACAGTTAAATGAACACATGGTTTATTTTCATACTTCCCTGCCTATTTTAGGCTTGGTCGTGGGAGGCAGGTCAGGTTTGCAACAGCATGAGGTAGAAGGAAGAAGTGGGGTCTTGACTCTGAGCTGACGCTAATCTAGGTAAACTGACAACTCTAGCTATGTAACATTCATGATAAGTTAAATGTTTGCACTCCTGTTTAGCAAGAATTTTATAACATTCATAAATCTCAAGTCATTTATGCTTCATTTTAAAACCATGTATTTATTTATGTTTGAGTATGCCTGTCTGTGTGAATGTATGTACACATATAAGAAGGGTAGTGGAGGTACACAAAGATCAGATGACGGTGTCCTTGTCTTAGCACTCTCCACCTAGTCTCCTGGACTAGGAGCTTTCCTTGAACCTGGGACTCAAGTCTTCTCATGTAGGTTGGGTACCAGCGTGTCTCAGTGATCTCCTCTATGCCTGACCACCCCAGTCCCTTTTGTGTTGTTGTTGTTTTGAAACAGGGTCTTGCTTAGCCCTGATAGGTCTCAAAGTCAGTATGTGGCCAAGGATGACGTTGACCTTGCCTTCATGATTCTCCTGCTTCAATGTTGTCTGGGAATTTTAGGTGCATATCACCAAGCCTGGCTAATCATTTGCACTTTCTTAAATTCAATGGTAAATTGGTTTGGAGAACTCGAAAGGGAGGAGAAATTTTGCTGTTACATGCCATTTTATTTAACCTTTTCAGATCTCTGAAACATGCTGTAATACTGTCCCTGTTCTGTTGATTCAGAGTTAGTGTCAGGTTCCAATCTGGGGAGATCACGTGATGTGCCCAAGTTTGAAGAAAACCAAGGGGGAAAAAAAAAAACAAACCTCTGAAGCCCATATAAACTTGGTCTCTGTAATCCCTTGTGCCTCTGAGGGCCATAAAGTGCGTTGAGAATTCATTCTCACATGAAGTCGGCATCTGACCTTAAACCTTATTTCCTGTTAGAATATATGCCGTGCTGTGCTTAAACTGACCAGCGATTCCCTCTCTTTCTTACAGTTCTACAGTGGGCCAAGAAAGGATATTATACCATGAAAAGCAACTTGGTAATGCTTGAAAATGGGAAACAGCTGACGGTTAAAAGAGAAGGACTCTATTATGTCTACACTCAAGTCACCTTCTGCTCTAATCGGGAGCCTTCGAGTCAACGCCCATTCATCGTCGGCCTCTGGCTGAAGCCCAGCAGTGGATCTGAGAGAATCTTACTCAAGGCGGCAAATACCCACAGTTCCTCCCAGCTTTGCGAGCAGCAGTCTGTTCACTTGGGCGGAGTGTTTGAATTACAAGCTGGTGCTTCTGTGTTTGTCAACGTGACTGAAGCAAGCCAAGTGATCCACAGAGTTGGCTTCTCATCTTTTGGCTTACTCAAACTCTGAACAGTGCGCTGTCCTAGGCTGCAGCAGGGCTGATGCTGGCAGTCTTCCCTATACAGCAAGTCAGTTAGGACCTGCCCTGTGTTGAACTGCCTATTTATAACCCTAGGATCCTCCTCATGGAGAACTATTTATTATGTACCCCCAAGGCACATAGAGCTGGAATAAGAGAATTACAGGGCAGGCAAAAATCCCAAGGGACCCTGCTCCCTAAGAACTTACAATCTGAAACAGCAACCCCACTGATTCAGACAACCAGAAAAGACAAAGCCATAATACACAGATGACAGAGCTCTGATGAAACAACAGATAACTAATGAGCACAGTTTTGTTGTTTTATGGGTGTGTCGTTCAATGGACAGTGTACTTGACTTACCAGGGAAGATGCAGAAGGGCAACTGTGAGCCTCAGCTCACAATCTGTTATGGTTGACCTGGGCTCCCTGCGGCCCTAGTAGGCCAAGTTCTAAAGTCTCCCACGGAGAATTGAGAAACTCTGCCTCCACCTCCCCCCCCCATACCCCAACACTCAGTATTTCAATGTCTCTACTCTCTCTTTCCCTCTCTCCCCTCCCTTTCGCTCCCTCCCTCTCTCCCATCTCTCTCTCTCTCTCTCTCTCTCTCTCTCTCTCTCTCTCTCTCTCTCTCTCACACACACACACACACACACAGACATACACACACACACACACACACACACAGACACACACACACACACACACACACACACACACACGGAGTCAGGCTATTGTTGGCTGGTTCTCTTATTATCTACCCTGTATCTGTCTACAGCACTGTCGGGTCTGTAGACAGGAGCTCTTGGCCTTCCCATTCCTCCTGATGGAATGACTATATTTAAAGAAATCTGTTGTAGCTCCCTGAAATCTCCATTGTTTCCATAGTGAACTTAATGATTATGTTATTATTTATTTTTTGATTAATAAAGACCCTCTAACATTATTGTTGTTGTATAGCTCTCATCCAATTTGTGGGGAGGAAGAAGTATTTGGAAGGAATTTTGCCAACTCTCTTTGGTGGGAGGCTGTTACCATAAGCTTAGTTCTCAAGCTGAGCATACAACAATTTATACCGTAACAACATTCTCTCTGCAAGTCTGCTATGGCCTTTGATAGATGAGACGGAAGTCTGGTCAGTGAAAAGCACTCGTTCTCTGTTCCCACCTTGCTCTGGAATGGTAGAAGGGGACTGGAGAGAGAGCCGTAAATGAGAAGCAGGAATCAATCTTTCTAATAGCTGTGCTCTAAGCAAGAAGAAAACAGAGCTGGAACAACCTGAGGGTGATTTTTGGCTCTGAGCCTTCCACTGAAGCCAGGGGGAATATTTCTTGCTACCTTCAACTGTGATGTAAGAAATGATAATGTAAGAAACTCAAGAGTTTAACCGGTAGAATGTTTTGATTAAAAGAAGCACATCCATCTAAAAAAATTACTAATGTAGGAATAAAAAGGCGAAAGTGTCTTTCCTCTTGTCCTTGCTCTTCAGTCGTATGGATGACACAGCTGTATCTTGACGAGAGCTCTTGTAATGTGAAGACTCACTGAAAAGCTGAAATTGTGCTCGACAAGCCTGTGTGTCTATACACATTCCCCAACAAGAGACTTTAGGTATGAGCAAGAATGATGCTTGTGGATTTAGTAACTCAGTAGAAATATGTGCGCTGTGCCTTTGTGCCCAGAACTGCAAAGGAGAAAAAAGCATCAACTGATCAAACTCTGCGTAAGCTGCTTAAAGGACATGATGCAGCAGCCATGGCGGCCTAGTAGATTGTGGCCATGATGCTCTTACAGTGTGGGCCTTCCTTAGGAAGGCCAGAATCCTACGTCTTCTTGAAAGAAGGCATTAGCTCAGTCAAAAGGGAGGGTAACAACATATGTATCATAATTCTTTCTTCCTTACAACTGATGTCCATATTGTGGCATAATCTTTTTTTATGCAGTTTGTTTGAGTTAGTGAGAATAGGATGGGCGTGCGACATCACTAGTTTAGTAGTGTGTCACCTGGAGAGATAGATTTTATTTTACTTTTTATACACTTTAAGATATAATACTATTCCTTCCCCCTTCCCTTTCCTACCTACAGACAGATGCCCAAAGTCCCTCCCTCCCCTTCCATGTCTCTCCACTCTCAAATTAATAGTAGTCTCTTTTTCTTTGATTATTAGTATTACATACATATATTTTTGATTATTAGTATTACTATATATATGCATAAATATATAAATATAATCCACTGACTCAATTTTTGTTGTTTACATGTGTGTAGTTTCAGAGCTGACCACTTTGTAAACAGTATTTCCTAAAATAGCTGTACAAACAAGAACATAACACCCCAGGCATATTTTTTAAAACTCTTTGTATAGTCATGTTTTCTTGTTTAGAACATTGCTCCAGTGTTTCAGCCTACATTCTTGTTCCTTGGGAACCGTTATCTTCCAAGCTAGTTCTACTTCTAGTAAGGAATTTGTTCAGAACAGCTATATCCAGCTGGGTATGGTGGTGTGCACCGGAGATACCAACATAGCTTTGGAGAGATGAAACAGAGTTGCAGCAAATTCAAGACCAGCCTGTTTTACCTAGTGAAATCCAGGCTAGCCAGGATATTGAGATTCTTTACATTAATTAATTAGTTAAATGATTGTAAACAGAAGTAATAGCGTTGATATAAAATGCTGCATTTTCGAGGCCACCTTCTCCTCTCCTAGAATCTCTACTGCCCTCTAGAGCTGCTTCCCACAGCTCCATCCCAGATTTTTTTTTTGACCTTGCACTCCAAACAACCAAGCCCCCAAGCCTCTCACCTTGTTTCCTCACAAGGTCTCCTCGCTAGTTCAAAAGCCTCTAACTCCAACAATTCACCGTCTCCTTCTGCCCTACATTCCCGAGGGTCTCTCTGCTCGCAATAGGCACGGCTTTAATAAACACTTTCAAGTTACTAATGAAATACTTTTGAGGTAGGGAGAGTTTGGAGTTTGATTTGTTTATTTTAGCATTTGGGGGGGTGGGGGACAGGGCCCAGGCTGGCCTAGACCTATGTGTTTTTGCAGGACTTGAATCCATGGTGATCTTCCTGCTTCCAATTCTCATCCTCCTGGGATGACAGGAGTGAGTCACCTGAGTAATAGTTTGGGTTTTTATATCCCCTAGAAGTCCTCTACCCCTCATCAGTGGGCTCAGGCTCTCAGATCCAATGCATGCAGATGGAACTTTGGATCTTGCTACCTACGGGACAACATCTTCTGTCAGTGTTGCTTATTCCACCAATTGCCATCTTCCTCTACCCCACTTACCAAAGCAGAAACCTGCCTTGAGCAAGGATCCTCTTGCTTCCCGCTCCCACATGCTGGAATTAGAAGCCTATGCCACTGTACTGGCTAGTTTTGTGTCAACTTGACACAGCTGGAGTTATCACAGAGAAAGGAGCTTCAGTTGAGGAAATGCCTCCATGAGATCCAACTGTAAGGCATTTTCTCAATTAGTGATCAAGGGGGAAAGGCCCCTTGTGGGTGGGACCATCTCTGGGCTGGCTGTCTTGGGTTCTATAAGAGAGCAGGCTGAGCAAGCCAGGTGAGGCAAGCCAGTAAAGAACATCCCTCCATGACCTCTGCATCAGCTCCTGCTCCCTGACCTGCTTGAGTTCCAGTCCTGACTTCCTTTGGTGATGAACAGCAGCATGGAAGTGTAAGCCGAATAAACCCTTTCCTCCCCAACTTGCTTCTTGGTCATGATGTTTGTGTAGGAATAGAAACCCTGACTAAGACAGCCACCATGCCTGCTTTGTTCAGTACTAGGGGATTAAACCCTAGGCTTTGTACATGCTGGGAAAGCAGTGTGCCAGCTGAGCCCCAACCCCTAGCCCATAGTGCTGTCTTGATAACCATGGAAAGCTAAGGGAAAGAATTGAAATACACTCTCATTTTTGTTTTGTTTCCAAACAAAGAGAAAATGAACAAGGTACAAAATATTGCAGTCTTTGCTGTTTGGAAGGAAGCAAGGAACCACAAGATGCAAATGTCTGCTGTAACATGCTTTCAGATCAGGAGTACCCCACTTAAACAGAAGTAGCAGTGCCCTCCTGGGCTTCCAGTGGGAATGTATTTTGTGGTGTATTCAATCATTGCCATTGGAGCAGATTCTCTATATGGAGAGTTGCTTTCTCTTTGAAGAAGAAACTTAGAGCTGAGTGTGATTGCTGTTCTGCTAGTCTTGTAAGATTGTGGTTAGCTCTGGAGCTAGCCAGATAGAGTTGTAGTCCAGGCTTCACAATTTGTCAGTTTTATAACCATGGACAAATCGTTCAACCTGTCAGTAACTGTCCACATCTGAAAAGTTGGCTTTTGTTTTTGACACAGGGCCCAGGTTGCCCTAGACCTATGTGTTCCTTGCAGGGCTCGAATCCATGATGATCTTCCTGTCTCCAATTCTCCTAGTGAGGATATTATTTTTTGTACAGTTGATAGGGTTGATGAGGTCAGCAGAAAACCCCAGTAGACTGCTCTCTCAGGCTCATCACCAAACGAAGCACACTGTGGAACCCAGAGCAGTGGTCTGCATTCCGCACTGCAATTGGGTGAGGGAAGGGGGCATCCTAAGGTAGATCCCACTTGGTGGCTCCGACATCTGATAGCCCTTACCTGTGAAGTGGAAGGAAGAAAGCACCAAGTGTGGAGTGAAGTGAAAGCAAAAATACAGAGGAAAGAAGCTAGCAGGAGAGAGACAGACTTCTGTGAGGGAGGGAGAGGAAATGGAGGGGGAGGGGAGAGAAAGGGGAAGACAGAGAGAGAGCACAAAGGGCCATGTGCAACCGTGCACACCTGCAAATCTGTAACTCTAGCACTAGGGAGGCAGAAAACTAACAAGTTCAAGACTAGCTTAAGATACACTTGAGTTTACTCAGCCATGTTTGAGCTACATTGTGAGATTCATTCAAAAATGAACAAACAAAAGACCACTTCAGTTGCAAAGAATAGAGTTTGAATACAACAGAGAAGCCACTTTGAGGTATTGAAAAGCAATTCCCTAGATTTGACAAGTGTTCACTGGTAGACTAGAGATGTAGCTCAATTCATAGTGCATGCATATCATGCATGAGGCCCTGGGTTTAATACCCAGTACGTCATAGTACCTGGCTTAGTAATGCACATGTGTAATCCAAGAGTTCAGAGGCAGTGGAAGCAGAATTGGAAGTTTAAGGTCATCCTGGGCTACATGGTATATCTGAGGTCACCCTGGAGTACACAAGATTCTGTCTCAAACAAACAAACAAACTCAAAAATAAACACAAAATGGAGCTTTCTGCGGATTTCACAAGGGTTGTTTAATGGGCACAAAAGGCAGAAGAAATGTGGTATAGAAAGCTCAGTTCCAAGAGATAGACCAGAATATAGGCTCAAATCACACCCCTACCATGAAGTACTATATAATTCAATATCTGGGTACTTTTATTCACCTGTTAGATGGAGAATAACAGCAAGAAAGACCTGACAGTGTTGTTCAAGGTTTGATGAGCCTAAATATGTGAACTATTTAACCAAGTGCTAGTATGTGGGACTTAAATTTAACTATTCAAAGCAAGGAAGAACCAGTAAGGCAGCTCAGGCAGACAGTTAATTTAGTCTCTCCAAAAATGTGGGGACAAGGAAGTGAAAGGCAGTGGTATTCTGGTGAATTAATGGCTTCACAATCATTCCACGGAAGTTGTGACCCAAATACTACTATGACTACTGCCTGTCACTGCTACTGCTGTAGTGTCACCCACAAAACTTGAGCAGAGACATAACAATGTGGACTACAGA
Source organism: Mus musculus (assembly GCF_000001635.26). Classification (NCBI taxonomy): domain Eukaryota; kingdom Metazoa; phylum Chordata; class Mammalia; order Rodentia; family Muridae; genus Mus; species Mus musculus. The sequence goes on from NC_000086.7 coordinate 57,229,396, forward strand.
GACCAGAATATGTTGGAAATGTCCTACAGGCCACCGGAAGGCTGTCTAAATTAATACTCTCCACTCCACCCCAAATATTGGCATAAATGAAGTATATGCGAACCCTCTTTGAATCCAGAACCCTTGTTGCAACTTAACAAACTGTATATTTCCTTTTATGTTTTCAGGAGGGACATGGGGAGAAGAATAGACAGTATCTAGCTCAAATAATTCCCTCTCTGTCTCTCTGTCTCTGTTTCTGCCTCTGTTTCTGTCTCTTTCTTTCTGTCTCTTTCTGTCTCTCTCTCTCTTTCTGTCTCTCTCTCTCTGTCTCTCTCTCTCTCTCTCTCTCTCTCTCAGGTTGGGGGGGAGCTGTGTTTGTGGGGGTGTGTATGTGTGTGTCCATGAGAGAGTAAAGATGTAAAACGCATAGGTAGGTCAACATCAGGTATTGTTCACAAGACTCATCTACCTTTTGGATTTTTTAACTTCATTATTATAATGTGTTTATGATAGGTAGGGCATGCACATGCAGCATTTCATGTAGGGAGACAGTTGAGGACAACTTCATGGAGGTGGTTGTCTTCTTCCATCTTGATGAGTGTTCTAGGAATTTAACTCAAGTCATCAAACTTTCAGGGCAGGCACCTTCACTCAGTCATCTTGCCAGTCCCACCATGGTTTTTGAGATAGGGACTCTCCCTAGCCTAGAACTTGATGAGCAGGCTAGGCTGGTGGACCAGCAAGCCCCAGGAATCTACCTGTCTTTGCCATTTCAGTTCTGGGACTGTAGGTGCAAGCCACCACAGCACTATTTTGACATGTGTTCTGGTGATGTACTTTAGATCCTCCTGCTTTTGTGGCAAGCACTTCCCCAACTGGGTTGTCTCCCCAGCCCACCGTTCATACGTTTCATCCTACCTGGTGACACCAGAGATCACAACTGAAAATATCACAGATGGACAAACTCTTGTAAAATACAAAGATGGAGGAGCACTTGGATAGGAAAATGAATGTATCTCGTCTAATGTTGGAAGGAAATTTGTGAGATATAGTTCAAGTAGTTTGTAAGTTGAAGCCAGAAGATGAAAGATAGGGCAGTTAAGGAAAGTTCTATGTCACTAGTGGGTGACATTTGCTCACTACATTTCAGGTATGATCACAATATGAAATAAAACCTTAAGTGGAAAAGATAGGTTGGGGGAAGGCTGATGCGAGTGGACTAGCTAAAATTTCCAACCTCAACCTACTCCTCACTATTTCTAAAAGAAACAGAATGATTGAGTACTGGGCACTTAGTTGGGATCTAGAATAGCCTAAAGCTGGTCATGATGTTAAGCACACTTTGATCTGAGCACTGGAGAGCCAGAGGAAGACAGATCTCTGTGAGTTAAAGTCTGGCCTGGTATGCACAGTGAGTTTCAGACTAGCCATGACTACACAGTGAGACCTTGCTGCTGATAGATAGATAGATAGATAGATAGATAGATAGATAGATAGATAGATAGATAGATAGATAGAAGGTGAATGGAATTATTGTAAGGATCTATGAATCAATTGATGGATAGAATTATGCTATATACATAATGGAATGCTACTCAGCTTTTAAAAAGAAGAAACTAATCTATAACAGCATTAATGAACCTGGAGGGCATTGTGCCAGGTGAAATAAGCCAGGCAGAGAAAGGTGAATGCTGCAAGATCTCATTCATTCCTCACATGTGTAATATAAAAACAGAAGCTCATAGACGTGTAGGGGAAAATAGGAGTTAATCAGGGCATGAGTGAGGAAAGAGAAAGGCTAGTATTTTGATTAAAATGGACAAAGTTTCAGTAAAACAGGAAGAATTTGTATGTATACAATACACTGACTATAGTTAATATTTCTTTGTCTATCTCAAAAAAGTTAAAAGCAAAGACATTCAAAGTTCTCACTATAGACATTGTAATAGTTGAGGCAACGCATGCATGGATGTCATGATGTATGCGTGGAATGAAAGCTCACACCACTGTCACCAACAATTCATATTTGTCAGTTGAAAATAAAATGACATTTAAAGAACAACCTTCCTCTACATCAGTCAGTAAGAAAAAAATAAAACACAGGACCTTATTTATAAAGCACTGTTTATTCTTGTTTATTGAAAATGTCCATTTTAAAAGTCTTTAAAATAAAAACAAGTTTAGAAAATCTGAGCTCCTATAAGAAGGGACATAACAGAGGGGAAACTGAAAGGCCCCTAAGGGCAGCAGTTTACTTCCAGAGTATTGTAAACAACACAACTATGGAGACATGACTGTGGAGTTAACATGGCTTCATTTCCTTTATATTATTTAGTGTGTAAGCATGGGCAGCCCACTGCACAAGTTTCCTTATCCAGAGTACCAAGGGCCTCTCCTCATAAGGGCAAAGTCCCCAAACATGCATATGTACACATCCTTTATGAGACCTTTCAATGTCTTAAGCAATGAACTAAATTATTTGGCGACCACAAAAGTGGTTTTTCCTATGGACAAATTTTGCACATTGATTGCCAACTATTGACCAAGCACAGACAGGACAAATGGGAACATGTGGGTTGCTACTGTTATTCCTTTTGTAAAAATGTTTTACATGAAAGATGTCTCATAGAAATCTCTGGGCTTAGAAACAGGACAGCTGTTCTTAGCAACCTTTACTCTCTAAGCTGACAAAGATAGCTCTATGCGATTGTCTGAGGTTGGCCTTTAGGAATACTCCACATCCTGTGGGTGCTATAATGTTGGCCATGTAACATGAGATAATAGCACTGTACCATAAAGTTATGGAAACTGTGAGAGCCTCCATATCACAAAGGAAAAGGGCTCCTCAACAAGCTTTTAGGCCTCAAGGTTGGTTTTGAAACAACCCTTACAGGGCCCAATCAAATAATATACACGTAAGCCTTTGGTTGGCTTTCTGCATCTTTTTCCAGTGACTTTGCCATCTGGCCAAGTTGTGCTGTCATCTGAGGAGGTAGGTGAGAGCTGTGTTCCTCCATCCTCAGCCCATTTTGACTTGTGTTGAATTTAGGTATACAGTGTTCTTCTGGGGCTCTCTGTGAAATCTGCTTTCTCACGGGTCACTTTTCTGGACCACATACAAAGTCAATGGTTTGACATTATAAACAACTTGAACAAACTAGTTTCAAATAGTCAGCTTCACTGACAGCCTGCTCCAGCTAGGAGGGGCCCTTTAACTCAGGGTCTATAATCTGGATCATCATCCTAGAGGCCACTGATGAGTCCAACTTCTCATTGCAGAAACCAGAGCTTGGTGAGATGGGATGGAAGGTGTACGAGGGCACAATATTTTCTCACCCAAGTTGTTTAGAAAGGTGAAAAGGTTGTCATGGGAATATTCAAAGTAAAGTCATTGCTCACAGTAACTGACAAGATAAGCAAAGCAAATCCATGATCATTGACACCCCACTTTGTATGGCTGGCTAAAAGCATGGGGTTGAGGGGAGGTAGAAAACTTACATAGAGGCAGAGGGCTGGGCTGTAAAGCTACGCTATACTAGGGATAAGTACTCCATCAAGCTGCTTTGCCCTGCTGCTGACGGAGGACTGCCTGAAGCAATTTGCTGAGAGACTTGGTGCTGGTGTGGATGGTTGGAGTTCCTACCACACTGACTTTAAATGGACAACAGCACAGAGGGCAGAGGGCATAAGGGCACTACACTGTTCTTGATCTCAACAGACAACATGGGCAATAAGTTCTTAAAGTACTGAAGGGGGCCATATGATAGTAAAGGGAAGTGCAACTGGGTCACTGGGCAAAGGTGTTCATTTTCACCTACTCTATACATAGCCTGAGAAGCTTAGCCTCCAGCGAATTAGGTAGTAAAGGGCTGTTGGGCATAGCAAAGTATTGGGGCCATTTTGGCCACCACGTCAGGCTATTTCCCCCTGTTAAAACAAGTGTCAATCAACTGATAACCAAGCAATAAACTCTGAATCAAACAGTGGAGGGGGAAGGGGGAGGGGAAGGGAGAGAGGAAGAAAGAGAGAGCATCCCAACACCACAAAGCACAAAGCTCAAATGCACAGTGAAACCATTCAGCTGGCCACTTTAAGGAGTGCTGAAGGCACTGTGCTCAGCTGCACAGTGATGGTTACTGGAGAATCGAGGTCTTGCTGCTGGATTCAGATCGAATGCATTCATCTGTTTGTTTCAACAGCTTCCGGACCAGCTTCTCTAGGTCCTTCCTCGACTTCAATTCTTCTTCCAGACATTGCTTCATTTTTTTATTCTCCTTGAAGGGAAAAGAGTTATTAATCACTGAGCTAAGGCAGCCCTTCTCGGGGTTCCTCCCCCTCCTACTTCCCCTCCTCATCATAGCATCCTTCACACTGACTACATATTCTGAGAGCAGGCTGTCTCTTGGTTCTCTGCCTGTGTGTAAGCAGCCTCCTACACTCTTCACTTTTCTCCAAATGTCCTTGCAGATGGAACCTGCTGCACAGACAACTTGCTCCATGCTTTTTCATTCAGGATTACTTTTCTTTCAATGCAAGCATGTGCTAAGAGGCTCCCCAAATATCTCTGGTGCCAACTTCATCTTCTGAGTGCCAGACCCATAGGGCCATATCAATGGGGCAGGTCAAATACCTTAAACTTATTATGTTCTAAAGGGAACTTAGTATCACTTCTCCCACTACCCGAAACCTCTTCCAGTGCTTCTGGATCCTTGAGAGGTTGCCCACCATAGCAAATTAGACAACCAGGGAAGACGCTTCTCTAATGTCTGTTCTCTCCTGATCCTTGCCCTGTGCCATAATGTGCCATAAGCCTCGACTCTGCAATGTCTCTTTATATTTGCTCTATTCCTCATGGCCTCACTGGCCGGCCTCAGCTCTCGACTTCACCATGCCTCATCCAGGATATGCTAAGCATTCCACAAGTGCTCCTGCAGGCTCTCGACTCCCCTCTTCCCTATGCATCCCCTTCTCACAGGTACAATCAGTCTTATCACATATGGAACATAGGACCACACTGCCCATAAATTCACAAACCACCACAGACAACTCTCTCTTCCATCTTTCCTTACTAACTTCTTTCCTCTTTTATATCTCCTTCATTATTCCCTTTATTTGTTTTCATGACAAGGTCTTGCTATACCAGACTAGCGAATCCATGATGTCCTTACCTCAACCTTCCTAATGGCTAGGATTGCAGACAGGTACCACCATACCTGAGCTTGCTTACATTTATTAAAAGATGTGTGGGAACAAGAAAGCTGTATCTAAGTTTGGGACTCTGCTGTATATATCTAAATAGAAAGGCTCAGAAATTCAAGGCCATATGGTAAAATAAATAAAACCCACCTGATACCACAAAGAAAATAGCAACCCTCCCTTAGTATCTGCTCCTGGGCTCTTCCTGAATCCCTCTCCCAGTGGCAAAGAAGACAGAGCAATTCTATTTTTATCTGAGAAGATAGCTTTGGTAATGCATTACCTGCTTCAGTTCCTTGACCTCATCCTTCAAGGCATAGACAGTATCAACAAGGCTCCTAAAATATACAGAGCAAATTTATAAATGAATGGTTGGTACTGAAGTGCTGATAAATAAGGAGCCTACCATTCTATATAAATACAGAGATGGAAATATCAGTGGGTTTCTACTTGATGGGGAGAAAGAATGACCCACATCCTTTCTCTTCATAGGAGGAAACCTCTCATCACATATGCTCATTTCAACACCATGTTACAGCATCATTTCTATACTGCACAGTTCACTTCTCAGTCCCAGCTCATGTGACCAGAACATAACAGATTGCAACAATGAAATGTGTTTTCTTTTTCAATTTGAGGACATGGTAGACAAATTTGAAATGATATATTTAAAGTATAATATTTAAAGTATACAGCTTTGGTGTGTTTGTCTTATGAAATTATGTCATAAATGAAATTATTATCACAACCATCACCACATGTATTTATAGCTACAATTTGTGTGTGTGTGTGTGTGTGTGTGTGTGTGTGTGTGTGTGTGAGAGAGAGAGAGAGAGAGAGAGAGAGAGAGAGAGAGAGAGAGAGAGTATTGGGAACACAGGAGGTCAATGCTCTTAGTAAATTTCAAGTTTAAAAAAATATTGCTATAAAAAAAAAAGCCGGGCATAGTGGCGCACGCCTTTAATCTCAGCACTTGGGAGGCAGAGGCAGATGGATTTCTGAGTTCAAGGCCAGCCTGGTCTAGAGAGTGAGATCCAGGACAGTAGGGCGATACAGAGAAACCCTGTCTTGAAAAACCAATATATATTGCTATTAATTATAGTCACTGTTAGATAGACTAAAACTTACCTATCACCCTATACAAATGAACATTAAACTTTTTTTTTATCACCATCACCTATTTCTTCTACCCCCTCCAAGCTTCTGGTCTATTCTGCTCCTATGAGTTCAATTTTTAAAAGAGTCTCATCCTTTGGTTTTATTGCTGCAGCTTTAGAGTAGGGGTAAATATTACTTACAATATAATTAAAGCTATGCTATCACAAGACCCTATATATGCTACAATAGCCATGCTATGGTATTACTCTTTATTTAGCTAACCTTTCATAACAGAGAATTAGGACATTAAAAAAATAATAATTTTTAAAAAATGATGATGAAGTTCCCTGGTTAGTGGTGGCATTCCTTGTTTCTCGATTTCTTCCAAATCAAGGAACTTTCAGATCAGATTTTAGTTGGGGATTTTTTTTTAAGATTAATTTTTATGTTTGATGTGTGCGTTTATGTGCATGTGAATGCAGGTACTCAAGGAGGCCAGAAGAGGGCGCCAGATCACCTAGAACTGGAATTTCAAGCAGTGTGAGCTAGGTGCCCTACCTGTGTCTTGTGAATTTAACCAGGGTCCTCTGAAAGATCAGCTGGTGCTCTTAACTACTGAATCATCTCTCTAGGCCCTAGGTTTTCGTTTTTATTCTGTCACTTACTGTCATTTTGAACATGTGTAACCAGTTTTCTTTTTGTCTTGTCATGGCTACTACTTACTTTATATATGAAATAAGGATAATACTACATCCCTTGCAGCCTTCACAAGGCTAATGATGACTACTATATCAATAATAATGTTCTTAATAACAATAATTACTATAGATGGGCATACATTTTTGAGTGCTAACCTTTATAAAGGTTATAAAACATTTTGTGATCAAAAAATAACACAGAAAGTATCTCCATCACTCACATTTTACAGATGAGGAAAACAAATTCAGAGAGGTGGAAGAGCTAGCCCAGGGTGACACTAACAATAGCCCAGGCAATAACCCTGACAATACACAGCAAATTGAGAGAAGAACTTGGACTCTAGCCTGTTCTCTTGAGCAGGACTATGTATGTGCAGCATCCCTCCACGGCCTTTGCATCAGCTCCTACCTCCAAGTTCCACCCTTGTTTGAGTTCCTGCCCTGGCTTCCCTAGACGTTGGAGAGTGACCTGAGAGTTGTAAGCTGAGATAAACAGTTTCTTCCTCCAACTTGTTCATGGTTATAGTGTTTTATTATAGCAACAGAAGCCCTAAGACAGGATGTCATGCCTACTTTAGGCCCCAGACATGTCAAGAAAGCAACATTCTCTACTCACTTCTCTTCAATGATGGTCTGCCCATTACTTCTGGTTTCTTCAATAATGAGTTTCTCTTCCTCGGGGAGTAGAACTTGTGGAACAGAATCTTTACGAGTACCTGTAAGTGATGATCACGATCATGTAAGATGGGGTAGGGAGTTATCAGAGGCAGACCTAGGTATTTGTTCCTTTCTATTGTAGTTACAGCAGAGACATTCTTCATGCCCTTGTACTCAAAGGGCAAGCATGCCACTTTTACACTTCCCGATAGGGGACTCTAAATGACCAAATGACCTTATTTTGTCTTCAAGAAGGGGAACTGATGTGGTAGGAGTCCCAGACTTTTCTGTTTTCCCTTTCCCAGAGCAAAGAGCTCATCACTGATCACCCAGTCTCTGCATGCCTCCAAGAGTCACACAGCACATCCCATGATCACTGGGAATTCTTTAATTTCAGTGAAGATCGGGCTGAGAGGCAGCACTGCTCTGGGGTACAACACGGCAAAACGGGCTGCAGAAGCAGCACTCGTTCCTTCCATGGTCCTCTAGGAAATGCAGAGCAGCCTAAAGCTATTTTGGTGGTGGGTACAGTGGAGATGGGAGATTATCTCAGCAACAAAACTCAGGTTTCTTCACTTCTCTCTGCCCACACTGCCTCTCCAGCCTGGCAATCTAGATCCTTCCTCTCTGGGTTCAGAGACATAATCTTTGGTCTGTCTAAGCCACTGTCTAGGTCACTGTTTTGGAAGAGTATCCTGCACAGAGGTATACATTCACTGCTTTCCTTGACCACTTCCATTTCCCCAGAGGGAAGATGTGTTTCCCTTTCTGTGTTCGGAGAATGGCCCTTCATCAGTATGCAGAAGATAAATGGATGGATAAAAGAAAGCCAAGAGCAGTCATTTCTAGGGAAACAGGACATTAGACTGGCCCATGATGCTGCTGAAATGTTGGCCACATCTGAGTGTCAAGCGGGATACTTCCTACATGTCCAAGGGAATGTAAGAAGGAGGAACAAAACTGCTCTTTTTCTTAGGGCAGATCACATGCCTGAGCTTTTACCTCTGAGTACAGGGCTAGACACCAAAGTAGAAAAACAAGTGGCTCAGAGGTGAGGTAAGGTCAGATTTTGTATGAGGGATGCTCTGGTGTCTCCTCGTCCCCATTTCCACCCTACCTTTCACAATAAAAACTTCTCTCACTCTCCTCCCCCAGCTCATCAAAACTTATTAGAACCGAGCATGCCAGAAGTGCAGCCAGGTTGCATCTGTGGTACACTGTCCCTGTTCACAGTGAAATGTATTGATTTCCACATCAAATGCTTTCCTTTTGTGACAGCCTGTGAGATGTGTTACTTTGTGTTAAGGCAGTCTCTTATGAAATCCCTCTCATTCCGAGTAAGCAGCTGGTCAGCAGCTGTGAATACTACAGCACCAGGGGATGTTCATTCCCTATGCAGATGAGAAAAACTCTCTAAAGGGGCCAGTTCAGTAATGGCGTAAAGTCTGAGATGAGAGAAAACGAAATATATAATCTATGTGACCTAGAGTGCGAAGAGCACAAGGGTTTGTCAAAAGGCATCACCCAGCTTTCAAGGGTATAACCTAAAAGCTGTTTAGGCAAATGCCCAAATCTCACAGCTCCTTGAGACATTTTATACATTGTGAAGTCTCAGCTGTGTAGCTACATTTTTCGGATTTTCAGAGCAACTTTGAAACCCAAGTCTGATGAAGCATCGCTCACTTCAATACATAGCTGATGAGAGATAGTATTCTGACTTCCTTTCCTATTCTGCCTATAAGACGAGATTAGCATCAGTTTGCAGACACAGGAACTCTCTGGGCTCTTTAATTCCTAACTAGTGCTGGTGGAGGTATCTGTGTAGATCAAAAGAGAGTGACTTTAAAAAAATTTTTTTTCTCATTTCTATCACCTCTAACATTTTCCCTCTTGCATCTCTTTCTCTCTGGGTGAAAAGCAACAGTTCATAAGCAAACCACCCAGTAACTAAAGCACCTTATCTGAAAGATTCAGTCCTGCACTTCTGCTCTGCATTGAGTCACATGCTTTTCATACCCTGCAAACCCAAACCCCATCTTATTGAAGGTTTTTTTTTCCTTCTAAGAGACAGTGAGCACTAAACAATAAAACCCCATTCATTAGCAAAAGCAGTGTGGCGAATTCTAATTGAGCCATTACCTTGTTGAAAACTGGCGCTGGTGCAATAAGCTTCGATCACCTTAAGAATCTGAGCATCCTCTTCCAGGGCAGCAGTACCTGTCAAATTTAATCAGTAATAACTTTTGCTACATATATGACCCCAAACACTCAAAATGATGTGTTGTGCCCATCACTGCCAAGGGTTCGCAGTGTTTCTGAAAGGCAGGTAGAAATTTGTTCAAGCCCCACGAGGCAAAAGAATGCTATCAAGAATAACCCCAAGAGTTCTGGGGTCATTACCCAGGGGAAGGAATGTTGCTTTGAAGTTCAGAACTCTAAAGCAGTAAGGGTTTTATTAATAATCTCTTGAAGGCTAAAATGATGGCAGTGGGCTTGGTTTTGCTCTAACTCTCATCCAGGACACCAAAGTCTTTCTATCAATTAAATTTCAAGACTTGCCTTCTTTAAGAGTCTTTTCCTGTTGACCCCACCCATCTTTTCAACCAGCCAGATATCACTTATCATCTCCCCAACTCAGTCTTTAAATACTCAGATGGCAATGTTCCACTAATAAGTTTAGGTAACAGTGGGGTTGGAGCTTCAGGAGTTGAAGTTTAGCAAAGATATAATTTTAATATATTATATTATATTACATTATATTATATTATAATTTATTATATCATATCAGAGTCTCATACAGTCCAGGGTTACAGCTAACTTGTTATGTAGCTGAGGATGAGTTGAAATTCTGATCTTCCTACCTCCACCTTCCAAGCAGGGATTAGAGGCACATGCCACCATGCCTGGTTTATATCATGCTAGGGATCAAACTTTGGGCTTTGTGCATGCTCAACAAGCACTCTATGAATTAAGCTATGTCCCTAGCCACAGGAAAGATTTAACTAAACTATACTTGCAACTGATATATGCATTGCTTGCTAAAACACTGATGTCTCCATGTATGCTCCCAAAGTTCCCTTGTTCACAATTTTAGAGTCAAATACAGACATATCGATTGTCTGGCTGACTTTGTAGGCATCTCCTAAATACAGCTCTGTTTTCTGATGTCAGCAGACTGACTCCATGGGCAACTGAGGACATCCCTGAGCATGAGACTGTCCGACCGATTTCTGTCCTCAGGTCCATTTGGTTTTTCAGAAAAAAATATTCCAGGCATCAGAAATCTAGAGGGAAAAATGTGCCCTTAGAAAATGGGTACCAATTGGGGGATCTAAACCAGGTGGGGTGAGGTGATGCAGCATGAAAATGGTCCAGACTGATGTCTGTCAGAGTCAGCAGGAAGTGCAGCAGGAGGAAGCTTATTCTGAAGTCTTAGAAGTGAGCAAATTTTCTGTGTATTTTTTTACAACAGATGATGCCAAGAACAAACTGCTCTAATTATCTGCTTTTTAAACATTGTCATGTTAGTTCACCCATAAATAACTTTGCAAAAGTACAGGCACATACTTTTCCTAATCACGTATTCTTCCTCGGATGCTTTCCTCTCCGTCTTTCTTTTGTGAAGAAACTTCTTCATTGTTTTGGGGCTCTTACTAGATTCCTGTAAGGGTAGCAGTTTCTCCATGAATTAACATTCTCTTCCAAACACGAATGAAAATAAAACAAATAAAATGAATCGGAATACATCTCTCATCGCGATAACATCCATTAGGGAAGGGTCAGACTTTTAGATCACACATACTATAAATGGCTCCAGTAAACTCGGAAAGGTTCAACAAAGCACAGGCAATGGCGTTGCCACAGGGATGAGAATAAGAATGGAGAAGGATGCAGATTGTGCAGGAGGGTCAGTGCCTTTAGGGTACCATCTGCAGCAGAAGTAATGGGATTTCAATCCCAGAAGAGTACTAGCATTCCTAACTTGTTTTATATTCACCATGGATAGTTGGAAGTGGATTAAGTAAGCGATGCAACTACTAATAGAACAGTTCTAAGAGCTTAAAACTGCTTGAATAAGTTTTGCTGAGCAATGGCCCTACAAAGGAAACTGTAATTCCTATCAGTCAGATGGGAAAATTAAGGTGGAGAGAGTGGTTTTCTCAGAGAGGAGAATTTCATGAAGGGTTTCCTGATAAATAAATTTGGCTTATATATAGCCAAACCACACCTTTAATTGGTGCTCAATAAAGGTGAAATTTAGTGAATTTGCTTTTTGCCACATTTTTTTAAAAAAAATCTATTCAATATTAATTTGCAAATAAACAAATTGGAACACTTAGAATCCCAATATAGTATTCTGATATTCCATATTGTCCAGAATCTATGTATCTATATATCTATCTGATACATGAGGTATAACTAGTATTGTAAAATATAGGGAACAAAGGATTTAATTGCTTTCCCTTAGCCGTGGTGACTCCACTTAAACTTAAAAAGAGGCAAACATGAAAACCACACGTGATTTAAGAAAAAAAATAAGAGGAAAAGCTAGCATTAAAAACATAGGGAAAACGAGCATTTTAAAGGCATGATATATAAAGTGAAATTTTACAAGGACCAAACACAAGCCTGCTTTTGAAGAAAGTACTTACATGTCAGAATTGCATCTTCACATTTTAGCCACCAATTATAGCAAGGGACAAAACAAGCATAAAGGAAAGCTTCATTCACCAAAGGTTACAGCACAAGGACATTACGATGTCACTGTTCTACCCTTACCTTTAAGATATAAGACATCCTCTAAAATGAATATGTAAAGAAAGAAAAGATGAGCGTGAGAGGTTGATGGTTATAATGACCACATCCATTTATCAATAGTTCTAAAACAACATTTGAAATGTTAGTGTTATCATCAATTACACAGAAAGAATACCGCCACATTTCCCACATTAGTCTCAGATGCAATACCCTCATGCAAAAGTCCAAAGAATCCAGTTCTTTACCGTATTAAAAGTGCCGAAAAATCACCAAAATGCACAGGAATAGCAAGAACATATTAATAACTCTCTTTCCCCAGCAGAAACAAAGTGATCATGCCTTAGTTTTAATAGATTAGTTATGTGTAGGATTAAAGTCAACTTGACCCTTCAGAATTTGCCTTGGTATGAATTCAGTAACTGACAGTTGCAAAATGTCCATTATTAAAAATGGGAATAGGTTACTATAAAGTGGAACTCCTGGTTCAAGTACTAAAAGAAAACTGAATGGTTGTAGGCCAATTTCAAAGCAGATCTGCAGGACCATTTCCTGCCCAAATTCTCTATAGGGTTACATTTTTTAAAAGTATGCTCAAGAATCATGTCTATTATGCCAGTTGAAAGGGTTAAAAATCCTCCAGTGTCTATATATTGTTCTATTTTGCACTGAGAGACAGAGGCAACAATTAACGGGAACAAAAGCATGATTGATCAAATCAAAACACACTCAAAACTGAGCAACATCTCCAGTAGCAAAGCACACCAAACAGAGAATTATACATTGTCTTTATATCCAAATTCTAAGGTTCATTTCATAACTGTCAGCAACTTACTCTTCATACAACAAGACCTGAAGAGTAGTTATTAATAAATGAGAATCTTTTCCGAAATATGAAATAAGTAGAAATAAGTAAAAAGGGAAAACATCGCTGGATGAAAAAGGTAATAAATACTGTGTCATTAAGGGAGCTAGTGACTGACATGCCTTGACTCCACTTGTAGAGCAGAGGACCAGCCACACTGGCCATGACATATCTTTGTAGCACTAGGCAGATATGATGCCCTGTGTAGGAAGTTGCTACTGAGAAGCCCCTCTGTAAAAAAAGACATTCCTTTCATGTAATTCTTCTATCCTTCCCACTATAGCAAACATTGCTTTCGTGGTTGAGACACATGCGTTGGTCTCATGATGTTTGGTGATTGGGCTTTATTGATCAGCATGCTACAAAATGAAGTATCAGATATTGATTAGAAATGCAACTTCCAAAGATGCATTTCTTGTTTGAGATGTGTGTACATAGCTAGCTAATCTAAAGAATCATTCTCTCTTCGTAGAGAGAAAACAGAGACACCTAAAGAAACAGGCAGTGTACTTGAACTGTTCAGTTCCATCAATGTGTATATATGGGGAACAGGGGAATGCAAAATTAAAAAGCAACCACTGAATCTAGCAAGTCAAGACTATATATATATATATATATATATATATATATATATATATATATATATCCTATCATAAATTCTAGCATATTCTCACTGAACTATTTGCAGTAAGCTCCAAAATTAGCTTGTCAGAAGCATTTTACACCATACATAGCAAAATTACCTCTTTATAACCTAGTGCTGCTGATGGTCTAAGTGGAGGTGCAGGTCGTAGGCAACTTAAACTCCACGGTTTTATAATTTGAGGAGGCTCCAAGGGTCCTCGGGGCTGTCCGGTAGAGCTAAAAGACTGGGAAAATGTCTCATGAGATGCTGGCAATCTGCCATCTGAACCCAACCTGGTACCACACAGTGAGAAAATGACAATAGCTTCATTGGATCAGCAAAGCCAGACATGAAATGGGGAATGTGGAATAGTGAAAGTGTCCAATTGGAAAGCTGACAGTTTCTACATAAAGTTATGGGGTCTCTAAGGAACAGCACAAAATGGACTTGGTGTCCCATGACCCTGTCCTTTCTTTTCTGCAATTCCATTTAAGGCAGAAATGTATCCTCTGTAAGGGAGGAAAATGGAACAACAGAAACCATTCAAGGTTCAGCGATGTGTTTGGCACTCACTTAGAATCTTAAATGGATTATTTCATCCAACTAAACTACGACGACACTCAGCGAAGTGAAGAAACTGGCTAGTAATTGGCAAAGACAAGACTTGAACCCAAAGCCTGTGTTCTGCCACCACAACAGACACACAGCACTCAAAATAGGAATGTTGGCATTGCAGGTTTGAGTGTTAACAGACAACAGAGGAAAGCTTCCGTTTCACCCAGCAAGTACAGTGATATCTCACTAATTCCAATTCCACAAGTTATTGGTTTCTGAGAACTCAGAGGATGGCAATGGTAAAAGCGTCCCTTCCATGCAAGTTCCTGAGCAGATGTAAGAGGACGGGATTCCATGGAATTGTTCAAGCACTCAGGGAAGTGAGCTCCCTGCTTTGACTTAGCACATGATTCCTGTGAGAATATCAGTTGTACAAGTCTTGTTTCTAATTAAAACATTTTAGAAGGGCCTTTGGCAGGAAACACTTGGCTAGTAGTTAGCCAGGGTCCCTTAAGACTGCTGACCAAAAGCACACACACCTAAGTGAAATGTTTTGTTAATTTCAATGGGCCTCAACAATCATGAGCAATCAGAATCAGTGAAGTTTAACTGTACTTCAAAATCTATAAATAGAGACCACCCAAAGTCAAACGGCATGCTTGCTGCTGATTTTTAGAAATCTTTAGTAGGCAAAGTCTGACAGGAAAAAAAAATAAGAAAGAAACCTTCATTAATCCTAATACTTCAATAATCCCAACAATCCCAATGGACTACTTACAGAATGAGTACTACATGATGAGGAGGAGGTCTTAGACAATGAACCGCAAGAGGTTGGTCCTTTGGTCAGTCTGTTCAGCTGCTCCATCCACTCCTGGAAGTCCTGGTTATTGTTGCAATGGACCACAATTCTCTCAACCGTGCTACCTATATCACCAAATTATGAGCATTTAGGAACAAAAGGCAAGGATCTGTCTCATAAACATACTTTGCAGAATCTTAGACACATTATAAAACCAAACAGTAAACACACTGGCAATCTGGAAGCGCACATGTACTGACATGCCATCTAGTTCAATTTATTCTAAGAATATTGTACTGTTTTGCCCATTGTCCAAGATGAAAAAAACATGTTGAAAAATCTTTAGGCAAATACCAAATCTTAGGCTCCTTATTGGTGAGGACAGGTTTGGATAAAGCTGGGAACATTAGCCCTGTCTGTGACATCCATGTAGAAGTGCAGGCATTACAGGTAAATCACAGAGGTCCCCAAAAAGGGAAAATGTCAAGGAGAATTATGAAGCCTGGGTATTTTGCTCAATTTGTATAGAAAGTTGTGTGGCTTCTTAGAACACAGCCAAGCCTTGCTGGTGTATAGGTTGGTGATAAGAGTAGACAGAAGGCTGCACCTTTGGCTTCTTGGCCACCATGAACCATATGACAGTGAAGGAGAAAGTCAGTCTCGTTATTCTCCAGCTCTTACAAGTAGCTCTTAAGCAAGAGAAGATGGAAAGTACTGGCAAAGCTGGGGCTATTAAATGACCAAGAAGATTCGTGACTTTATGGGTCTACTCTAGTTATTCTGAGGAATGGAATGGGCTTTGCCATATCCACATAAAGCCTGCTGATGAACTACACAGGGGAAAATAATAGCATTTATTTGTTTAAACTCCACTTTATTCCAAAAAGGATTTGAAGTAGCTACATGGAAAGGAGAAAATTACCCACCTGTGATTTCGAACATACAGTCACTGCCTTCAATTTCATCCAATCTGTTCACTACCATCCCTGCTATTGGTATTTTTCCCTAGCAGAAAAAAAAAGTCTTCCTATTAATTCTATGATTGTACATATTTCTCTCAGACTTTTGATCCTCTCAGGAATCACACGGCAAGACATATTTCACTAGTCTGACAAGAGATAAGGCTTCTATAGTCTACGTTTTAATCGGATAAGAAAGCAAGGGAGAAATGTGCCTTTGGCTAATACACCTTTAACCCCAAGCTCATGATTTACAAAACGGTTGACTTTCTAACTTACTTTCCTGTGAATTGAAAAGTGAAAGCTCACATTTTATAAAAGGGAATAATGGCTCTGACCACTAATAACAGAGAACCATAGCATATTGGTCTACATTTTAGGAACAGCCTAAGGAAGGTTTCATTCCCTAAGGCATTTAGGGACTGGAACCTTACAAACCGAAATCATATAACATGGCTGCAAATGCAGCC
The DNA here is from genome assembly GCF_000001635.26 of Mus musculus. NCBI lineage: Eukaryota > Metazoa > Chordata > Mammalia > Rodentia > Muridae > Mus > Mus musculus. Next base: position 57,246,055 of record NC_000086.7, read on the forward strand.
ACAGGATCAAATGCCAGCTTTGTATTTCTGAGCAGTAATGATATGGGTCTGTAAACTGTTGCTGCTAATTTACCCAATTGTAGACTTAGATTTTTATTTATACAACTAGAGACCTAGCTCATGAGTAGAACAGCAGATAGCCAGAGCAGGATTATACTAATACAAAGGCCTTTGATCTCAAGACCATCTGTTCTTCCAAGCTGTTTCACTATGATAAAAACACTTTGCTTTGGAAGGCCTGAGCTTCTAATGGCATGGTGCATATATCACATCTGAACAGAAGCCTCTTCTCATCTGGCCTTTGATAATTTATTTTATATAGATCTACTCACCTGATACATAAAGCCACTCATCCGAGGACTTGCAGACAACATTATCAAGACACTTGAAAACAGCAGAAAATATCGTTCCTCTTTCTCCTGAAGTAGAATACAACTCATGAAAGGGGGAACCGAAATTGGACTGCTTTTATTAAGACCATCTGAAATCATTCCCTTGAAAACTAGAACTTACATAATCATCAACCTGAGCATCTGCAGTGAGTTGCAAAAGGATAGCCAACTAAAAAGCACCTAATAAGTGTGTCCTGAGTGTGTGAATATAAGAACCCACATAGATTATGTACTAGTGTGACATGCTAGTCCTAGACACAAAGTAAGTTTCTCAAGGTTCACAGAACTAAAATATAACTCTGCTTTGAATAGTAGCAAAGTGAAACAACTTTCAACAGCTAAGAAATTTATTAATATTCACAGTCATTGAATTATTTCTAATCATTGATACTAGGATAATTATACGCCCAGTGGATGAAATACCTGCTGTTCAAGCATGTGGACCTAGGTTAGGATTGCTAGCAACATGTAAATGCTGAGCACAGCAGCAAGCATCTGTTACCAAGATGAATGGTGCAGGCTCGTAGGCAATCAGACCTGAGGGGCTCATTTGGCTCGCCAGTCTAGACAAAATCAGTAAGCTACAGAGTCAATGAGAAACAAAATTGGAGTGTAATCGTGGAAGAATTTATTGTCTCTACACAAATGCACATATATAGACAAGTGAATACACACACACACACACACACACACACACACATTGAGAGACAAAGTTTCTGTATGGCATGCAAGACAAATAAATAAATATATTTGACATTTTTAAATATAATGGCTTGGATTATTTGGTCTCATGAATGATACTGGAAATCCAACCCAGGGCCTTGAGCGTACTAAATCCACATTCTTCCACTCCCTATTTACCCCCAGCCCAATTCTGTGGGTGTTTGCGTAAGATATTTGTACACATCTATAAGAAACCATATTGCATTTCAATTTTTGTACACATTATATAATGACGAAATCCAAGTTTTTGGCATATCTATTGTCTTAAGCCTTTATCATTTCTTCATGATGAACACACTCAGAATCCTTTATAGGGCCAGCAAAATGGCACACTAGGTAAAGACTTGTCTGCTAAGCAAATCTGATAGATGATCTGAAGAGCTGAGTTTGATGCCCAGGTCCCATGTAGTAGAGAAGAGAACCAACTCCTACCAGTTGTCTTCTGACCTCTACATGTGTGCTTTGGCACACACATATACATACACAATAAACAAACAAACAAATAAGTTTATAAACTTCTTTTAAGATATATTATAATGCATTATTTGTCAACTACATTTTTATGATTTCACTAAAGGAAACCTAACGCACAAGGGCTGCTCTGATCCCCATAACAGAGTCACAGTAATTCCACTTCACACAATTATCCTCATGGCTGTCTCCTCATTCTCCTTTCCACTTGAGTAGATTAAAGCTTCACAGCTAACTGCTGGAACAACCATTATTCTCTCGGCTCTTTTTCTTGCCTAGTTTTCCTTCCACAAACATTGCTCTTCTTCATCAGCCTCTCCGGTTCTACTGGGTTCTCCTCTTTTGCCTTTAACATATGCTTATCGCTTTCTGAAGGACCTGGTTCACCCTATGTGGTTCCTCACTTATAATATCTCATTTCTTGACATTTTATTGCCAAATTACTCCCTGCCTTCATTTTCTCTCCATTGATCCCTTCCTAACTGCACTCTCCCGCTGCTCTCTCAAAGTCATCAATAACTGCCTTCTAGCAAAATCCAATGGCTTCTTTTTGGTCCTCACATTCCTTGACCTCTGAACCTTCCATAGCACTCAGCTTGCTGGCCACTTTCAAGTGTTCCTCCAGGAATTTCAATGACACCATAACCCCCAATTCTTTTCTGTTCTCCTATTTGTGTCCTGCACCCATCTCCACAATGGTTCCTCCTCCTTTCATCCAAAGATTTCATCCCAAAGCTGTGAATGACTAATAGTTACCCTCATTGCTCTAACTTTCCCCAGGGTGTCTGCAGTTTCAATAAGATTGCTTATTAACCCATAGTAATGAATCTCTGCCACAAGCATGTCAGAGGGTATAGAAAAGTGTCATGGAGAAGGGAGGCAACTCTAACACCCAATAAATCAAACCAGGTGACATGATCAACCTTTGTCCCCTACTGTAGCCTCTTCCTAAAAGAAATAATCCGTCTTTAACCGCTGTGCTTCTTTTTGGATATGTACTTCCTAGAAAGGTACATCTGCCAGAGACATTTAAATCTCTCTAACACTGACCTCTCACCTACATTTCCATGGTACATTAACAGCTGCTTACAGGACAGCTATGCACAAATACCTTGGGTCTTCTGAAAGTTAACAGGTGTAAAGTATATCTGCCATCTTCTGTATCCCATAAGTTACCCCTTTCTGTTGCCATTACCATCAAAAGGGTCTCAGAGTTACCCTTTTCTTCCATTCCCTCTGCCACTACCCTGATTGATCTTGACATAAGAACTAATAATGGAAGGGAAATATGAAACTCGGAAGAAGCAATGCTGAGGACTTACCTCACAGGCCCCATGCTGCATCACTACTTGAGACATAAAGATCACATTTCCCAAAGTCTTAATATCATCTCCTTCCCATGCCTGAATAGGTTCTGAAAGGATCTGCAATTCCAGCTGCTTTCTCTTTCTCAGATCTTGACACTGCCCCTGCGGATACCAAACAGACTATGATGCAATGGGGATTTGAACAAGACGAGATGGGGAAAGTTCTCAGAACAAGTTCAAAACAAGCCATGGCTTTTGAGCCCTTATTTCTCACTTTATCTTTTGTTCTTATTCCTATGATCATCTATGCTCCTGCCAGACAAACCAATACACTATGTAGCTGTTAGCCTTTCAAAGTCATAGGAAGAGGGGAGCATTCCCATTTTGTCAAAGCATCAAAATAAAGTGGTAAAGGGGGGGTATTTCTCCCTCCCCATGAAGAGTCTGGAGAGACAAGGAACAGATTCCTACCAACTAGAGCCAGAAAAGCAATCAGCCCTTCACTACCATAGGTAAATAGAGCTATAATTACAAAGCAACTTCACTATATGAAGTATGCTTACTCTCCAAAAAAATAGCAACTCAATAAGAAAAATGAACAAAATCACTCCCAGAGTTTTGAGAACAAAGACTGGCCAAAAATATTTATTTATTTATTTATTTATTTATTTATTTATTTAATGCCACCGTGAATCAAACTGAATTCATCATGAAACAGGCATGCAGTGTTCCAACTTTATTTAGGGAGCAACAGGACATTTTTATAAAATATTCAGGTTATTTTTATTCTTAAAAGGATTAGGGAAATAGTTATAAGTGGGTTTCATGATGATTAAGTTGGAAATTCAAATTAAGAAACAGTTTGCCAATATGAGAGGGAGTATGAAGAATATGGAGAGATATAAAACCTGTTTCAAAAGACTAAAGTTATCTTGGAGTGATTTAACAGTACTTATTCCAAAATGAATACAAGTCTAAGCAAATGATTTATTACGTTACTGCATCCAAATGAATGTAGTATAATTCTTTCTGGTGGTACGTTTTTCTATAAAAGTCTGTTGCTTCATTCAACTAAGACTTTAAGAAATAAATACACTACAGATTTTTAAAGCGCACATATTTGCATTAAATATATTGCCACCATCAAAACAAGTTTTAACATGACAAAAAGGAGACATGTTTGCTTTGTGCTGGGGCCCGGTACTTTGGTTTGTTGCTGTTACTGTTCAGACAGGGTCGTGCAGCTCAGGCTGGCCTCAACCTCACTATGTAGTTGAGGCTCTGATTTGAAAGTAGACCTCTTGTCTCAGTCTCCCAAGTGGTGGTCTTACAGGCCAACCCCACCACGCCTGGCAGACACTTGAATTTGCTGTACTGTTTGCTTGCCTGTTTTTTCAAAGGTCTTCTATGTTCCTTTACATAGAATGAATGCAAGAAAGACAGGATACAACCAGTACCATGCCATGGGTTTGCGTGAGCTCTTCTACAAAACTGAGCCATGTGAAATGCTAGCCACTGTGCTAGCATTTTACTATTTTTTCCCTAACAACAGGAATAAATTTCTCACTATACCTTGCCTGATCTCCAGCTTTCATTTAACCACTGACACGTCAGCTACTTATCTTTCAAAAGCAGTAAAAGTGAATTGATGGTGACTGGTAGGCCATAACCTTCCAGCAAGGATCAAAAGCTGAGCATGGGTCCAAATCCCACAGAATGCTTTAGAAATGTCAAATATATCGAAACTTAGCCCATTACTCAAAATAAAGGGTTATTTTTTTCTTTCTGAAATGGCATCCAACGGTTTTACATCAGTAGGTTCAAGGAGATAGGTTAACCTTGATGCTCAAGATGTAAGATTACTGCTACCTCTTGTAGCAGTCTATATTAAGCAACTTCATTTTAGTACACTGTTTTTCTTTTTAGGAAGAATTTCTTTTTCATATGCAAAAAAAAAAAACAAGTTCACATCTTTTGGCACAAATAGTGAAATTCAGTATTGATGCCAATCAGTGAATGACAAGTTATACAGACATAGGGTGTGCAAGGGGGTAAATGCAAAGAAATAAAAAAAAGGAACCCCCCACCTACACATCAATGCTTAATGTGGCCAAGGCTTTCAACTGTGACTGCTTTAGACCTTCAGCCTGGCAACCTTTCTTAGGTAGGCATACTCTGTGAAGAACAAAACCAAATGCAACAAATCATGGGCCTACTGTGCTCAGAGCTTATTGTTTCTCTCTGGAGGACTTTTGCTTAAGGAAAGAAACGGCACACACAAATCACTCTTTCAGCAACAAAGTATACAAAATGGAGAAGGACAATCTGAGAACGTCACCTACCATGAGTGTTTTGAATGCTATGATTGCTTTCAGAATATCCTGATGGTCTGGATGAGTGTCCTGTCAAAGGAATACATTTACAAACAGTATCAGCATGTGCGTATATGTATATAACAACCTTCAAAATAATGAAGAATAGATAAATAATAAAAACAGTATTAGAGGAGAATGGATGCTGCCATGGATGGAATGAGTTGAAAGTGTGACCACAAAAAGATAACCCAACAAAAGTGCATGTGTGCATGTGTGTGTGTGTGTGTGTGTGTGTGTGTGTGTGTGTGTGTGTATGTGTGTGTTGGAATTATCTTGTATCTTAGTTGTGGTTGATTACATGAATCCACACCTGTATTAAAATTCAAGGAGGGGCTGGAGAGATGGCTCAGTGTTTAAGCACACTGGCTGCTCTTCCAGAGGTCCTGAGGTAAATTCCTAGCAACCACATGGTGACATACAACCATCTGTAATAGGATCCGATGCCATCTTCTGTGTGTCTGAAGACAGCTAAACAAATCTTTTTTAAAAATTCAAGGAACTATGAACCAAAAGCAAGTTTATTTCTTCTTATCTTTTAACATTTTATTTTTATTTTATTTTTTAATTATATGTGGCTAGGAGAGAATGTGTATGTGCACCTGAGTGTAGATATTTGAGGAGGCCAGAGGCTTTGGGTCCCACTGGAGATAACCACAGTTACAGACAGTGACAGCAAGCAGACTTCGGGGCTGGGATCCTTTGCAAAAAAAAGTAGTATGAACTCTTAACTGCTGAGCTGTCTTTCCAGCTCCAGAACATTTCTTCTATTTTTCTTTTTATTTTTATTTCTCTTCCTTCCTTCCTTCCTTCCTTCCTTCCTTCCTTCCTTCCTTCCTTCCCTCCTTCCTTCCTTTCTCTCTCTCTCTCTTTCCTTCCTTCCTTCCTTCCTTCCTTCCTCCCTCCCTCCCTCCATCCCCCCCTCTCTCTTTCTTTTTTCTTTTCTTTTTTTTCTTTTTGACAGAGTTTCTCTGTATATAGCCCTGGCTGTCCTGGAACTCACTCTGTAGACCAGGCTGGCCTCGAACTCAGAAATCTGCCTGCCTCTGCCTCCCAAGTGCTGGGGTTAAAGGCGTGCACCACCACTGCCCGGCTCCCAGAAAATTTCTTAATCACTTAATTACTAGAAGCACTGGGATCCTAAATTCTGGCCCAGTTTTGAATTCTTAACTTATACTATACAACTGATTGTTTTGCACATAAAATTAAAATGTACTGCTATTTTTCTTTTGAACTGACAAGCAAATTTGTTGATAGTTATGGTATATGACGGTTTAATATATGCATATGCATATACACATTCACATTGTAGAATCTAGCCCATCACAGTTGACTTTTAAGACAATTTATAACATATCATATATTTAGTAACAACATTATAGTTGTCATTATTGAGGTAAGACTTCCCATTTCCCTGACCAGCAAATAATGGACTCCACAGATTTTTGTATGCTTCGATATGGTTACAGTTTGGTCTTTCTTTCCTCTCCTCTCCTCTCCTCTCCTCTCCTCTCCTCTCCTCTCCTCTCCTCTTCTCGTATTTCGTTGTCTAGGTTTTGTAGGATTTGGGTTTGATTTTTGAGAAAGATCTTGAAGCTGACTGGGTAGGGAGGAATAGAAGATCTTGGTGGACTTGGAGGAGGGGAAGAGTATGATCAAATATATTTAAATTTAAATTTATTTTAATTAATAAAAATTGAATAAATAAGTAATATTTACCATTACTAAATAATTACTCAGAGGGACATCACTGATCCTGTAGTGCAACTAGTATTGAGGTATATGGACATGGTAGGCATACTTCACTTAGGAGTATATGTACTGACTTCATGGATTCAGCTGAAGAACGGAGAAGGCCAGTTCTGCTCATCCAGTCTCAGGTAGAAAACATGGTAGAACAGACTAGAGATCTGACTCAGGCCACAGGCAGGATTGTCCATGGAAAATTAGTGTGTATTCTTTCACGGTAAATCTTATTTTATCAAGTGATTAGAAATTCGGATTGGCCTGGCCCAGTGCTACACTCCCAGAAAGGGGGATGCAGCATTTGATGGTCCCAATCTGAAGGAAGAGTCAAAGCCAATGTGACCAAACAGAGGCTGGCCTAGAAACAGATGAGGCCTGCAGGCAGACAGGCAGGCAGGAGGAGCTTAACTGTGTGTTCCTGAAGTTGTCAGTACTGCAGCATTGTGTTGTAGCACTGAGAAGTGACAAGCAGAGGCCACTGGTT